>NW_020664585.1:16520098-16746160 GCF_002925995.2 Terrapene triunguis
CCCCCCCAATCACCCCGCCAGTGCCTCCGGAAGGTGGGGGAAAGGGAATCCCGCAGACACTGACCCCATTATCTAGCTACAGATCCCACCACCCTCCCTGCGCCTCCGGCAGGCGTCAGTATCACGAGACCTAGCCACAGACCCCAGCGCCTTTTCAGCCTTAGGAAGTCCTCTAGACACTAATTTCCCCCCCCCCCCCCCCCCAACCCAAAACACCTAGCCACAGACCCCAGCGCCCTCCCTGAGCCTCCAGGGGATTGGTTCCCCCAGACACTGACCCCGTCGCCCTCTCTGAGCCTTGGGAAGAGTCCCCTAGACAATCAGCTCTTACTTCTCCTGAAGGTGTTCTCATGCACTGAACCCAACTTTACCCAATACATTTCAAGCACACAGAAAACCAGAAAAGCATCCGAAGAAGTGGGCTGTAGCCCACGAAAGTTTATGCTCAAATAAATTTGTTAGTCTCTAAGGTGCCACAAGTACTCCTGTTCTTTTTACAGAAAACCATGGGTATTTGGGGATTCAGTTACCCTTAAAACAGGAGGATGGAGGGCTGCTCTTAAATTCTCTCACACAAATCCTAGTGAGAATGTACAAGCCGCATGGAAACACCCATTGCAAAAAAACTACTCGTTGTAAGCATGAGAAACTTTAAAAACTGCCTTAATTAATCCCAGCATGAAAAGAGTCTCCCGTGGAATGAGTGGGAAGCAGAGCAGATCTGAATCCATGAGTGTCACAGACTTTTAGGGAGTTCAGTAGCTGCACAGATCATGCTGAAGATGGGGGTACAGAATGGGAGTTATATTATTTCATGTCCTCAGTAAACATATATAGCTGCACTATTTTGCAGCCAACAGTCCAAACCTCAGCAGTTACAGGAACATTGCTGTAGCACTGTAAGACTTCCATAGCATTTTCTTCCCATAGAGGGGTCAAATGCTGTCACCCTAACTCATCTTTAAAGTATATTTGTCCGTGAGTAGTTGCACTGAAATCAGTGGGGGAGCACAATCTGGTCTGATGAGTATTTTTTGTCCTGGACCTTTTAGTCTGCACCAGCCCCAACAATCACAAACAGGGAAGCTTAGAAAAACCTTCTCTCCCTCTCTACCCATGTGAACTTTTCCATTTAACGCCACCACTTTAAAAAAGGAAAGCCTTCAATTCGTTTCGCTGCAAAGACTTCATGTTTAAAAAAAACTAAAGGGGGGGAAGAGGGGAAAATCCAGGGGGGGAAAAGCAATGATTTTTAAATGAAGTGTTTAAACATTGTGTTCAACAGAAATCTGTGCTCCTGGGACAATACATTCTGACTGTGATAAATAGAGCTGAATTGACTGACAAGTTTGTACACGCTTGAAATTTTTGCAATTGTGTAACACTAAACAAATACAGACTTTTCTTTATTTTAATAGGCCTGGAGTGTGCTAGGAGAAAGGCCCCTGGTTGTCTTTGCAGTTGTTTACTCTGTGTAATGGAAAAAAAATCAATGAAAAGTTCCCAGTGTGTATGCTTAAACCATGCACTAGGTTAAATACAGCTCCTGAATATTATGGGATCTACATTGAAAACCACCAACTTGCTTTTTCAAAAGGGCAATGCATGCAAAGCATCTTTAGGATATATGTGATTGTGGGTATGTCTCCATTTGTAAACTAAACATTTTGTCAAAATGCCTGAGTGAAGGAAACTCGAATTAGAAGCATATTAGGAAGGAGGGTGAAATATCTTATTTTAAATTGGAGGGAAAGGCCAGTGTCAAGTAGTTTAGTTAGCACACTCAGATACTACAGTGATGGGTGTTTTAGAAATACTTTAAAAGATTAGATTAGATTAGGCCCAAAATGTATGCTTTGTTTAAAAAGAAAAAAGTTAAGATTTTTTGGGGAAAAATATAATCCCAGTTATTAATAGAAATGTTTCAATTTTTTTATATGTCAAAATCATTTGGATTTAAGCATTCCTTTTCTGCCTTGTGTTAGTGTATGAAAACCCAAGTTGAAACTGACTGTAAATAAAAAAATGAAATTAACCTGTGCAGTTTTACAGCCCTTATTGGTGGAAGTAAAAACAACAACAAACACCCCCAACGCCTCCCCCACCATAAAGGGTAAAAGGTAAATGAAAATGTTCAGCCTCTTGATTTTGATTAAGTATTAATAACACCAGTAAGAAGATATACAGGATATTTATATGTCCTTTATGTAAACTGAAAGTGTGTGTAAGTCTGTGAAGATGGAGGAAGATGCAGGAAGCTCACCTTTCTCAGTCCCATTCTGATGTGCAGGGGAAGATACTGGATTCCTGGACCTGGCAAAAGCACTCATCAGAGGAAGGGCCCCTGGTCTGTGATTCCTGGGCCTAGAACAGGAAGAAAAGAGCAGCATAGCACTGTAATTGTTTCAGTCTAAAGGGCACTGCCTACACATTAGGGAATTATATTGCTCTGACTAAGATGGCCCTATTAATAACTCCAGTATGCAACTAGGACCTGATCCCACCCCACTGAAGAAGTCAATAGGGCTACTCAGGTGCTTGAGGCTAAGCAAATGCTTAAATTCCTTGCAGAATGGGGGCCTTAATATGGTTAGTAAAGGACAGCACACTTACCAGTCTTCTGGATCACAGTCTCTGAATCCTTTAGCGAAGGGGTTGCTGGCAATCTTGAGTTGTGTGATCTGAAAGGAGGAGGGAAGGGGAAAGGACGTTGAGTGGCACTTGCAGATATTGCTGATTAGAGAGTGCCTACTCCTTTAAACTGACTTCTGGGACAAATCAACCGAGTTTCACCCAGTATAATGGAGGGGGCCCAAATAGTATGTGCAGTCCTGGTTCCTCTTGGAAAATTATAGGCACCAGCAGGTTTGAGAGCTCTCTTTGCTTTGGAATACAGACATGTGGTTTCCCTCTGCTCGAAAATGCAGAATTGTATGCTATCTAATACGAGTTCAAGGCAAAGGGAGAGGCAGCCCGAGTCTGCTGCTAAAGCTGTGTAAATGCACTTGTAAGAAAATGCCACATTATATGGGTCACCACCAGAGCAGCTAAGACAAATCACGGGATAAATCATACTTATGTATTTATTTAATTCGCC
The DNA here is from genome assembly GCF_002925995.2 of Terrapene triunguis. Taxonomy (NCBI): domain Eukaryota; kingdom Metazoa; phylum Chordata; order Testudines; family Emydidae; genus Terrapene; species Terrapene triunguis. Next base: position 16,523,196 of record NW_020664585.1, read on the forward strand.
AGGGAGAAGGCAGGACATTTTCTATATTTAAGCAAATCCACGGATAAAGTATGTGATTGTGAGTTTCCGGAATGGGTTGAAAAACAAACTTTAAGCCCCTCAGTGACAGTTCCAGCCTTAGAGGTCAAACTGATAGAAAGCAGGAGAGAAAGAGCAGCTGTCCTGAGCCATCAGGCAAATGCCAACTTGGGAGGGATGGGGGAGCCCCTTAAAGGCGCAGCACCCAGCTCTCAGCCCAGAAGTCTTTGAATATGTGGGTTTTGGATGTTGTCCAAATAATAATTGTGGAATTTTTGTATCCGTGTAAATTTGTTTATTTTTAAAAGCTTGAAACAATTACAAAGGGTGGGATCTACACCTTTTGCTTCCTGGGAATAGGCACAACTAACTGTGCTAATAAAAATATAAAAATAATCAAATAATAGATAATCAAATAAGCGTTTTAATATTCCTACGAGACCCAAGAGCTACAAAGGGAAGAAGGAATCTGGCGTTCAATCAGCTCTCAGAGTTGGATAATAATATTTTACCTTGCACTATTGGGAAAGATCCTTAATTTGAAACTCTAATTATAGACACGATTCGCTCCTCGGTTTATACTAAATGAATGTTATTTTAAAAAGCGACTGGATTTAATGCTACCCAAAATATGTTCTATTATTTGTGTGTTCCTAACGAACAGACCCAGGGTGGCAAATGCAGATAAGTAAAATAGCATATTTGTCCAAACAAATTTTGAGTGACATTTCGCAGCGTGAAGGCTGTAGTTTCCCAACTAGCCCGGGTCTCGGGTTTACATAGGTAATGATGTCCCTCTGGGTTTGAGGAAGCTTTCTATGGAGTTAAAATTGCAAATCTGGAGCTCACGCAGCTTCCTCGGAGTGCAACAATGTAGCTTTGGAGCAGGGCTCCCTGAGCTATCAGATTCCATGAAAAGTCAAGGAATGGCTTTAGCAGATGGATAGGAGGACATCTCCCTAGACACCTTCCACAACTCGAATGGAGACTCAGAGACTGACACTTAAAAACCCCAGTTCAGCTCAGCCGTCTCATGCTCCAGACCTAGAGGAATCTTCAGCGAGGCAGAAAAGGACAGCCGATTGTTTCAGGGAAAACAGTCAGAACTCAGTAAACGCTGTTAAACTGATAGGCGGTGGCTCTGCTTACCCATAAAAGCTAATAGGCCTGTTCCAAAGTCCAGTGACATTGACTTCAGCGGGCGTTGGATCAAGCCCTAAATGGTTTGCAGTTCAAAGACTTGTTTAATGATTTGGTCTCCTTTCTCTCTTAGGTAATTTCGGATTTTCTCTGAAAGGAGGAGGAGATCTCTAGTTCATAGGCTTTGGGGCGACTATAAAATAATTTAGTACCATAGCTTGTTGTACACATGAGAAAATTAATGCTTAAGATGGAAAGAGTGTTTCTAATACAAACAGCAATTTAGCTTCTCTACAATTATAAATCACTCAGATGACTGTTTAAATAATAAAACTGTATATTTAAAAGGTTATATATTATCATTCCAGACGAACTTGTGTTGTAGTCTGACATTTCAAATATTAAATTGGTTTTGGATCCAATGAGCAACCTAAAGCAATGAAATGATGTCTGTGTTCCGTTTGTTATAATCACATCTTTGTTATTAATGTTTTATTTGGTTTCCCACTGAATGCTTAGTCATTTCTACTGGATCACACATCCATATTTTCCCCTCTTCCCCTTAACTAAAGTCTATACCATAGTAGTGTATTTGCTAAGAAGATTTTCCCTCAAACTCTCCTTATGCTTTATTATACACAGTAATATGAGATATACAACAATTCTCTGGAGAACATAACAAGGGGTATCCGTCTAGCAATCCCTGTTTCAGTCAGTGCCTGTGACCCCCGAAGGGCTCTTGCTTCACAGTTGCTATAGACTTAATTAACATCTTTTCTTACAGAATCCGAAATGCACATTTGAAATGCTGCTGGGGGGAAGGGGGAAGAGAGTGTGTGTTCTTTTTTAACAAGCTCTAATTATTCTAATCGAGATAGACAGCAAAACAAAAACAAACAAACAAACTCAATATGACTCTTCAAGTGCGTGTTTTAATCAATGCAATGAAAAAAAGTGCTTAAACCCAGAGCATCTGGCAGCTCTCTGATTAGAAACGAGAATCAGAGTTTTTCAGATCTGGCATAACTCATTTTTAACTACTTTTTTTTTTTTTTTTTTTGTTTTGAGTTGCTTGAAAACCTTCTTTAGAAAATCATACGTTTTTTTTTTTTAATTAAAGAGAGAGTGTTGAAAGGTGATTGCATTTACCCAGTTCCAAGAAGCTAAAGACCCATTCTATTTATTTGTATACTAACAAAGTTTCCACTGGCTGGGTATTACCTTTTAAGCATTGACTGCTCTGAATTAATATCCCCCCTCCTTCCCGGATCTCCATCCATCAAGGGGAAGGTTTTGATAAATGAAGTATCGGAGGGTTTGTGTCTCAGTAATGAACTCCAGATCCTCACCCTGTGATTCTGATAGGCGGTCACGGCGGTGAAGCGGGTCTCCTCGAACACAAACGTTTTAAAGTTCTCCTCTGCATACTTCTCGCTGTCTTTCCTGGGGTCCACGTAGACCACATGAAAACGAGGCTGGTATCTGTGCATGGAGTTCAAAATGATCTGAATGATAAAACGAGCAAGGAGATCATAATTGATTCATTCTACACCAGGCCGAGCGCTGAGAGGAGAGCACCGCGCTACGGGTATTGCACCCCTCCCTGCACAATGTCAGGCTGGCAGTCTGGAAATGGACTCCTTGGGGGGAAAGGGGTCAGAGAAACAGCAGGGTTGCAGCTCCTCTGAGGCTACGTCGGTGCATAGTATTAATTCGGATTAATGAAGGTTTGATTCTTGTAGGAGGCTATGCAGTGTAACGCTCCGCACGTTGCTCTGAGGTCCTATTTGAAACCCTGGGCACAAGCACTGCAGAGGGGGGGTCCCGTCTGAGCGGGATTCCCCAGCGAGCCTGCCCCCTTTAAAGAGGTGACCTCACTGGGGGGCCAGACCGTTCTGCAGGGAACAGAGGGGAGAGCTGCTACAAGCCCATAGGCTCCACTATTAAATATAAAGAAAGGGGGGAGAGGGGCATGTACCTGAGCTACTGGGGAGCACCGAACTGAATGGAAATAGGCGGGAAATCTTGGGACATACCCAATATATGGAACAGGAATGGGAGGATCAAATGGCTATCAAAAGAGAACAGCGTTTAGTTAACTCTGGGCTCCAGCCTGTTTTCCTTAAACACTCATTATTCCCCATGCAGTCAATGCCCATCTCTCTGAAGCCAGTGGAAGTGGTGGGGATGCAAGGAATGGGGGAATCGGGCCCTTAGGGAAAAGTTCAAAGCTAAACTTAAAGTGTCCTGTGCCTCCTCCTTATGGGCCCGATCCAACCCCTGGAGTCAGCACTGGGTCTGGCAGCAAATAGGATATTTGGGGTGTTTCCAATCAGAATGAGCAGTTACTGAAAGGACCCGATCCACCATTGCCTGATCCTTTCTAGATCGTTCAGGCATTTTGAAACCAGGTCTTATTCTAGTTAAACGTGTTTTTCTTTTCGTGTGTGTCAAGAAAATCCACGTGCTGAAGATTTCACGTGCCACTCTCCTCCCCTTTCAGTGCCCCCGATTGGTTCCCCTCCCTAACACTTACGTGCCCATTGTCATCCAATAAATTGTTGGTCAGCTTCAGTTTATCGAAGGATACTATTTGTTTCATCCACTGGGCTCCTTTAGCAGGAGAGTCGGGGTGATAATGAACTCTCCCTGGGGTAGCAGGGTCAGCTTTGCCGGCCACCAGCCAGGAGGAGCTGTGGAAGGCATATCTGCAGAGGGGAGGCAAAGCTCTGTCAATGGCACTCGTGATCCAGTTGGTTAAACATGTGCCTGGTAACCCAGAGTTTAATCGGAGTTCTGCTCTGGACTAGCCACGTGGGCCAAATCCTTACAAACACTCTAGGGTTTTCTCAAGTCTTTCCCCATCTACACCATGGCGAGGAGAACACATGAGGGCTGATCCTGCTCTTAGCCAAGTCCTGGTAAAATTCCACCGATTTTAATGGTGCAGGATCAGGTCTAATTAGCGAAGGCCAGATGCTAACACTTCTACTCAGGTTGGATAATACCCAGTGAGCAGTCCCATTCAAGTCAACGGAACCACTGGCTACTCAGCCTGAGTATCTATATCAGCGTTTAGACACTAAGATTTGAGTGAAGTATTATTTTTCTCGGTGGATTCCTTCTAAAAACCTCTGGGCTGCTCTGGGAACGGAAAGTGTAGTTTTTACACAATTAAAATCTAGCTGTCAAGCTAGTGTGCGGAGCAGGAGAGCGCTTCCCCACTAATGAACGTGGCCTCTGGTTTCCAGAAAGCCAGTGGTAAAACGCCAGACTTGTTGACAAACAAAATTTTTTCCTAAGCTCTCCGGTGGAATTCGCAAAAAGGAAAATCTGCGCGACAGGGAAAATTTATAGCTACCTGCACATATTTGGGATGGAAGCCAGCAATGCTACCGAATAAATAAAATTTAAAGAGTGAAAGGAAACCCTTTACACAGTAATGTTCTGGCTTTAAGTTAAAAGTGGACATTTATGTGCAGTTTAATAGCTGATACAGAGTTTAGCAGTCTTGCTACAGTCTTTCAAAGTCCATATTCAACAGTAACATTAAAAACAGAGAGACCAATCTTCTATGCACGTGTTTACTTTAAAAGCCAGTGTATGCACAGGGGGAATTATACACCATTGGAGTTGAGCAGAAACATTACTTTTTTAAAAAAGATATTCTCAATTGGATGTTATATATCCCATTTCCCCTGACAAGCAAACATTTCTGTAACGCCTTGAGAATTTGGATATCTGTCTAAATATTTATATATTCGACGCTGAGATTCATATGCACACTGGCTTTTAGGCGTCCTGATCTGAAGCGAAATGGATAATGAGCCTTTCACTGTCTTCAAATTAAAGGTGTTACAAATCAAACCGCATCATTGATTTGTGAGCCGCCTATTTCCCAGGTCGCCTTCCTATGCTCTCACTGAAAACAGAGAAAGAATTTGGAGAAATATGCGGTTGGCTTTGTTGGTGATTTTCCAAAGTGGCCTCAGGCTAGGACAATACAAGCTCTTTTCAGTGAAACATAAAGAAAACTAGTCTCGGAGGTTAGCGCACACAGAGCAATACCCATTCCCTTGCTGTACACAATCACCCCCCCAAAGCAAAAGCCTATGGGGATCTTTTATATGAGGTGAAAAATGAAATGTGATTCTTAAAAAGAGCTCTCTCCGACGTGGAATCTCCAAGAACATTGATAAACAGAGAATTCTACAAACACTTTTCCCTCCTAAAATCGCTGGTCTGTAGTTATTGTGCTGAGAAAGCCATTTTACAGGCAGCAATTAGCCTGATTTAGAAGATCGACATTTCTCCCTGCAGATGCAGTTTATGAACTTAATTTTAATGGTTTTTTTTAAGATGAGAATTTGGGGTGAGTTGTTTTTTTCCCCCAGAGATAACTAAGAGTCTCATAGTCATGGATTAAAGGGATTTTTTTTTAAAAAAACCACTAATATCTATGTTTTGACTGTGTGTGTACCTGTAGAATATCCTGTTAGGATGAGGGAATATTTTACTTTAAAATACGTTAGGCCAAATTCTGCTCTCAGTTACACCGACGTAAATTCGAAATCACTCCTAAACTCAATGGAGTGATATGGAATCTACAGCGAATCACACCGAATCTGGCTGGCTGCTCCCAGAGCTAACTACAAAAAGGGGTGGCACCTTTTTATTACAGCCCAGATATTGTATTTTAAAACAGAACCCCCCCCCCCCCCCACCACCACCACCACCACGTGTGGTATTTGGAGAAATCTTTCCTTGCAGTGAGGAAGCCACAACGGATTCAAAACAACAAATCAAGCGTTTAGATTCCAAGTCTAGTCCACTAGACTTTTAACTTCAGCCCAGACTTAAAGCACATCGAGAGTCAAACTAAATAACTGTCCCCGTGATAGAGAAGAACGCTTCTATCGTTCGAGTCCTGGGGCTTGTTAGGGGATGTCACAGAACCTGGAGATTTGAAAGACAGGTCAAAAGGGGAGCTGGCGGGCAGGGGAGTAGTGTGAATCCATTGCTGCAACGGGAGATCTATATTTAATGGCAGAAGCCAACCTAGACCCAATCTATTTTTTTAAATAACTATTTAACCTTTTTCTGTGAGAATTGCTCAGGCTGTTGTGCATGAACTCTAAGCACTCGTGTAGCTGTAACCAAGCCTAATTTATGAGCTGTATGAAACAGGAGTAATTTTACACCCCCGGTTCAAATACGTTTCAATTAAAAAATTCTCTCACTCAGCATCTTGCGCGGAGTAGACAGGCACCGGGGTGCGTTTCACACCGGAGACCTGCCGGGTTTAAGAAGAAGGCAGGGAGGGGAGGGGGAATCGTGCTCGCGGTTCTGTTCTCCCTCCCTTTGCCATTCACAAGCAGGGGTGAGCCTGGTCCAAAGCCCACTGAAGTCAGTGGAAAGGCTCCGACTTGCTGCTTTGGGCACTGACTCGGGGAAATATTTCCACGTGTCTCTTTCCCTCGGTTCCCCATCGCAGTCCCGGCTAGAGGACTCAAGGAAAAGCTTATTCTACTTGCCGGTATCTTTTGTCGTCCACGGGTACAAAATCCATTAACAACATGTAATCAGCCATGGGGTCCATTCCAAATATCTTCACCTGGAAGGTGGGGAACATGCGCCTGGGGCAGGAGAGAAAAACCACAAGGCATGGGTCAGAACAGCCACCAGCTCCTCGCCTGCAGTAATCGGGGACTCGCATCTGGTCACATTTCACTCCATTCTAGCTGCACGGGGATCGTTTCCCTCTTGCAGATAAAACCTTTTCCTCCTTTCTGGCTGCAGATCGATGGCCCGAGCACAGAATAGGTGAGGAACGAGGGTGAGTTAGAAACAATATATTCATCCCTGGACCCGGGAGAGCTGGAGGACTTTACAGATCAAAGGTTTACAATATTGTGGACTAGAATCAGATCGTGGGGACGCTGAAAATGCAACTGATAATTGGAGTGGGGGTTCCATGGAAGAGACATAGGGCCCAATCCTGAACGCCTTCCCCAAACAGACCCACCAAGATCAGCCCCTAAGGCATGCATGAAGTTAAGTTAGCCGAGTATTTTTACACTGATGTCAAATTGCCTTCTAGGAACCGGTAAAACTTTCCTATTTCAAGTCAAGTTATAAGAAGTCACCGAAGGACATGAAAGAGCTGAGAAGTCAGATTCAGTTCTAGCGCGGCGAGATGAATCTAACACAAGGCTCCTGTGTTTTAATAACGAGCTATTATTCCGGGGGGGAGGGGGAGGCTTAGAGATGCGCCAGGCTGGCGGACAATCCGAGCGCCTCCCTAGAAAGCTGCGGCTCTTGGTATCGCTGTCTGTGTCTCCCCCCCTCCCCATTTCAATAGTGTGTGAGTGAGGGGTTACTTTCCCTGCCATTTGGCAACGTCCCCCCACCCCGCAAGCTGTTTGCACAAGGTTGAAAGCTCGTTAGTTGCAAGAGTCTCTTGCAGGGTTGTGCACAAATGCCTGATAGTTCCCCGGGGCCGGGGGGCTTTATAAAGGAGCTCCCAGGAGAAATCTGTCCGTGAACTCGCACATAAAACGTTGGCTGAACATTCAAGTTTGATTTCTGTGATTATACATACAGCTATAAACCCGGTGAACAATCCCTTAGAAATCAGAAGGTCACTAGAATGAGAGAGTGGCGATCATTTTAAATTCCCTTTCGGGGTCTTTCAGACATAGCTCCACAGCTCATGCTCGCTTTCCAAAAAAAGTCAAAACAAAAACACAAAGAAAAACAAGCAAACCAAAAACCAACACCGCCCCCCAAATAAAACAGATGAAATCTGTGCGGGTAAATAGCAAGAGAGGAGGACCCCCAGCCTCACACACACAGTCCAACGGATCCTAGCGCAACTCTCCTATTCACTCCCAGCCGAATAGCACCGATCTAAAGAACTGCTGCGTTTGTGGGGTCTGAACACGCGTCCGAGCTGCGCACACGCTGAAGGGAAAGGAGAGGCTCCAGTTTTGCTGCTTCTCTCTGGAACCCTCCAGGAATTTCTACCTTTTCACACCCACTTTGCTCGGCTCCCTGAAGTTAAAGCAGGAGTGAAGTGTGTGTGTGTGTGCTCTGTATCCCTGTCTCCTCTCCGGGACTAGCTTGACTGGCACTGTCGCCTCACAATGGCAAAGGAAGACACGTGAAATACGCCCAGGAGCCCTTTGAACTCATTTACTTTCTAAACCAGGCTAGTGGGGTAGGTGAGTTACCAAGTGTCATTTCTGACATTCCATCCCCGCTGTACCGAAAACACACGCACCAGGCCAATGGGGCAGGGTGTGTGTCTGTCTGTCTGTCCTGGGGGGGGGGGTTCAGAGCGTTCCCCCAACTCCCTACATTTCCTGACGCGATAGTCACTTGGTTCCCCTCGGACTCCCCCAGCGCGCACGGATTGGGGGACAGACGCTCCTTTCCAGCGCCGAAGGGGCTCAAGGCCACCAGCGCTCTGTTCATTTTGCAGCCGACTGACCAAGTTTGGTCTCGGCATCTTTACGTTTTCGTGCGCTCCGCGGCACTGTTCCCAAGCCAGGCAAGCGAGCATGGGGCATTTCCCCTCCCAGCCAGGCTAGCGAGAAAAGTGGAGAGGGGCTTTTGTGGGTCTCTCTTCCGCATTTTCCTCTCTTGACTTATACCAGGAAGGGGCTCGTTCTGCTTTGGCACCTTGACCCGCACACACCCAGCAATGCGTTTGGAGGCCAGCATTTTCCAAAGGCTGCGAGTTAAAGGTGAACTCAGATGAGCTAGTGAAATGGAATATCAACCCACCCCCCACCCGAGTACGTAACAAATGCGCCAATTGCCTTTGTTCCATTTAGAGCCAATGCTGAGGGCTGGGGGGCTGTTTACCCCAAAGCTTTGGTCTGCTTTTCCGTCTGTTTTAGGTTTGCTTGTTTTGCAAGGCGAGCAACCAGCGCGTGGGGTATTGCAGAAAGCGCGTGCAAGGGAATTTTAACCCACCGGCCTTTACATTTATCCACACTGAAGCTCCAGGGAAAGAGTAAAACAATCTACATTTAGCAAGGAGGTTGACTAAGAAACCTAGCCCGCTTCCCTTGACTTTATTGGAACGCGGTGGAAAGGCAAGTTATTTCTATTACACATTTTTTTATCTCCAGTAAATTTTAGCCCGGCTTCAAACCCATAAGTTCCCGGAGTTTTTGTAACAACAATTACTGTTGCTTATTCAACCTAAAAACGACACAAGTCTCCATGAAAACACAGGGCGCTCCAGAAACCAACGGGAGGTAGCAAGCTAGTTAAGAAGCCAATTGTGATGCTTTTTGTTGTTAAAGTTATACCAGCTCCCGAGGAAAGCATAATATTTTCATACGTTACTGATTTGTTTTAGCAAATCAACACGGACATTTAAACCGCCCTCTATCTAAAAGATTTAAACCCTTATTAACCTTAACTCCAGTGTTTCTTTTTTTTTTAAATGAAGCTTTAAACAAACAATTTAGCTTGATAAACCCCAGCTAAAAAAACACTTAAGGCCAACACAGGCAACCGTGAAAATAAATGAGACCATTAATAGAGCGCAGTGGGGCTACCTGGAAGCGGCAATCTGCCTTTCAGATCGGTTTGCATGTTTTATTTTACCACCAGTTTTACATCCCTTGCTCGTTCAATTAACCCTTTCGTCATTTAAACCTACTCTTTGTTTTAATATCATCTCTGCACCTATACAGAGTTATTTCACAAAGTCTCATGTAGAGTCGTTGCCGAGTTATTTATAACGCAGCCGTTCAGATTTCTCCCTCTGTCTCACCCACCCCACGCTCGTCTGTAAAATCAAAAGGACACTTCAGGGCTAAAAAAAATCCTGTTTTCCCGAAAGGCTCAGCTGTTAGCTAAAATGGCCTTTTCCGTTAAAAAAACATAAAAATAAAGAGAGAGACTCAGATGCGATTTGTATTCAGTGACGGCGGGTAACGGTGACACTAAAGCATTTAGGGAAATAAAAGGAACAATCCTGGACAACATAGTAGAGGCTGCAACACGGAGCGAAGAAATCTCCAGTCGCAAGGACTAGTCAAATCCAGAGCCCAGTCGCGAAGACTAGGAAGGAGACTAGACTCCGTATAAGGCCTGGCGTTTAAGGTCCAGGGCTGGGCTGAGAAATGCTTTGTCTAAATGAGAACAAGCACCCGGGGTTCTGATTTTTGGATTCTCCCCACCAACCCCCACACTGGAACCGTACCAAAGCAGTGACACGAACCTGAGCTCTACAAAGCTCCCGCACCGAGCTTTGGAAAACACTGATTTTTTCCCTCTCCTCCATAACCCTTAAAATCAATAGAGGCCTGTCTCTGGGATAGAAAGCAACAGCCTGGCTGGTGTGCGTTAGAGATGCTGAAATCTTTTCCTGGTGTATTGTTCACCACAGACAACAGCTCGAAGGACACTGGGAATGATTTGCTGGATTCCGCAGCCTTTTAAAGATGAAGTTACAGGGGCTGCCATTTGCTAACCTGCTCATCAAGGTATTACCAAGTGATAGGATCTACAACATTATTAACGACCGGGGGAGTCAGTCAACATAACACAAGCCACAAGTACAAACTCCGATGGCGAAAGTCAAGCCACCCGGGTGTTTGTTGCCGCTTGAACAGCAGAGAGAGCGTCAAAAGGCCGCACAAAAAGAGTGACACTAAAAGGTGTTTGCAGAGACAGCCCCAGCGGGGAAAGGTTTTAGGAAGTCTTACAAGAGAACACATCGCAGTAAACGTGCCGGTCCGTGAACCCTCTTTATTCGCTCTCAAATGCTATAAGAAAACGAGGAGCTCACAGCAGCCCAATACCAACGCAACTCAGGGTCAGTTTAGCTATTTCACTTGAGATCACAGTTTAATGGTGTCTAATTAACAGACAGGGTCATAATCCTGCCCCCCCTCCCCCACTCCCAGGTAACTGTTGAATTAGCTGTAGCATAGAGATTTCCTTTTTAAACAGGATAAAACGTTCGCGTCCTTTGTTAATTTCGACGACGAAGCTTTATGCTAACTGGGTGTGCTGCCTTCTAGGGTTTACATTGATGGGTTCGATCCGGCTCTCCTCAAACTGGTAAACTACCCACTGAAATAGCTGGGAGATTTACCGGACAAAAGGATGCTGTATGGGGCCCCATAATTAATATTCTCAGTGCTGGTAATTTGTGGATTCCAGAGAAGGAAATGTGGAAAGTACTGGAAGGTGAAAAAGAGCTGCTGTGGCTTTTTATCTGTAATCTCTTCACGCGTGCTCTAAAACATCCGAATGGGGATTCATTTCTGCCCCAGAAATGCGTTTGAACAGAAGTGGGTGTTAAACGGATCCTGCTAATCAGTGTCCTCTGCAAATACATCTGATTTTAAATCTCGCGTTTGAGAGTCAAAGGCGATGTTAATGGTACTGACTTTGTCGTAGTACAGTAATCAGTCTTCGACGTGTTACATAACTCCCCCCCCCCCACCACACACAAACACAACTTTCCTATTCGAATCTGCTGGGGAGTTGTGTACATTTTAATGCACTGCTGTTAACTCAGGTATCTGTACGGACTTTCACAGAACCTCCAAACCCTTCGCTCCACAAGAAAATTGCCGATTCTGCTCTTAAAGAAGCGCGGGGGTCAAATGACTGTATTGGGGGCTAGCAAGGTGATTACCCCGACAGAGGGGATTTTTAAAAATAGTCTGTTTTCTTCCCAAAAGAAGTATTTGCTCGCTAACATTTCACAAGAACCCATAAGGTGGTGGCTCTATCGGGAGCCCCACATTGAACTCAGCACTAACGTGTACGAGGCATGAGTCAGAGACCGAAAAACGACAGCGGCTCATTTGGTCGGGATCTAACCCCGCAGCCCTCGGCAGAAAGGGCCCGAGCAGGGCACCCGCGCAGCGAGGAGCAGCCCACGGGGCGCTATCGGTTATTTCGTTATCACACCGGGACACTTCCCGCTGGCGGGGCTATAAACGTTACGATGCTTTAAGCGCGCAGTAAAAATGTATTTTCCTGCGCTCGTAAAACCGATCATAAAAAAAAGCCGAGGAAGCCCTAGGGTAGGCGAATGGGGTGGAGGCAGGGTTCGCTGGGCTGACAACTCTGGGTGCAGGGCTGAGCGGGGCACCGGGAGAGGGACCCTTGGGGGCCACCCTCTGGGATTGCGGGCTCTGGGGTGCTGTGTGCGTGCGGAGGGGGGGGGTTGAAACGGCTTCCACCCCCAGCACGAACCTGGTTGAAAACTCCCTCCCCGGGCCTGCCCCAGCCGCTGCGAGCGGGGAGGCGCCACTGACCTGCCGGCCTTGGTGACGATCATCTCGGTGCCCAGCTGGTTGAACTCGTCCCACAGCGCCTTCATCTCCAGCTGCACGCTGACATTGGCCACCTTGGGGTTCTTCTTGACGGGCGCTTTGGCCGCCGGCGCGGCGGAGCAGCCCGAAGCCGCCGCGCCGCCGCCGCTCTCGGGTGGCTCCGGGCCGGGCGGCGGCGGGTTGGGGCCCGAGCCCGGGCCGCCCCCGAACGGGTAGCCGTGCTGGTGCGGGTGCTGCTGGGCCGAGCAGGGCTCGTAGTGCGGCGGCTCGGGCTGCCCGTAGGGGTCCCCCGGGGAAGGGGAGAGGTGGTAGCCGCCGGAGGCGTTCAGGCTGCTCAGGCTGTTGGCCGTGAAAGCTGCAACATCGCAAAAATGGGACAGCTGGGTGAGCCAGGGGCTGGAGATGGCTGAAATCATTCCAAAAACAGGCGGTCAGGGCTCGGCTCCGGCTCCCCCTGCTCTGCGCGCCCGCCACCGCCGCGCCCGCGTCTTCACTGCGCTCCCCGGGGTGCCCTCCCTCGCCCCAGCCCCGCCTCCCCCCTTTGGGAGCTGCTGGGCTCCCCGGGCAGGCTGAGCTCGCGCGGCGAGGCTGCCAGGAGCCGAGGCGCTGCAGAGCCCGGCTTAGCTGTGCAGAGGGCCTCCCCTCGCCGCAGAACCGGTTCTTATTTCTATTGAGATAAGGCGCTGCAGGTAATGGGCCTTTCCTCGCCTAGGGACTGGAGCCCTGACGAGTTGATTGACAGAGGAGTGCGCCTTTTTAATAGCCCGCCTGACACCCAGTTTTCCCCCCCGAGCCAAAAAAAAAAAAAAAATAGGCATCGCCCACAGGACCCTCCACTAATAAACAATCTACACGCGCACGGTGCAGGGAGAGCTCTACCCCCCAGCAAACAGGCACTGGAATAAAGCAGACACACAACACTGCCTGCACAACAACCGCCTCGTCCCCGGGCACCGCTGGAATTTGCGTTCTACAATTGTGAATACAATCTGATTCGCTTTGCACAAGCTGCAGGACTGAAATAGTCCTGGCAACACACTCTTGTCTCTCTGGATGTTTGTTTCTTAGTTTATTATCCCCCCCCTGTCCCCCCCCCATATATTTGAGAAGGATTTTTTTTTTTAAAAAAGCCCAATCAACTCTGCATCTGCACTTGAAAAAGCGAGAGAATTCCTAGAGGGTGCGTCAGTAGCCAGCAAATCGGTGATTTTTAGCCCGTTTTCATTTGCTGATCCCGACACAATTTAGAATGGAGTCTACATCTTAGACATCGTCTGCGGACCCCCAGGGGTCTGCGGAATACAGGTTGAAAGCCACTGCTCTCAAGGGATATGGGTAAAACTAACAGAATTGTCACTGAGCGGGAGAACAGAATGATAAGAGACTGAGGGAGAGTGTTGTGTTTACAGTAAAGTGGGGGAGGAAATAGAATCGTTTAAAAAGACGAGGGGGACCAGATCTTTCTAAAGAGCGTTGACATAAGCACAGTATTGTTTTAATTGCGGATTGGGGACGTTAACAAACCGCTCTTTAGGTTGCAAGCTGTGCTGTCTGATTAAATCTCTTCGCAGTCAAAACGTCATTACAAACAACACCGATCTTTGATAAGCCTGCCTAGGCCTCTGCCACTTCCACCTCTTTTTGTCTCGGGAATACTGTCTTTTTCCTCACGTTGTTACTCTTATTTACTCACTACGGCTCAGGTCTCTTAAGCAGCCAGGAGTTGCTATCACCAGTTTTTTATTTCCGTTTACCGGCTGCAATTATTATTTTTTTTTTAAATATTTTGACGCTTTGACGCAGCCATGGCAGGGAAATCGGCTGCAAAATACACATTTCCCCACTTACAGTCAAAACAAAACCCCGGCACAACGGCTCCGAGGGAATTCCCCTAAAATCCTGCATCCCCAAGATTTGCTCCACCCGCCTTTTTTTTTTTTTTAATGCATTTCCCCTCGCGCTCTAGTGGGGCTTTGACTTCTTAGCTCCCGGGCTCGGCTTTGCAACTGCCCCAGCAGCCGCAAGGTGAACGAAGCTCGGGTCCGGGCTGCACTTACCTTCCATGTCTCTGGTGACGGTGCTGAAATGCATCCTCTGCGGCTGGGGGCCGGGGCTGAAGTGCTTGCTAAGGCCACAGCTGGGCTCCTCCAGCGCTTCCTTCCCTGCGTGCTCGGCGGCGACTGAAATCAGAGAGGCGATACGGAAAGCATTTGCCTTGGGAGACAGAGGGCTGTTCTCGTCCATAGGGGAGACCGATGCCGCAGCCTCCCCCGCCCCCTGGCCTCGCCAAACGCTCCCCCCGCTACCACACCATCCAGCCAGGCACCAGGCGCCGCCAAGCTCGCTGCACCGCCTCGAAGGGGCCACGGGAGGAAGTTTCCAGGGCGCTCCCTTGAGGTCTGCGCTCAAGATCCCTTCGGCGTCTGCAGAGCAGGCGGATCGGGCCCCAGCAGGCGCGGCTCCCGGGCGAAATCGGCCGGTCCCGCAGCGGCTTCCTCCTCGGTGATTTATTGATTGATTTCTCGCCTCTCTTCCTCCCCCGCCCGCTCGCAGCAGGGAAAGTGGCTCCCTTAAAGGCGCGCGGCCCCGCTCCGGGGGTGGGTGATGTCACATTGGAAGCCTGGTGCGTCTGCCTGCAGCGGCGGCGGCTGCCCAGAGTCTGTCAAAAGGCTCGGGCGGTTTCCGCGCCTCCTGGGCACAGGCAGGGAAACACCGCCGTGCGCACGCTGCGGGGGTGGGGTAGGGGCAGGTTGTATTTAAATGGCCCCCTGTCAATCACGGCGCCCAGGCTGGAGGGAGCCGGGGAAGGGGGGAAAAGAAGAAAAGCGGGACGTCACTGCGGATGTCCGGTCCAGCTAAATACTCAGTGGTGCCCCCCCCCCTCGCCCCTCCCCCAGTCAGGGGGAGCTTTGACACTCTGCGGTTTGCTGGACGCAGCTCCCACCAGGCTCGGGAGAAGCAGGACAATAACCATTTTGAAGTCCTTCCTCCGGCAAAACTCCAGCCAGGGCTTCAAGGATTTCTGCTCAGGATGGAAAATAAGGCTCCTGGGGTATTGATGATTATTATGACCCGCAGCGCTTCCTCGGGCAAACTCCAGCAAGGACGTTCAGCATTTTGCTCATATCATAATAAATTCGTAAATAATAATAATAAGTTAATAATTAATAAAGCAACCGTTCATAATGATCAGGAGCATTGTCATGGGCCGGGCTGCAAAAACCAACCAACCAACCCTGTGTGCCCGATCCAGCTGTATGGGTGGTACAGATTATGATTATTGTAGCAGAGAATCATCGCCTTTGTTGGTGATTATTTTTTAAAGCCATTTTCCTCCCTGCTGAGTCAGAAAAAAAGTGTGACTGTGGTTTGTGCTTTAACATACAATCTGTTGATTTAAAGATTTGACGGAGACATATTTAGAAAGTTTGCAAAAATGGCTGTATGAACCTGCTTTGTGTATCATGGTATAATTCAGCTTGATTTAAAAAAATAAAATAAACGCCTTTCAGGGAAAAAACCCGTAGTTAGAACAGGACTTTACAGACAGGTGTTCCATAATATCCTGTTTTTAGATTATATTCATATTATTAATCTAGATAGCCAGATATATAAATCTGCTTAATTGGCAGTCACGTGCAAAGTTATCCTTGAAAGGGTTTCACCTTTATCAAATGCAACGTTGTAAGGCCAAGCAGGGAAACAGTATCGCCTTTCATTGCTATAACAGACCCAGCATATGTGCAATGTGATACTCACTCCAACTATATCAGCCTATAGGATAACCCAAGGCAAACACAGCTTGTTTAGCTGTCTCTCCTCCTCTGCATCAGAAAGGCTGAGGCATTGGACCCGAAAGCGTCAAAACTGCACCTCTGGCTGCAAATTGACGAGCACAACCGAAGTCCTGCCAAGTTGCTTCCAGGTGTGTGTCCAACGTGAGACCCATGCGAGCACCCCTGAAAGTCACAAAGCGTCGGGGAATGTTGAGCCCTTTCTCAAAAACAAACCAGCGGTGTCACTGGAAGAGGCAGTGAACAAGTAGGGAACGCAGTTCTGATTGCATAACCCCATCAATGCAAAGGTGGTGCACTAGGTTTATATATAATTGCCCTGTATATAGCCTGAGGGGTCGATTCTCATATTGAAATCTTATTATCTTTGGATGTGGTAAAATATATGCAGAGAGAATTTACAGAATCCGGTTACATATTTGACCTGCGATTTTCAGCTTAAGGCATTACTTTATATTATGTTAGATATTATCGTATATTGTTATTTCAGTCAGCAGCTTTTCAGTCCCCCGGTCTATTGACTGAGCTATGGAGGGGGGACAGATTATTTGATAATCCTCCTATTTTTTGGAGATGAGCCGCACTGATTTTGTGTACACGAAAAGTGGATTCAAAACGGCAACCGTAAAATCGTTGGTGTGACAACGAAAAAAATCTAAAATCTCTTACTAGATCATTTATTCTAAAAGAATCTCATCTATATGGCGCGGAGCGGGAGACTATTACCTAGAAAACAATTCCGTCTCAGCTCCGAACCTACTTCGGATTTCCCTTAAATGTCCATTTTCATGGAACCGAATTTACAAGCATCCAATTTTATCATCCAGTCGAAAAATCGCTAGGTGAAAAGTAAATATCTCCCAGGTGCAGGGGGAAAAATCAGCCCAATCCAAAGACCCAAGCTATTTTTAAAGGGGAAACATTTCACTGGGCCTTAGTGTTTCCCTTTATCTCTATCTTTTTCACTTTCATTTGTCTGCACGAGCAGTCTTATCAAACGCTTCCCCGATTCCCCTGTAATTTTTTTTTTGCTAACTTCTCTGAAGGGCTGATTCTTAGGATTTCGCCCTTTTCCATTATACACTTTAAAGAAAGGGTCTTGACACCACCCTAGTCTCTGGCGGTCTCCTTTCTGACTTTGTGTTAGTAGAAGTCTCGTTTAGGAGCGCTCTGTTTTAATGGGACTGGGCCCAATCCTGCGTAGTCGAACACTTTTTCAATGGAAACTTTGCCTATAAGGGGGGATCGACCCCCCACCCCCGCTAGTCCATCACGATCGTTAGATTAAGTCTGAAAAGCGGCCGCGTCTTCAAAACCTCGGGCAGCGCTGAGCACCTATGCGAACCAAAGCAGCTCTTCGCAGGTTTCAAAGCAGTTCTTGTCGCTTTCAAATAATCAGCCCGTGGCGGGGGAGAAGGGGGGTGAATGGAGGAGATTTCCGATAACACGTCAACGTCTAGGATATTATTGACATGACACCCCAGAGCTATTTTTCTATTTCACGCCCCTGAAAATGTCCCAACACGGATGAGCCAAAAACCTCACCCACGCGTGAAATGAGCCGCTACTCAGCCATGTACCCTCGTCCAGACAGGAGCAAGCGGCCTCCATTACTTGCCAGTCGTTTGCACTGGATTGCCCTGAAATCCGGACTGCACTAGGAAGTCATAAAACACCATCAAGAAATGGAAGAGAAAGCCTCTGTGTTTAGCAATGCCCTGGAGGTTATAAGTCATAAACCTATCTACAAGTGGAATACTTTCACTCGGCCGGCTACTTGCCAGCCGCACGGGGCGTGGGGCTTGTTGCAAGGGTTTACCCGAGTTGACCCTCTTCGGGTCCCCAAATCCTAAATAAACCCAAAAGCCCAGAGCCAAGGACAGCGCTCCAGGGACACTTTCCTGGCTGTTGGGCAGACATTAGTGACACAAAGGGGCAGTGGCACCGTCACGCGCCCCCGAACTTTTCACTCGACCTTCTCCGAGCAGCTGCCCAAAGCAGCGAGTCTGCGGAGATGTCTGGTGAGATTGGTGACACACAAGGGACTGTAGGCCGAACACTGTGAAAGTGGCGTAAATTCGCAAGAGAGGAGAATCAGGCCTTACAACAAAGGGACTCAGTTCCTCCCAGCATAGCCTGCAGCAGGACTAGGGTGTGAGCTCTCAGTGGGAAATACTTCTTGCTCATCGTTTAACTCGGGCGGGTGGAGGGAATCCTCTTCCACAGATCCTGGAGAGTCCCTTGGCACTTCTTCAGCCTCAGTAAGGCTTACGGGGAGCAGGCCCTTGGACTAGTTGGGAGTGAGCTAGCCCTGACTGAGGTGCAGGCCCAGGGTTTGGAGACCTGAGATCACAACGACATGGGGCTGCCTTCCTGCTTCATGTGTGTCACCTACCTGCTGCTACACAGCCCCGAAACCGGGAACTATCCAGGTGATAAAAGACAAGAGTCAAGCCTAGGGGATGAGGAGGAGGGGGGCAGGGAAAAAAACCCTGCCAATAGGAGTCAAACGGAAGGAAAGATGCGATGAGCCAGAGTTGGCTTTTTTTGGTTAGAAATGTCACTCCGGGATAAAACGATCCCCGCCTGATTTATTCCGAAGGATACAATGTGAATTCCTCGGCAGAGACTTTCCTTTCAGGCCCTGCCAGGTGGGTGAGGCAAAAGCCACTGGTGCTTCCAAAGAGGACCCTGTTAAAAGCTCGGCGTGGTGGTTTCCTCCTGGCCCTGTGGGCTTTGGCTTAGTCCCCTGGATTCTCGTGTAGAGGCGCGCAGTTTTCCGCGCTCCGCCGTTCGCCAGTTAAGGGCGGTTTTCCTCGCTGCGCTATGGATTTTTGCGGATCTGCCTTTAGAGCGTTATGAAAACGGGACGGGAAATTGAAACGGCCGGGGATCGGACCCCGCCGCAAACTGCGCCATTAGAAGAGGGCAAAGCGGATGAGAGCGAAGGACAGAAAAATAAAATCTCCCTCGTGCCTTGTCCCAGGCGATTTCCTAGCTCCGCTTTCCCTCCGAACGGATCGTTTCCCGTTTCCTCTCGAAATCGCTTTCCAGCTCCGAACTATTGGCAACTACGCGCTGCAAAAATAGGTGCTGCGGCGGCAGATGCGTACAATGGGAGAGGGGGTTCTGTATCTGTAACCACCGGGACATGTAAACATGCGAGGGGAAAGTTTGGCCCGTTCACGGCTAGAGGGAGCGTTTAAAGCAAGGAGAATCTTCAATGCCAAATACCCCGCAAACCAGAGCTCCCAAGATCGGCGTAGAAACCATTCTGAATGCAGCTGTTTAGTATTTAGCATTAGTGGCTCCTAAATGAGGGGCTCAGAGTTACCTGCTCACCTTTCTCCCTATGTAACTTTCGTTTGGTTTCTGCTGCGACTGCCGGGCAGCGGAGTTTATCCGTAGGTAATAATATCCCTATTGCCGTGAGAGGACAGCCGTGCAACCCCCACACCACCACGTTCGAGTCCGGCTTGGCCAGGACAAGATATTTTCATTTATTTAATTTCAAAAGGTGACCCCCGGACCGGAAGTGGTGCAGGCTGGCATGTCCAAACGGGGGGTGGCGGGGTGCGCTCGGCTTCTGCCTTAGCTCCTTTCGTCAGCAATTCGAGCTAGCTAACAACAACCCGAGTCTCTGGCTTCCCCCTTTGCAAAGGAGCCCTTGGGGATCACTTCATGCATAAGGCAGAGGACACCTCTGGTTACTTTCTATATCGATCGGTAGCTGGCCCAGGATTGCACTGCTTCTAATGAGCAGCAAAGGGGTTTGTATCGTATCAGCCGGTTTACATGTGATAACCGCCCCCCCCCCTCCGGTTGTTTGCCTCTCTTGAACCAGGTAATTGTACATGAAAGGTCCACTCGCGGTTAACCATTTCCTTCCTCCTGCTGATGACATCAGCTAACAATTGACAGTGTCACAATGAAGCATATTTCCCACTCCGGCCTTTACAGAAAGCGCTAGAAACGTTTATTTCGTACAACCTCAAGATTCCCATGCAGGAAACACAAAGACATTATTAAAAACTCAGCAACAGATATGTCCTCTCGAGGGGTCACGGCTTAAATGCCCGCAAAGGCAGGCGGGAGACCAGTTAAAAGCAATACCAGATTTTTTTATTTGCAATCCCCCCCCACTCCTTTGATGTTTCCCCAACTCTCAGCCATTCCGAGGAGCGGCAGCGATCCTCCCCCAGCGTGGAAAGCGTTAATGCCGCCTAAGGAGGGAGACGGCTGTAAAAAGAAAGGGATACTTACGACACCGCTCACAGAGGGTCAGCATTCGCTGCAGCTGCTTCGGGTCTGAGCCCCGGACCCGGGCGGCTGCCGTGTTTATTGGGATGCTCCCCCCTGGGCTAGGGAGTCGCGGGACTTTTGCGTCCCCATTGCCCTAAGCCGCAGGGAGCAGCCGGTGCTAAACGCCGCCGGCCGAGGCTGGGGGCTTGCCACACGCCTGCCCCTGCAGTCCCACAAGGGAGTGGGGCTATATACCCCTGCGCCTGCGAGGGGCTCGGACTTGAGAATGGGCCGCCCGCCCTCCCGGGCGCAGAAGGGACAGCGAAGCCGTAGTGAGTGGCACGGGGCCGGCGCTCCCTGCCCCGAGTGCTGTCAGTGAAGGTCCCCGGCCGGCTGTCCTGAGCACTGTAACCTTGGAGGGGGCCTCTCCCCCCCCCCAGCCCCTGCACTTCCTGTTGGCTGCGCCTCTGGCGCCTCTCCGCTCCGCAGCCAGGTGCTCTCTGCCTGCCCCGGCAGCTGTGTCACTCCAGCCCGGCCCCCGCGCACTCCCCCCCGCCCCGCACCCGCGATCGCTCAGCCGCCCGCACCTCTGGATGGGAGCTGGGGACCAAGGTGAACGAGACACCTCCCGCACACACACTTCTGCAAAGGGGTGGATGGAGCGGCGGTGGGAAGCGAGGCCTACAGGAATCACTCCACTCTGGGGACCAGGCGGACAGACCAGCGGGGGCTGAGGAAAGGAAGGAGCAAACTCCTGGGGAGTCAATCCCCAAAGTAGCGCTGAGTGGGGCGGATGCTCCCCAGTTCAGGGGTGCGCCTGGCCAGTGCAGGGGAAAGGATCGAGCCGAATCTGTTCTCTGCCGAGGGGATCAGGTGGTGCTGGTCGATCCGAGAAAAGTGCCTAGTTCTTGCAAAGGCCACTGTTGTTTACCACTTCTTTAGCCAGCTCCCGATGGTTGTGATCCAGTTGTGTCTTTCCCTTCCCTCCTTTGACCCATCTTCTCTTTCCGCCCCCTTCGGCCTCTATCCCACTTACCCCCTGTTCCTTCCCTCTCCTGCTTCTCACTCATAAATACATAACCCCGTCCGTGCTACTGCGCTTCTACCGACCCCATTGTCAGGCAAACCCCTTTAGTTTAAAGGGCTACACAACATTGACCCACACTAGGCTTGCCTGGGTGCTCGGCCCTTTAAAACCCTTTCTTGTGTCCAGTTCACGCCGCTCTTAGCTACACATCACCGAGGTTCTTCGGCTGCCTGCGGCATGCAAAGATTCATCCCCGACCAGCGAAAGAGGAAGATTTATAACCATTTTGGAGCTGTCCCAGCTGAGCTGAGGTGCTTCGGGACGGGGGATAGCCCAGACAAACTGCGACCGGACATTGCAGGACAAGTTACTGAGCTATTGGCTTGTAACGTGGACTCAGACACACAGAACTGCAGCAGTAATTATATTCTGGCTGCTGTGCAGAACTGGCACAGGAAACCACCTCGTTCTATAGCGGCAGCTGGATTTTGAAGAATAATAAATAAATACACGGGGGCAGATGTCTGCAGCAAGCACAGAAAACTACGATTTGAGAAACAATTAATAATAACGAGAGGTTTTATGCGTTCTTACAAAAACCGAGCGGGAGAAGGTAAAACAGGCGAGAATGTCCCATCACATCCATCCGCCGGTAGAGCCCTCACTTTATTTGTACAACATACAGTTGCTGCGTGAACTCAATCCCCTGCCCGCTGAAATGCCACTTTCCCATTTCAGGAAATCTAGACAGGACCATGTGAGAGGCTTTTGCAAGCTCAGGGGTTGTCTCGCTGTTTAGAGTTGTATTGGCTGTTTGGGAAGGGAGGGGGAGAGGTGGGGAGAGCCAGACTCTGTAACCCCCCGGCTCTGGGAGAGCAGGAGAAAAAGGGGCTTAGCTAGATTTGAAAACGTCCAGGGCAAATGGATTCGTTTTAGTCATATTCTCCATACCAGCAGCAGGAGTCAAATCACATTCACTAAATAAAACGAGCATGTTAGTGCCCTCCGCTTTAACATCGGGTTAGAGATAGATAGTTGTTTATGTGTGTATATAGGCGCACTGCACACAAGTATCTTTTTCTTCTTTCCTGCCACTTCCCTATTCAGGGTCCATGACTTTTCTAGCCTGCTTCCAAAACTCACGGTTGTCCGGCGGCTGTCTGTTGTGCAAACTGGTCTCTCTAAGGTCCGCTGACATCCTGTCCATGTACCTAAGTCTTTGGCCTCCCCCTTAGTCCTCTTCCGTCCAGGACCATTGCTAGCTAGGGCCAGCCTTGCCTCCCGTAGCTTGTCTTCAATTGGGACAATCCGTATTGATCTCCTTCTCCATATACATGTACAGATCTATGTATATGTGTGTGTGTGTTATATGTATATATTATATATACCACATACACATATACTTATCATATCTAACATTCTTATACCGAACACGGGTATATAATATTTAATAATACAATTCACACACAGATGAGTGGTGTTTTAAATCAATAGTAATTCTGGAAGGCTCTATTAAATGACAGAGACAGACGATTAAAACCTATAATTTTGCTCCGCGTATCTACAAGTATTTTTGGTTCTGTAAAATGCTAAGCAGTCCTGGTCCCGGATTATTACAAAGAGCATCAGCCAGACATGGTGAACCCAGATATTCAAGACTTGGTTTTCTCTATCAATAAAAGATGTGAGGTCGTTCTGCTAGCAGGGAGGGTTGCCTTGGAATTATTTGTCCACCATTTTAAGAGGGGGGCGAGGAGGGGATTTCCTGTCATGTGAAGATGTGTATATGTCCTGTGATTCGAGATACTGTTAGATTACTGAATGCTCAGCGATCTTTTGTGACGCGAGTGTGAAAAACAGAAAACACAATTCAAAGCAGTTTTAAATGCACGCATGAGTCATTTAATCAGCGACCTGTTTAATTTTTCTTTCTATCTTTATGCCTAATGGATCCCTGTGACACATTAAAATTAAGATGTTTTGTCTACTAAATAATCGTCTCCTACAAAGGTAGATAAACATCTAGCTGCAGCTCTGTCAGGGCTTCTGAGCATAAAACCCTTCTGAGTGACAGGTCCTTAGGATATTGACATATTCCGCCTCACGATAAAATACACTTTCTTTGTCACGTCTATTAAAGAGCCTCTGCTCCGGTATAGTTGAGTCCCGGGTCCCACTCACTCAAACATCCACTCGTGTTGTTAGGAAGACATCGGGGGAAAAAACCCTCCTTTAGCCTGATTTCATTAAGTAGGTCGCGTAACTCTCCCACTGATTTTCGTGGGAGCAGAATTGCATCTTCCCGGCTAATCTGCTCGTGTAAACCTCAGTTTTTCTGCAGACAGCCTGCGCTCAAACACGGTACTGTTTGCGTTTAGAAATTCGTGGCAAGCGGAATGTATTTTTTAGAAGAGCACCGTTTGGATCTGAGAGGTTTTAAACTAGACTTGATCCCAATTGACCCTCAGGTAGGAGTCACTTTGCTAAAGATCTGGAAGGAATTTTCAACAAGTGAGTGAAGGAAGAGCTGTGACTTCGGACACTGACCGGTCGCTTTGACACCGACAGACAGCTCGTGGAGCAAAAGACTGTAAAGATTTTCCTCTAACGCCCGAGCTGTATTTGAAATGGCCTGATTCCAGTAAAGCGCCGCTCCTGTTCAAGAATGTTATTTTAAAATCGATCTTAATATGTGGGGTCCTTTAAAAACTACCCCCAAATCACTATTACCTACGTGTTGTCGTTTTTGCCGAGGACTGGGAGTACTTTTTAGAGATTTCATGACTCGCTGCACAATCAACAGCAGAAACAATTCGTGGGAAGCCGAATCTTTCTCATTAACACTCACAAGAATGTCCAGAACATTCATAGAATCTGTAGTTTATAATGTGCTCGTGTCGTTTCTCCGTGCACTCGGATTGCTAAACCCAATCTTGCTGTCCTGAGTAGTGTATATGGAGCAGGCACCGGGAAGCCTACTCTCCAGTTAGTCGGGTTTTCGCATTCTTTTCGAGCTCGGGAGAGTTTGGAAACATACGATTTCAACAGAGTCCTTTCTAACCATCCCAGGCATTGAAAATCCCGGGCACTTCTTGTTCATCATTTAAGGGTTTTTTTAAAACAATCATTTGCCTCCACTCGTTATCTGTCTCACGACCGTTTTTCCTGCTCTAGCTATATTTGCAGAAATGTAGGACAGGCCCTGAGAAATCCCCACTAGCCTGAACTGCTGCATATCCCTTTGAAAGAACCGAGGGAGTGCAAGGGGTTAGCACGGGGAGATCTTTAATGTTGTTTCTCGGGGTGAGGCTTTGCAACTGGAATAATCAGACTTCGTTTATTTTCTTAAATCGCCCCAAATACGTCCCCCGCCTTTCACTGTATAGATTCCGCTTTTTTTGTGTGTGTTTTGTTTCCACTGAGGGGTATTTTAATCTAAATTACACCCGTTGGGACAGTACACCGCACATTCTGTCTCGCTATACAGGCAATGTACCTCGTTAGTTTTATCCGCTTTGTTAACGGCACCGGGCAAATCAAAAGCCTCATTCAGCTGAGTTCCCTAGTCCAGCAGGTGTGGGGCCACACGCGATTTGCTACAGTTAATGTACCCTTTTTAGTAAGTGTTTGTTTATCCCTTCTGCTGTTGTAATAGTGTTAATCAACACTACCCAGCCAGCCTTTCACGTGGCTACCTTCAAGAATGATTCATTGATGCTTGGGTTTCCTGCGGAGCCTTGATATTCAGAGCAGATAACGGGGTACCTGGCACAAAGTGAGCCATTGAGAATAACTTTAGCATGAAAAGGACAAACAAGGCATAGAGGGGAAGGGGGGGACGACGTGCGGGGCTGGCACCATGAGCAGAAGCGATCGGTGCTGAGCCTGTCAGAGCAGAGGGAAGGTGGGACCAGCCAGGCTTCCCAGCAAGTGGTTACATTCCAAAGGAACCAACGTGAGAAGCAGAAAGTTCAGCTCCGTGGAGTAGCTAAGCGAGCCCTTTATCCCCCCTTCTTCCCGAGTTCGGACAGGATCATAGAGATCCGTGCGCATGAGAGCCTAGCGAAGGAAACCCCCCCGCCCGCCATGCTCACCTGAGAGCTCCTTGGGCACACCTGAGTGCTTGGCCAGCGAGCGCGCCCCGCAACGGAGCGGGCTCTCAGCTCGCTGCCCTGCAATCCCGTCCTTCCCTCGCTAGTGCTGCGGGCCCGGCGCCTCGCCCTGGGGCCCAGCCCTGCTTCCACCCTCTCTCTGCGTGCGGCACAAACCCTGGGAAGAGCCACGGGCTACTCAAACCCATCTGAGCTCCGCTGGTGGGAGAAGCCACGCGACTGTTATTCCTGCCCAGGGCTCATCATCTCCACCGGCTCTGACTAGACCCGGCTGCCGCTGCGGGAGGTTGGAAAGCCCAGGTCTGGGTGGAGGTGAAAACCGGCGCTCAGCCTGGGGCTGGGGTGGGGACCAATAACCACAACTAATCATTATCCTGGCGTCCACAGCGCTCTGGGAGCACATTAATGACAGTAGCTGCACGCTGCTCCGCGGCAGAGAAGTGTTCTCCCTATTCCCACGTGGGGAGAAACCGAGGCACACAGGTGAAGGTACTAGCGCCACCTCACACGTTTGATGGCAGACCGAGCCATCGAAGCCCTGTCCCGTGGCTTCCAGCCCTGTGCTTTAAAGCCCATTACACATCCTTCCTCGCCGGTTTAGCGGCTTAGAATTAACCCCGGAGCCTTCTTTCCAGGCGATAACGCCTCAACTCTCGCTAGGCTGGGATGTTCTGCCTCCCAACAGCAAAGATCTGAATGTAATAAAAGCGTTGTCATAAGGAGCCTTTTCGCTTCGTGGTCGGTGCATTTTCCCTATTCCAATAGTCGGTGGCAGTTTGTCACTAGCCGTGTAGTGTGTTTATTCCTCGCACGGACACTCGCTTGGTCAATGTCGGCTCTGTTTGATTTGCTATGGGGATTTTGGTTTTATTTTATTGCGCTACGAGGCTTATTTTCTACAGATACAAACCTAGAAAGGTCACACACCGAGGAATTCTGAGCCGTAAAACTATCAGCCTTGATTCCCCCTCCTGTCATATTCCCCAGCACATATAATTACACCGATTTCTTCTCTCTCTCTCTCGTTACACGAAAAGACAAAAGCAAAAACACGCGGAGTAAAAGCTTGACTTTTGTGCCCACACTGTTTTAAGGCGATTGCTCGTCTTTCCACCAGAAGCCTGTCATTTCAATGTTGATTGTTGAAATATACAAGACCGGTTTTAGTGTCAGGTTTGCAGAGAATGCTGGGCTCTTCTCACGGATACAGACCCCCCCCCCAAGAAATCAGGAGTGTATCGACCTCATTTAGTCACCTTCAAAAGCACAGACCAACCGAAAAAGAAACAAGCGAGACGGCTTTGGGACAAATCCATCTTTCTACACCCCCACCCCTTCAGCGGCCGGATCTCTGTCTCTCCCGTGTAGTCCAGGGTCTTAATCCTTATTGCTACTTTTAAAAAGCAAACTAAGAATGGTTTCAGTATGGGAACGAAAAACCCACCCTTTAAGGTTCTTTGTGGCAATTCTGTGTGTCTTTCATCATCTTCCTTGGAAAATAAATGACCATTGTTCGGCGGTCTTGTGGGGGGGAAGGGGTGTTTTTAGGGAAATTGCTTTTTCCCTTCCAAATCCAATTCCCCAGGGAGGTTGTATTTATTGACGTGTTTTTATAAGGAGACCGGATGTTTGTAAAGCCAAACATTTTTGTTTTTAAATTATAGGGGCGCACACCAACCAGTGATGTATTTCTTAGGACACCTGTGCGATCGCTTTGTACAACGGAGGAGGTGTGTGTGTAAATATCCGACTTTATTTTTAACAAATCCCTTCCCCCGCCCTTTAAACAAGAAACTTGAACGGTGGGATACATACACCGCTCCAACCGAATGCAGCGAAGAAATGTAACTGTAATGGCTAAATGGCTTTCCAGGGAGTTTTGCCGGAGAGTGAGGACTGCAAGGTTTAACCCTTTAAGCCCTGGTTTAAGAAAAAACAAACAAACAACAACCCCAAAATCAAAACCAACAACCAAAACCTCAGCACAGCACCCAGCAGCTCGCAGTTAAGTACGTGGTCCGATTTTCCAAAACGCTCAGCTCCCATTGAGATACCTAAGGACGGTGGCTAGATTGAACCGGTAGGAGTTAGCTCTTCTGGGCTCTAAAGTTTTTGAACCCACAGCAATATATTATTGCACGTGGGGAGACAGCCAAAGCTTTTGCAAGGGCTGGGATCTAATTTTTTTACCTAGTCATTATAAAACTGCGGTGAACCTACAACTTAGAATCAAGGGAGTTGATAAAGTAACGATGCTGGATTTGCACAAGCTGTTTGGAAAACGAACAACAAATGTGGAGGTGGATAGCAAAATCTCTTCTGCAAAGCCCTGGAAAGTTGGGTTTAGAAATGAGGAATAGGACCAGAAAGAAACCCCTTCCAAGCGGCTAGGTGAAAAATACGAATTGCACTAGGGTAAAAAGCAGGTGCCCCAAACTGTCCTTTTAAAACACTGGTGTTGGCATTTTTTTAAGTTAGGTCGTATCACTCTTGTGTTATTCAATATTTTTGTTAAGGCTACCCGTTCCCCCTGCAGTCATTGTCAGCGTCTTCTGCCCATTCAGAGAATCAGCAGTATACGCCCAGAATGCTCCTGCATGTACGTTTACATCGCTGGGCAGCATCCTTCCTGTCCCCGCGCGAGACTAGAGCAGCTTGAGCCAAGGTTGGTTTGTAGAAGCCGGAGTAACATTTCCCTGGTTTTTACCAGTGGAACACAAGGCAATTCATAGGGAAACACGCAAGGCCTGTCTCTGTGGCCAGACAGAGAAGGAGCCAAGAGAAACGAGAATACATTGAAAACTGATCCTGCTGGGAGTTGGGAGACGGATCCTTTAGCCCGGCAGAAACATTCCCCACACACCCACATCTACACTGTCCTATATACATAGGACAATATAGAGACATTCATATTAATTGTGTTTTGGAGCGAAGTCGTTTTTTGAGAGGAAAAACTGGTTCTAAATCGTTCGCTTTCCTCGCAGCACACCAGGATATGGAAAGCACCAAGAGCTCATAGCTTCAGCTTTCTTGTTGCTTGCCTTAGCAAGTAGCTCTTCTCTTGTTCTGCATTCGACGGACAATTCCGATCAGAACGTTCAACCATCGTCCGACTTCTGACAAATAGATAGAACGTTGTGTGTGTTTGTGTGTAAACAAACACACACACACACACACACACAGCTACCTCCACGGAGAGTGAAAATCAGACAGACAGACAGAAATATTGCTACTAATTGAAAGCCGAATTCGATATAGTCCTTGATTTTCTAGTTTATAGAAGGCTGGACAGTGTTTCAAACTAACAGGACTTTATTAACGCCTCTGTTTTTGGTGAAGTTTGCCTGCAAATATGACCTTTCCGTCCCTAAAATCAGCGGGATGAGGGAAGAATTCCACCATCTGATACAGCGACAATTCTGCTGCCTTGGGACATGTGTCAAAACCCGCAGGGCGTGTTAAAAGCCAACTTGCTCTATAAATAATCACAACAAAATGGGGTCCTGTCGGGCTTGTGGCGGCAGATGAGAGCGCTGGGAGCCCCCACCCCAGTAAGTGCGAACAAATGTAGCATTTAGTTGCTATTAAACCAGAGCAGGTAGGATATTAATCGGGAATTGAGATCAGTTCGCACATCATAAATCATCAGTCTGCTAGGCTCACGGCATTCGGAGTTCCCGCCGCTCGGCTCGCATTGTATTCGGGGCCAGGGCGTGATCCCAGGATTAAACTCGACACTGTGCAAATATTTGTATTTTAGCCCAGAATTAGAGAGGCAGGAAACCCAGTTTGATAAGTGACAGGTGAGAGCGGGACCGAAAAAAGAGGCTTTAGAGTGGACGTGTCACCTGGGCAGCTAATTGGAGCCCAAACTGTTTTGTGTTAAGTAACTAAACAGGGTCCTACTCTACCGCACTAGTTACTGCGAGCAAAATCCAAACCCCGCATCTCCTTCCACGCGCCAGGAGCGACCCCTCCAAAAAACATCTGAAACTATCCCGTCAGGCATGAACCTCCGGTTTATTTTCACTGGCTGGGTTCGGTCCTGGGGTGGTATTTAACGCCGTCCGTATAAAACCAGTGCCTTTTGATTCCTTTCCGCAGTGACCTATTTTATCACGGTCCCGCATCAGAAACGGCTGGAAATCAGGTTGGGAAGACTGGCGAGCCGCCTTCTTCCGAATTTAAATGAGACACACACAGAAGAGAAGAGAGAAGGCAATAATTTCCAACGCGACAGATCAAGAGCTCTGTAGAAAGATAGCAGTAGCAATCCACGTTGGAAAGGACGGGGATTTGCATTAGAAACTATATTAGGAACAGGATCAGAAGGAATCTCATACCAAGAAAGAGGATTAAATCGAATTGATTGATTCCCAATCAGTACAGCCACGTCAGGAATGGCAGACAGATTTAATTCGATTTTCAGATTATCTAGCGAGGAGCCGTGGAACAAAGATAACTGCTCCAAACGCAGAGCTATATTCATAGAAATGAAAATAGTGTCCGATCATTGCTTACAACGTGTCGTGGTTTCATCCGTCCTATTGTTTTGAATATGTAACGGAAAATATATTTCCTTTGATGATTGTAGACATTAAAATATTAACTGAAAAAGAAAAATCCGCCCAGGACAATATTGTACGGTGTTTGGAAATTGAAGTGCAAACCTGATTTTTCATCGAGCAGACAATGAACGCCTTTCTGGCGCTTTCCGTGCGCTGTTTGCACACCTGATAGCCTTATCTTTAGTGGCTTTTCTAAATCAGCCAATGCCCAGGAAATAATACGATCCGGAAGAACGAAAAAATGAGCCATACAACTTTCCAGTGCTTGAAATCGAGTTACTGGAGCTGCGGCACTGCTGTAGTAATCGCTATCCGGAGACAGAGAGATTGGAGTCAACTTTCACTAAAGAGTTTGCTGCTGCTTCCCTAATTAGTACTAATTAGCAACTAAAATTCCTGAATCAAATCAAACCCGAAAATCCCGCTCTCTTGATTTAAACTTTCTTTTCCCCGCTCTCCAATACGGGCATAAGACATAACGGCACGATCCGGAATGACTCTTTGTAAAACTGTCTAGTTTATCTGGCTAGTCGATCTATCTGCACATTAAACCAGACACATTAAGATGTGTGTACGTCAGGCGTGGTCACTAGGCTTGCTATAGGCGACACCCGTAAAATATTTACCTGCCTACCTATTTGTAAATTTCGTGTGTGTGAGAGAAACGGATCTTTAATAGGGCAACACCCTGATAGCTTTCTTTTCAAAGAACGGAGCTTCCTCCACATTTTGTGTACAAATGAATACTACAGTTAATGAATGAAACTATACAATATGGAATTGCTCGATCTGGGTTGTGGTCCGGAGTTGAGCTCACTTCTCCTGGCTTATCAATTACACTCCGTTTTCTCCCCTCCACTGAACGGCCGCTGGGGAGTTTGCCACAACGTTGCTGCTCCCCTAAAGATTTCTAGGAATTCTCCCCCTAAATGGTGGGCAAAATCGTGCATAAAGGACCATTTTACCAAATCGCCCACAGCAGCCGAAGTATTTATTATCTAAACGTCCCTACGTGGTCTGCGCTGACAGATAATTTGGGGCTTTGCGCTTTCATAGCGCCAGTGGGCAGGAGAAGAAACCGAGACGCTGGGCGAGGGGACGTGACCTGGGGCAGTGGCCGCCTGGCCCCGCACTCCCCAGCCGCGCTCCATCTGCCAATCCTCCCAAGAAGACCACAGATCGTCGAGGAGTTTGTTTCTGGAGCCGGGTTCATTCAAAATAACCCGCTTGGCCAGCTCCCTTCCCACTGCTCTTCTACGCGAAAAGGGGCTTTTCAAAGGGCTGCCATCTTTTGCTGCCGCCCTTGTTACCTGGGTTTCCAAACGGGGGGTGGGGGCAGACCTGGATTGAATGTGTTTCGTTTCGCTTCGAATGCAAAATGAAACCTCCGCAGCTCTGACTGCGCGGCTCGAGGACCTGCAGAGCGCACCTCCTGCGCGCGTCCAAACTTTGCTTCCACCCCCACCCCGCCGGGCAATGCCGGGTTCTTGGGACAATGCCGTGAGATGTGTGTGTGTGTGTGTGTGTGTGGAGTGGGTTAATTTTCGTCTTCTCTGGATATGACTTCTGTCCTAGACACCGAGGGCAGAGAGGAACTAGGACCCCCGCCCCCAATCCACAGCTGTTCCATCTCCATAGCTGGCTCCTTTCCATGCAGGGCGGAGCAGCGGCAGGACAAACGGGACAGGCCGGGGGTGGGGTGGCGGAATAAGCCCCTCCCGTATCCCCAGTGGATCTGGGCCCAAACCTGCTGCCACGGAGACTTGCAATGGGCGCAGGCCGTGGACTATGGGGCCCTGCTCCTGGGGGACAGAGCTCGGGGCGGCTCTTCACTCCCCCCGCCAGGGAAGGGCAGCGGAGGGGCTGGCGCGGCTGCTTTGGAGGGGTTCGGCTGGCGTTTGCTATTAACCCGGCTCGGCTCTGGGCTTGGGCTGGAAATGGAAGAGTTGGGACCGGGCGCCCTTGTGTGACTGGGGACGCTGTGGGGCAAGGAGGGGGGGTGACCCAGGCTCGCTGCAGCCCGGTGATGGGCGGTGCTAGAATCTCCTGGGAAAACACCAAAGGGGATGGACCCCAGCCCGTGTCGGAAACGCCCATTCCCTAAGCGCCCCGCTGCCCCTTCCAACCCCCGGCTGCAAGGTGCGAGGCGGCCAGGCTGTCAGCCTTCACACCAGCCGCCCGCCGCGGCTCAGCGCCCGGGCTTGAGTTACTGCTGACGCCTGGTGTGAAAGGCTCGGAAGCCTCAGATGGTTCCCGAGCCGCCTGCGCTCCGCGCTTGTCCTGCTCCAGCCCTGGGCTCCAGCGTGGGGCTGTCAGCGCGCAGAGCTCCCAAATCCTCCCCGCTGCCCCCGCCCCCGGGCTTGATGGGGCTCAGCCGCCGTGGACCCGCAGTTGCTGTTTTCCGTTTGGCCCACACGGCCCCTGTTCGTGTAAACGCTGCTCAGGGGTTTGTCCGAGATTATCACCCGCGCAGGCCAAGGTGTGTGACATGGTGAGAGCTGCCCGGGGCCGGGACACTTGGCAGGAGATCAGAGGAGAAGGGGGGTGGGAATGGGCTGGTCGGCAGAGGAGGTGGAAAGTCACCCCCCATCCCCGGGGAAGATGAATGGCGTCCGGGCAAGGCCTCGACCTGCAAGTGAAACTGAGGCCGGAGCAGATTTTACGTTGGCAAAGTTTGTCTGAAACTTTCCTAGCGCAGCCATTAGCTATGGGGTGGGGGGGAGGGCTTTGGGGGGGGGGGGGGGGGTCGATTGGCTCAGATCACAGTTTCTTGATCTCTAGCAAAGAAACCCCCTGAACCGCCCCAAAAAGCTGCGAGGTTTGCTAACACCCATCACTGCCCCTGCATCTTTGTGGCCCCTTCACACCCGCCCGCCCCCTGGTCAGTAGCAAGGGTTGCTACTGGTGTGACTCAACCGGGAAAAGCAGCCCTGTCACCGCAATGTCTCCGAAGAAGGGCCTGTTCTCTGTCCAGGCTGGCCCGTAGATCCTGTCACACTCTGCCCCCATTTTCAGCCCGTGTGTTTAAACCAGCCCCAAGTATTTCGACCTCTCCAGCGCCTTGAGGGGTCCACGTCTGTTCAAATCCCCGGCGACTGGGACGAATCGGGCATCACACACACAAGAGCTCGTGGTATCTTGGCTAATTAACATCACCTAAAATGCAGCCAGGATCTGGGGCAGGAGGGCGCAGGCTCGTAACGAATAGCTTGAAACTGGCTGGCGCTGGAGGGAAGATGGTGTCTCTGGGCCACTGTATTGACACCTATTGATTTAACGTGAAAGAAGAGGAATGTCCTGCAGGTCTCCCTGCCTGTCGGACACACAGATCCGAAGCCTGGCAGGGTCTGGCTCCTTTTCCCAACGAGCTTGGTAGCAGATCAGCGAGTTCCCAACCCGAAAGGGTGCCAGTGATGGGGACAAGCATTTTAAACAAGCCGGTCTGGACAAGTCCTGTGGGCCGCTGACATCCACTGGGGGCTTTTCTGTTCACCGCGAAGAATGAAATTCAGCGTCTCTCGCTCCCAGTCCCATTGGCAAATCTGCAGTACCTTCCACGTGGTCAGGATCGGGCCCAGGGCTGAACGCCGATTGGCTGAAATGCCGGGTTAGTTCCCGGCACACACAGCTGGCGGGAGAGCGCGGGGTTTCGGTATAAACGGGCCAAGATCAGCACACGCGCACCTAGGCAGGACAATCTGTCAACAGCTTGCCGCTGAGTAAGGCCCTGATCCTTGTTTCCATGGACGTCGATGATAAAACTCCCTTTGATTTCAGCTGGAGGAGGGTTGGGTACATGGAGCTCCTGGGAGCAGGAACTGTCCCTAATGGATGGCCCAGGCTGAAACAGAAACAGA
This sequence comes from Terrapene triunguis, assembly GCF_002925995.2. NCBI lineage: Eukaryota > Metazoa > Chordata > Testudines > Emydidae > Terrapene > Terrapene triunguis. The sequence goes on from NW_020664585.1 coordinate 16,557,269, forward strand.
CTCGGGCGGGCAGATTTCTCTTGAGGTCCCTCTCGGGTCTGCATTCACTGTCTGCCCAGCTCCGGGTACTCGCCAGGTTCCTAGCTCTAAATGGATGAAGCAAAGCTGCAGCCCTACAGAATATGGGTGTCTGATGCGGGGTGAGGGGGTGTCTGATGCGGAGGGGGGGCTGCCCCTGAGATCAGTCAGTAGCCGAGCACTCCACTGGCCTGGTTCACTTAGCAGCTTCCCTCCCTTTCGGCTGGGGTGAAGGCCGGACTTTTCGCTACTGCCCTGCAGGTTGGCTAGTGGCTCGTACTTCATCACCATGGCCCGGGAGCGGGCCGATGAGGCGAGCCGTCTCAGCGGTTAAACACCCAGCACAGCGGTGCGATCCTGCTTCTGCAGCCGGAGCCGGGCGTTTTCCCTCCCTGCTCCAATAACACAAAGGCGGGCGGCGTGGGGGGAAGAGAGACCCCCTGCGTGCAGCTAAGCTGCCATCGGCCTGGGGGATCCAGGCAGCAGGTTACTGTCGGTGCCCACGGTGGGAAATGAGCAGGGACGGAGCGGGGACAGCGCGTTCTCCGGGCGCCCCAGGGCGCAGCATTTGTAGTTCGTGCTGTTACCAAGCGCTCTGGCCTGGGGTTTCTTCTCCCGCTGTGCTGCCTAGCGGCTTTCGCACCAGAGCCGCCTTATTAAGCAACAACAGCGGGAGAATGAACCGAAGCCCCTTTGCCACAGTCCAGCCAGTTCGCTGGGATCTGTGGCAGGTATTTTAAACAAATCCACATTCACCCTGTTCCCTAGCGCAGTGTACACCCAGAAACCCCTCCCACCCAGACCGCAGACATTAGAGTCTCCTAGTGAGAAATGCCTGGACCCCCCGGCTCTATCTTGTGTCTCTAAAACTCTCCCCCAGGGTGAGCGATTTTGTTTAAATCGGGGCAGCGGGACTTCCCTTTGGTGGTTTGACAAGGGCTGACGATTGGCAGAAGTAATTATTGGACCCCAGGAGCTAAGTCCCCCTCGCAGATGAGATCAAATTGGGCTGATCTAGGAGTCTGCTGGGGAAGAACAAACAAACAAACACCCCGAGTCCGTTCACACTGTCCAGAGCCAGTCGCTAATTGAGTGCTAGAAGCCAGACTCCAGATCTCGTTCTTTAATTTCAGTGTGACCAGGATCGGGCCCTAGATGTTTTCTATTTAATGCTAAGAGGTGGCTATTGAGAAAGTTCAACCCGCCCGGAAGTCCCCCCAGCCTGCTTCTCCTGGCAGGTCTGACTACCTGTTGGTCATCACACGCGGAGTCTTCCCCTTTGTCACCCAGGGAGACTGGGTGCAGTCCCACCCCGAAGTACTGGCTGGCTCACAGAGAACTAGGGTGGGGGGGAGGCAAAGCCAACGTTTTTAGGGGCCAAGTGACTTGGATAAAGGTTCCTTCCCAAGTGCTGCTGCTGCTTTGAGCCAGTTGTCCTCTGTTTCTCCTCTGCTCTCCTGTTTTCAAAGGGGTGAGCAGGGTCTCCAGAGCTTTGGAGGAGAGTGGAGCTGAGATAAGACTGAAATCTAAATCAGTGAGTGGGCCAGATCCCAGTCTGACATCAGTGGGCATTGGCTCCGGTAGAGCTACTCAAGAGAGACCAGCCGAGGATTTGGAGAAGAAGGGGAGTCAATTGACTAATGTCCAGTCTGATCCAAGGCCCTCTGAAGACTCTCCTTGGAGCAGGCATTCACTCCAATGACTTCCCAAGCACCTGGCTATGTATATGTCTGGCGTTGAAAAAAAAGTGAATAAAAAATATAAGTATTTTGGGTCCCAACGTGTTGCTCTAGTCTTTAAATGAAAATATTGCCCGGGGTTAAAAAGGGCTAGCTACACACACCTTGGGTGTGGGCCACCACGTGCTATGGTAGTAGTGGCATCCCACAACTTCTGTTGTCTCCCCTCACTGCTGCCTTCTCTCCCCACATTATTTATTATGATCAGAGCATTCTAGTCTTTAAAAAAACTACTTACACCACTTGCTCCTATTGTTGCCTGATAGCCTAGGTCAGACATTAACTGCTCTGCGGACAAAGAAATTCCATCCAAATCCCTTTCGGGCCTAACCCCGTCTGTAGCTTTGTGCCCTCTAGTTTCTGTATTTGGCCCAAGACCAAACTGTCTTGCACAGCTTCCATCCTTTCCATTCTCTTTACAATTGCATGGAAAAAATGACTTAAGCTAAATGAAATGAGACACCTTGATTTCGAAATAAGTGTCTACCCACTGAAACAACAAAAGGAGCACATTCAAACCTAGTTATTTCTGTATCAGAAATGGACCAGGCTCCAGACACCACAAAGTTCAGCCTGGGTGTGGGATGTCGGGTTCCTGATAAATCCCACTGTCAGGTTAGGTTACTGAGAACAACAGTAAAATAAAGCTGTTGGTTATAGCTAGAGCATGTCATCAGGGCAGATCATTTTCAGGACATCAGCGAGACATTGGCAGATTGAAGTCTAGTCAATAGGGGAAAACGGTCTTTTTTACATGAGAAAAAAAAATTGTGTTTTAACCTAAGGTGTGAATTTAAACACATTCAGTTACAGTGCAAATCCCTGTGTAGACACTCTTCTCTTGGTTTATACCAGGCTTAGTTCAATTTAGCTTCAGTTGATTAGGCCTGGTTTACACACACTTTACACAGGAGAACCTCAGAGTTACCAACACCTCGGGAATGGAGGTTGTTCGTAACTCTGAACAAAACATTCTGGTTGTTCTTTCTAAAGTTTACAACTGAACATTGACTTAATACAGCTTTGAAACTTTGCTATGCAGAATGAAATTGAAACCACCTTAATTTAAATGAAACAAGCCCAGAAACCATTTCCGTACCTCATCAAATCTTTTTGTAAACTTTTCCTTTATTTTTTAGTAGTTTACCTTTAACACAGTACTGTACCGTATTTGCTTTTTTTATTTGTCTCTGCTGCTGCTGATTGTGTACTTCCTGTTCCAGATGAAGCGTGTGGTTGACTGGCGTTCATAACTCTGGTGTTTGTAACTCTGAGGTTCTACTCTATTGGTATAACTAGTTCATTTCAGTTAAGGGTGCAATTTTTAAATCAAAACAGTTATACTGGTCCAACCTGTCATTTGGACACAGCTATGTTGGTATAAAGGCACCTTACAGTAGTATAGCTTCTTCTTCCTCCCTAATGGAATAAACTATCCTGGTGTAAGTGCCTTTATACTGGTATAACTGTATCCACACTAGGGAGCTTGTACTAGTTTAACTAAACTGGTATAAACTGGTATAACAACGAGGAGTGTAGGGCTGGTCTACACTGGGGGGGGGATCGATCCAAGATACGCAACTTCAGCTACGCGAATAGCGTAGCTGAAGTCGAAGTATCTTGGATCGAATTACCTGGGGTCCACACGGCGCGGGATGGACGGCTGTGGCTCCCCCGTCGACTGCGCTACCGCCGCTTGCTCTGGTGGAGTTCTGGAGTCAACGGTGAGCGTGTTCGGGGATCGATATATTGTGTCTTAACGAGACGCGATATATCGATCCCGGATAAATCGATTGCTACCCGCCGATACGGCGGGTAGGGAAGACATAGCCTAACAAATTTATTTGGGCATAAGAGTTCATGAGCTAAAACCCACTTCATCAGATTCTAAGAACCCCCCACCTGGTAAGGCAACTCCCATCTTTTCATGTACTGTGTATATAAATCTGCCTACTGTATTTTCCACTCCATGTATCTGATGAAGTGGGTTTTAGCCCACGAAAGCTTATACCCAAATAAATTTGTTAGTCTCTAAAGTGCTACAAGCAGGAGCGCCGCTAGCTTTTCTGCCACCCTTGGCGGTGGAAGGTCCCGCCCCAAAATGCCACCCCCCACAGAGGCAGCGGAAGGTCCCGCCGCTGAAATACCGCCGTGGTCGCCGCCCCCCAAATTGTAGTGCCCTAGGCGACCGCCTAGGTCACCTAATGGGTTGCGCCGGCCCTGGCTACAAGTACTCCTCCTTGTTTTTGCTGATGCAGACTAAGGGCTGGTCCACACTAACCCCCCAGTTCCAACTAAGATACGCAACTTCAGCTACGTGAATAACGTAGCTGAAGTCGAAGTATCTTAGTTTGAACTACAAGGTACTTACCGCGGGTCCACACGCGGCAGGCAGGCTCCCCCGTCGACTCCGCGTACTCCTCTCGCGGAGCAGGAGTACCAGTGTCGACGGCGAGCACTTCCGGGATCGATTTAGCGCGTCTAGACAAGACACGATAAATCGATCCCAGAAGATCGATTGCTTACCGCCGAACCCGGAGGTAAGTATAGACGTACCCTTACACGGCTACCACACTGTAAACTGGTATAGTTAAAGTGATACATCTTGTAATTGTTGAGAAGACCTTAGGATCAGGTTTAAGCTAAACCAAAATAAGCCACTCTTACACTGAAGTAAGTGTCCACATGGGTTTGCACTGGTTTCACTAAATTAGTTTAACATCTGATTTGAGTTAAATTGGTGCAACTTCCAGTTACATAAGTCCTAAATTAGAAGGAGTTGCAGGTTTTACCTTTGTTCCTGAAGCCACATCCCCCAGCCAGTTTATGTGGCTTTGCAATGACATATGACTAATTTAAGAATGTTTTTCTCTCCCCTGTTGCTGTGTGAAACATCTACCTAAGCAGGGGAAACTGAAGATAGAGAAACAGCACCCAAAGTTCTGTCAAGTGCTCCAAGTGAAACTGAGAACACAAAGACCAAGAGGATTAAAGACAAACACAGAAAATAGAGACAAATTCAGTAATGCCAGGTGTTAATTCAGACTAGTGTGTAGGGGTAAGAGTGGGGACACAAGAGTTATTTAAGTTGCTGGGTGTCCATAGCATTCCAAATCTTCGGGAAACTTCCATTGGGATCGGAATAGGAAGTGCTGGCTAGTTGTTAGAGCACTGAATTAGGAGCCAGGATTCCTGGGTTATATTCCTAGCAGTGCCACTGATGTCCTGGGTGATCATGGGCAAGTCAGTTTATCTCTCTGCACCTCAGTTTGCCCTTATTGAGCAAGAAATGATAATCTCTAGCATACAGTGGCATTAGTGAGACTTGCATGAGAAGCTTTGTACGAGAAACGTATCATTCATAAATAACCTGAGGTCTGAGCTTTCTCACTAAACCTGTCATTTACGCTGGTGTGACAGACGAAGAACAAACTCAGGATTAGTTTGTGGGTTCCAACATTGTGTCAGAGTAACTGTGCCTTTACTCTACCACCAAACAACAATCAATACAATAAAATAAACATTAATCAGCTATTTTCTTGTTGGCTATTCTTATTGCAAGTAACATTGCAAAATCCTGCTCCTTCTATGGACTTGGGTGAGCTATGCATTTTAAATGGGAGAATGAAATTATCCATAGTCCCCCCCTCCATTATCCTCAATTGACATGGTCAATTGATCCGGTAAATTTTCAGGAGAATTTTGCATGGCTGATTGCATCATCTATGGAATTAATACAAAACCTGGCTATTAATGATCAGCAGAGCTCAGCTGATCCATGTCAATACAAATGACAGCAGCAGCAGCACAGTTTATATGGATCCCACTGATATAAAATGTCCGTGAGCGGATTCATGAGTATTTCATTTGAAACACCACAAACTTGACCCCAGTACCAGAGGGAGCTGATTGCTCAGTGAACATCAACTGCTTCTTCTGACCAAAATCCAGCATAAAAACTACCCAACTATGTCCCAGAGAATGTTCTTCTTGCATGAATCATGCAGCTGATTATCTGGAGCTTAATCAGCTGCAAGGCAATCAGACTCTCCACTCTCACCACAGGCAGGGCATGCATGTTAAAAATGCTGGGGAAAGTCGAAACATTAGTAGTTTAGATCAGAGCTGAACTGCAAGCCTTATTAGCAAATGGTCCTCTATTGGAATCTACGTTGTTTAATGGTTGCTGCATTTGGTGAAGCAAATAATGTTATTCTGGAAGACTGGGTTAATACTGGATGCCTGTGCTAACCACCATACTGCACTTAGGGCTCATTTCCACTGACACCAACAGAACGCTAGCAGGCATTCGGCTCAGATGACATGCAGATCTGAAGGTAGTAAATAGAAATGCTGGCTTTGCACATGTCCTTGCACGTGTGGATGTGTTTGTGCAGGGAGCAGATTCATGGACACAATACAGTCGGATGTAGATGAGAGCCAAGGCATGGAGAGCCTAGAGTAAAATCCAATGCTATAGAAAGAGGCTGAGATAAATAATCTCATTTATTCTTCCATGTAGAGCTCTTTGTGCAGAGTGCCATTAAACACTATACAGAGAGACAAAGACCCTGATGTACGTTACCCGGGTGTTGTGAGGCTTAACGGTTATAAAGGGCTTCGGTTGGGAGGTGTTCGGTAAATGCTAAGTATTATTATTGTTGTACAGGAGGAAAAGGGGAAGCGATGTATGAAGATGGAGTGGAGGAAAAGGAGAACAAAGAAAACTGCAGCTGGTAAGTGGAGAGGCTGAAGTTGGCTTTTACAGTGAAAGGAGATTTCCTTGAAGAATATAATTGAGGAAACATTAATCTGCACCTACAGCAAATGGAGAGGATTCAAGGTGTGCTTGGGAGAGATGAAGTAGCTCACCGGCTCCGAGGGATCCTCCAGCCTGTAAGTCAAGGGGATGGGGTGGAGAGGAGGCCAAGCCAATAAAAGCAGAGTGAGCAGGTGGGGGAGACGGCAGAGGTGAGGGCAGAGGAATGGTGAGCAAGGCCTCAAAAGAATTTGTAACCCAGGAGGATAGACATGAATTAGATGTAGTCTGTTCTGGTCTTATATGTCTTCATCGCCGTAGCATCCAAGCACCTTCCAGTAGTGCAAGGATTCTCAAACATTTTGAAAATATTTCAGGCTGTGATGACCCCCCACCCCAAAAGTGACAATCCCACCAGACCATGCCACGTTTACTTCTGCACTGCTGCTGACGGCAGCGCTGCCTTTAGAGCTGGGCACCTGGCCAGCCGCTGTTGGTCTCCAGCCATCCAGCTCTGAAGGCAGTGCAGAAGTAAGGGTGGCAATACCATGAACCCTCTACAACAGCCTTGCGACCCCCTTTTGGGTCGGGACCCCCTGTTTGAGAAACGCTTCAATAGTGCATTAAGCAACGTGAGTAACTTCTGTCACATGTGGTTGGTTCTTTGTTATCCTCTTCCCATGGAGAGAAGTGTGTGCAGTGGAGTGTTGCATTTTGGTAGGTTTGGGGTTTTTTGGGGGGGGAAACCAGTGATGATATTGGAACATGGGGGTTGAGAGCCCAGAAAATATGGTGATGGACCCTCTAAATCTGTATAGAATAAATAATAAACAAATACAAGCCAATCCTTTGAGAGGCGCAGATCACCTGTGATCAATGGGAGTTGTAGGTGCTAAGAATCTCTCAGGATTTGGCCTAAATAAGAACATGGTGCCACTGTCCGAGATGTGGGAGCAGTCTAGTCACAGCACTCTGAACCCCATGATGAGTAGGGAGTAGGGATCTCAGGAGTCTGGCAAAGAAGAAATTGCAATAGGAAGGCATGAATGAACATTTCAGAAGGAGCAGGGTGTCAGCAAGAGTGAATTACAGTAATGACCCAGAAGTGGCAAGAAACAGCAGATATGGCTGGAAAAAGTCGGTTTGGAAAGTTCAGATGATGTCCTACTTGCCCCTAGGGTATCAAATTCCAAGGAAAATTCTGGCCTTTGGGGCAAAGTAAGTGAGTTAAGGAGAGTGAAACATGGAGTAAAGAGGACTTTTTTACTCAGAGGGAGTCATTGTTGTCTAGTAGCTACAGCAGCAGGCAGGAAATTGACACTGAGAATTCTATTTTTGGCTCTGCCAAGGCTGTGTGACCTTTACCTCCTCTTCTATCTACCTGACTCTCTCTCTCTCTCATATGACCCCCATTCTCACAGTGTCTGAGCACCTTCCACTTATTTAAAAATAGAAGTAACAGCCTCTTTCGTCTATTTCTCCTGCAGGCTGGCAAAGCATGATTAGGTTTTATGGAGTGGTGGGGGGAGAGAGGGAGAGATTTGCGGGTGTGTTGTGTGTTTATGTGTGTGCGTGAAGAACCTTGCCTCACTTTGCCCATTTGTAAAATGGGTATATTATTAACTCTAATGCATACTATTTATTAGTTGTAGCACCTAAGAGCCCCGGCATGGATAAGGCCCTCGTTGTGCTACGTGCTGTACAAACAGGGAACAAAAAGATGATCCGTGCCTCAAATGTCTACACTGCAGCTGGGGAGATGTCTCCCAGCCCTGGCAGACAGACTCAAATGAGCTTGGCTCAGCCTAGCACACTACAGATAGCAGCGTGGCCGCTGGGGCGAAGGCACCCAGACTTGGACCTGAGCTTGAGCAGAGCTAGTATGAGTCTGTCTCCCCAGGCTGGGAGGCACACTCAGAGCTGCAGTGTCGACAAACCCCAAAGAGCTTACAGTCTAAGTCATAACCAGCTCACAGGGTTTAATAAGACCAGGAGAGATGGCAGAGGTGAGCTCAGAGGGATGCTGAGAGGCCTTGAAGAATTTGAAAACTAGGAGGACAGAAATTAATTGATTTACATTCTATTCTATTCTATTGTAATTAATGAATGCCTGTAAAGTACTTTGAAATCATTAACTGATCAGTGCAACATATGTGCACAGTATTATGTGAATCTTCAGTAATAAAATGTGGTGTAGCCAGGAAAGAATCAATATACATACACGTGTGTAAAGGTGTATTCCATAACCCGTTGCACATCTAACTATTGGTGCAACAGGTTACGGAAGGTACCCAGCTCCACAACAGGCTATGGAGTCCTTTACAATATATTGATTTCTCGCTTTTGGTTGTAAAGGATTAGTGCATAGAGTGAAGTGACTGTTCTAAGTTTATGAAGGAAATTGACTAAGTTGGAAGCCATAGGGGTGCCTGTAACAAAGAGCCTGTGAAGGCCAGTAGCACAATGTTCAGCTAAACAGACTTCAACATTCACTTTTTCCTTTTTAAAAACGCAAGCAGAAAATGTACTAAGGACAATACAAACCCTTGAAACTCCCAGCAAATGACAGCCCAGAGATTGTTTACTTTCGTCAGCCAGCTGGCATCCCCATGGGTTTGAAGGCTCTGAATATTCCGTCTGGGCACTTCCTGTGCGGTGGAACACACACTGAGCTGCACCCCCTGGGGACGAGGAGGGGAAGTGAGACAGAGACAGAGAGAGCGCAAGTAGGAGCATGCTACAATAGCCACAGAGCAGCAGTTAAAGTGCCAGTGTTTCAAAGGGTGCTAAGAACAATAGACTTGCACTTTGATTTGTTGGCATTGCATAGATCTGGTTTTGCTCTGGGTAAAGAGGTTCTAGATTTCATACAACACCCAAAGAATTCGTGAACTACAAACGAGGACTGCTCAGGATAATTACATGATTTCCTCCACAGGGAAGCAATGTTTATCTTCCGACTGGAACATCCAGGGCTCAGAGGCACTAGGCTAATTTTCAGGGTTAAAAACAAATTCTTTTTTCCCCTTTTATGAACGTAATGGCTGTTTAGGGATTAGATCAAAGCAGGATGTGGATGTGTGACTGTTTAGCTGAAGCAGGCTGTATAACTGCTATACAATGAGTGGGGATGTTAGTATACACATGGACTATTCTTGGCTCTATTTGTATGGCTGGAACTATAGAACCCAAACCTGTATCTAATGGACACAAGTGTTTAATCAAAGTATAACTAAAGACTTTGGCCTTCTTGGGGTTTATAATAAAGTCACTGCTGTTTGCGGAGAGCTGATTGGCTAAGCAGTTAAACATTTGGGGTGACATCCTGGCTCCAGTGAAGTCAATGGGAGTTCTGCCATTAATTTCAGTGGGCCCAAGATTTCAGCCTTGGACTTTCGAATGGTATTTAAAAGTTAAGGGTGTGTTTGCAGCTGCCAGGGTGAAAGGTGGCAGAGAAAAGAAAGCCACGGGGCTGAGGGCACAGGTCACGTTTGCTCATTGATACACTTCAATCATTGCTAAATGAGGCTACTGCAGTTTGCTTCCAGACACATTCACTAGACTTTGCTATAGACCATCTAAGGCTCAAATCCTGCCATGCCGGGGATCTAGCTTCCCCACACTTTGGCACTTGCCATGGTGTAATTGCCTGGCTGCTTTGCTGCCACTACTACAGTCCAGGGGCCTGAGGCCTCTGCCTGCTCCCCGTGGAGGTGGTGTAGGCCTGTAAATCCATGGAGTGGCAGATTCACTGGCCACACCAGCCAGGCTTCCAAATCTCTCCTTTCTGTTCTGAAAGAGTCCCAGCTGGGGACAGCCAGCCTCTCCCCCCGGCAGCAGAAATGCTGTGTTTTGTTGTTAGGGTACATGCCAGGACTTCTTGCATTCGATACCATCGGGGCAAATACAACAGCAGAAGTGATGGCACTGTCACAGCATCTCTAGCCATCAGAGGAGCTACAAGACAGGGTACTTACATCCACTACATCCTCTTCAGGTTGATTCAGCTGGCATTTAATGTGTGCTCTAGCCCATCCCATCTAAGCAGTATCAGAATCATACCAGGGCCAAGAACGTATCATGAAAGTTACCCGCCATAGCCCTACTCCAACTGTGTCAGTAGCCCACTGGGAGATACACAGCGTGAGATCCTGGTCCCATTGAACATAATGGGAGTTTTGCCAAGGGGACAGCACTTCACCAAAAGGTGAGGCCCGTTCCAAAGGGGAGGTGTAGGTATGTGAAATAAGACAGGAGCAGGCATCACACTCCCTACTTGGATGCCTATGGACTAGTGATGGGCACATTAGAAACATCTAATGAAGACTGAGAGATACATGATAGGCCCCCCAGCTCTCATTCTGCCAGTGCTTGTTGCTGGGAGTGGAATCACTGGGGTTTAGCACTTTAGCGCTGGAAAGACATTACAGAACAGATGCTTGGTAATGAGTGACAGAAAAGCTTAACATTTGCATGCTTCCCTCTTGGCTCTGATGGTCTCTGCCCATGGAGTTGCCCAGTCAGCAAGACAGGGGGCTTCTTGAAATATTTATTTTATGGCCCCCGTATCACAAACCAGACAGAGTCTCTTTAAGTTGCTCGCTTGGCACGGGGGCTGAATGTAACCCCTCCAATGTGTGACAAAGGTGTCAATGTAATTTATTTCCCTCGAGCTGTCAGGGAATTAGGGGGCAGACACATGCAGTGTCACAGTGACTCAGGAGGTAGATCGCTAGCCAGAAAGCTGTTTTTGATCATGTGATTTTTTTTAATAAGGATGGGCAAAGATGATCTGAGGTATTTTAAACAAGGGTTTACAACTATAACTAATTCATCTCTATCATTTTAATATAATGAACATTATAACTTCCAACAGTGCAACATGGGCTGGCGGTTGGAACACTGGGCTGTGCGTTGGGAGACCTGGGTTTGACGCCCTGCTCTGCTGGTCACTCAGCGTGTGATGCTGTGCATGGGGGGCTGGACTAGATGACCTCTCAAGATCCCATCCAGCCCTACATGGCTATGATTCTTTGTCTCAAGCTGGGCACTCAAAAATGGCAGCACCCAACATTTTCAGGTTTTGACAAAAACTGATTTTTTGGGGAAAACCAATCGATTTCAGCCCAACCCATTTTTTTTCATTGCTGAAAACTGAAAAAAGGGTGGGGTGGGGGGGTCAATGAAAACCCCACATATTTAATGGAAAGTGGATGTTTCCTATGGAAATGTTGGTTCTGATGAAAAAAAGTCATTTTTGTCAAAAATGTGTTTTTACTGAAATATGTTGACGAGCTCCAGTTCCCCAATTCTAATGTACCTGACTGATGGGCAAGGAACATCTTTCTTCTAGCATCACAATCCCCACAGACAGAGATTTCAGAAATAATTTAAAGAAACACATTAAAACTCACTGAATTCACTAACAATCAGAAAGAAAACAACTGCCTGAATTCACTAACAATCAGAAAGAAAACAACTGCCTAACTCCCATTGACCCTGAAGTCCTATGGCCAAATTCTGGTCCCAATGAAGTCAATAGCAAAACTCCCAATGGTTCCAATGGGGCCAGTATGTATTCTTGAGTCCATAAATAACATGGTTCAAGTGGCACTGACTCAGACACCCCCCTTCAAAAAGGGTATTTTAATTTCAGAACTGCCTATTTGGTGGCTGTTCTCTTCTTTGCCAGCATAGCTCAGCTCACTTCTTCCTCTATAGAAGTAGCACAAGGACAAGCTAAAAAAATATTTCCTTTCTCATCAAATAAATTCCTTCTGGAGCAAATAAAACCACGAGCTCTGAGCTCATGCCCTATCCCGTGATCTGGTGGTTTGCTCTGGCTGGAGGCGGCAGCTTTGGAAAAGCCCAAGCCCATTTCCTGCTGCACACACTGCAGCATGTATCCTCATTTCAGTCCTGGAAATGCTTTGATGGATATTATTAGGCACGGGAAGCATTTGGAACTCTCCTCTTCCGTACAATCCGACCAAATGATTCCAGGATGAAAGGGGCAAATTGGAAGGGTTTGTGGCAGTAGGTTTTCTCCTTTTAGGATCCCATGTTCTGCCTGCTGCAGGCATTTAGGGAACAGCTAAAACAGCCTTTGGAGCCCCTTTGCTAGTGCCGTTAGCCCCTGGGTTTTGGGGATGGTGTGACATTTCTTTCAGTCTTCCCTGTCAAAGGAGAGTGAGCTGTGGTGGGAGCGCCTAGTTCCCAAAGTCTCTTCCTTCTTTTCTTGGTGCTTGTTGCTGTGATTCATTCTGCGGCACATGCTGGATTCCAGCTCCTGGCTGGCCCGTTTCAAGATGTGAAGGCTGGAGGTGTAAAATGAAACTCGTTCTGATAATATTCCTGTTTAGCTGGGTTTCAAATACTCTGATACTAGGAGGAAAGTTAAAACATCCTGCAGCGTGGTTTGCATTGGCTACCCTTGCTGAATATTATTCCTCTTAACTGCGGAGTGGCAAGCCAAGAAGGAGCCTGGAGAGGTTGCTTCCTATAGACTTCTAACCCTCTTTAAAAAAATTGTTGAGGTTCCATTTATGTGAATGTTACTCAGCAATTTCATCTCCAAAGCACTGCAAGTCACCAGCATTAACTAACGGATCCTTGCAACATCTTTGTTGAGATCTTGAGGTCTGTAACCTCATGCCTGTTTGCCAGATGGGGAAACTGAGACTGACAGGGCTAGTGGCTTGCCGATTTGGTGTGGGGAAAATCCTGAGTCCCAGGCCTATGCTCAGACCACTAGGCAATGCCCCTCTCTTTTATATCCATATTTACTGACCTTTTCACGAGCCTAGATAGTCATGAATGCAGTTGCACCATTGTCAAACCTATTCAAGTGAGCGGAGAATCAGGTTTAGCATCTATTAAAACTGCAGCATATGGATCTCCAAATCACAATGCATGAGTTATGGCAAGGGAAGTCTGACAGAGAGTGGAAAAATCTAACTGCTGAAGGTGACATGATGTTTTTTTTGGGGAGGGGACAATTAATTTCCAACTTTACATTTAAATGCTTGGTTGCTTTAAACTGAATTAGTTGACCAGCATTGGGAGCCAACAGGGAAGGAGCTTGTTTTGTCTATTATCTTGTGGTGTCTTGCGCTAGTATTATGTCTGTGTAATAAAAGTCGGGAATTCCTCACATCACGTGTTGCTGTGTTTGAAACATGCTGCCCCATCACCTAGTGCTCAGCTCCTGCCTCCTTCTAAATCAGTTCTTCACTGGTCAGTCAGACCCACCCACCTCCTGTAAACGTGAATGAAACAAAACTCATAAGAAGAACAAACATTTCTGTTTTTCCTGTTTTAAAAGAGATTAAAATTCTGGTCACTGCACTGCCCTCAAACCGGCCACTGCCCTCTTTCACCAACAGAAGTCGGTCCAATAAAAGATACTACCTCACCCACCTTGTCTCCCCCAGTTTCTAGGCAGAATATGATCTGAGACAGTAGAAGAGCTGAAGAAGCAGAATCTAGGCTCAGGCAAAGGGAGGCATAAACACAAGCATGGAGAACATTAAATGTAACTACATCTTCAGCGATCCTGGAAATGTCTTCCTAATTAGAGGAGTCAAAGATTACCCAGAGTGCAGTATTCCTACTCCCAAGGCTCCCTGACGTTCAAAGCCTGTGTCACTTTGGCTCCCATCTCCACTGAAGTCCACTGTAAACTCTTTCAGTACGGGCTTATGAAGAGCAAGGGATGGTGCCACCAGATCTGTGTGCCAAAAACAGTCCTCACAGGTTGGAGACACTCAATAATGGGGTTCCTTGTGGGTTGTTGTTTTCATTCTGTGTCATCTTCAGGCTTTTGGTGCACTTGCTTGATTTGGTTCCAATGGGTGTTCTCTCCCTAGAGGGTTATTGTGCTGATTTCAGTTGTGTTACTGAACATTAAGGTGGCCCCAGCCAAGAAGGGGAGAAGGTGCTGAATGTTGATGGTGCTTCTTGGGTCCCCCTTATTGCGTTACTCTGGCGGTGGGCACAAAAGGCGACAATCGTCGGCTCCAGAACAGACTCAACCACTGGAGATTAAATAGTGGAAAATTCAAAAGACAGCCGAGGAAGGAGCTTTGTATCCATAGGGCACGTTCTGCACGCTAGCGTTATAGGCGCAGTAACGAAACCTAGGAATCAGTAAACAGAGATGTTGTTATAGTGATGGAAACAAGGCTGCCAGGGGAAAGGAGGGATGAGACTCAGAACAGACCTCATGGGCTTAATGCCTCAAACCCTCTGGGGATTGTGCCCCCTCGCCGTCATTCATTTCATGTCTTTTTCACTCTGGAGATCTCGCTCGGCCACTGTGCTTACAGCGGGTGTATCTGCATTGTTACGATGGGCTGACTCTTCTCCCTGAAGCTGTGGTTAGCCCATCCTAGAGGACACTGCCCCTCAGCTGGAAGATAACTGAGCTAGAGTTCAATCATGGCTATACTATGGTTAATCCAGAGTCACACCACAGTGAATCTGGATTTACCCCAGAGTATCCATCATCAGAATCTTGCCTAGGTAACTCTAAGATGAACCTATTTACCTATATATGAAAAGGCTGTTCCCAAAATGAATGCGAAACAGGCCTGACCCATAACATGCAGATCCAGATTGCACCCACCCTAAAGCATGGGGAAAGTTTCGCTCTGGCTCACTGTAAGGAAGGGTTCTGATGCCAGGTCTACAGAGTGGAAATCCATTGACTTCAGCTGAGTTATTTCGATTATCACTGGTGTAGTAAGTGGGCTCGGAATCTGTGCCACAGTCTAGCCCTGACATTCAGATCCAGAGGAGGCCTCAGATCTGGGGATGCGGCTCAGGCTAATCTAAATCAAGGAAAATGCTTCTGAGTGCAAACAGCAGCTTTACATCAAGCCAAATCAGAAGGTTTGAAATAGGGATTTGTTTTGTTATTAATTATATTATTATGATTTGATTGTTATTTTTAACTATAACATAGAAAGGGAATTTAACAAGGATGTGAGCTCCTGGAAAGTGAGTTGGCATTATTTTGAACTTGGAGAGTTTTAAAAGCATTAATTCATTAAGCTTCACACTATCCTTATGAGGTAGATAACGTTATTAATTAATTTTACAAATGGGGAAACTGAGGCACGGAGAGGCAAAATGACATGCCCAAGGCCACATCAGTGGCAGAGTCAGAAACAGAACTCTGAGATTCCTGAAACCCAGTCCCCTGTTCTAACCACTAGAGATTGTTGGTGGTGTGATCCTCAAGGGGTCACAACCACCTTCCCTTTCAGTAGGGCTAGAGGAGACCAGAGGCCTCTCAATCTTTTTCTGCTGCAGCACGACATCGTGTTATGGTAATGTCTGAGAACTGCTGCACTGGGTAATAGTCACAGAAGCTTGGTAATGTACCTGGTGAACCTATGGGGTAGCTTCCAATAGAGCTGGCTTGTACTGAGCTAACACCACTTTTTAATGGTTTTGAAGGACACCTGTGTACTCAAAATGCCCCCCCTCCATGTTTAAACCAAACCATCTTGACCCCTATATGAGCTTTAACCACTAACGCTCACCTTTTGGACCCTCCCTTAGGTTTGATGACGTGCTTCCATATTTAAATGGACATGACTCACTCCAGGGTTTCTGCTCTTCAGTTGAGAAACAAAAAGATTAATCCCAGATGTTAAATACCAGCTAATCACAAAGTGGCCAGGACTTCGAAGGCTCTAGCCCGCTAAGGTGAGCTTCAGACACAGAGTTTGACTCCACCTGTGATTTCAAAATACCAAAAAGTTGCTCCTTCTAGAGCTGGGTGAATGAATAGCGTCCTCTCCCCCCAGTCACTCTCCTTATTAGCCAATTATCCCTAGAGGACACAACTTTGGAGAGGCTGAGGAAGAAAAAGATGACTGTAATAGCAGGCCAGGCCTTTTACCATGCAGAAGTTTGGGACACTTGAGACACTTGTAATCATCCCCCCAGCATTTTCAGTTACTAGACAGGACACAGCCCAGAGATGTGGTGGCTTTTACAGACGTTTTCAAGGCGTTGTTGGGTTTTTGCAAAGTTTTATTTATTTAATTATTTATCGTGAGGAAGTTACAGAACTTTTTTTTTTTTTTTAAATCGCTGTTTTCCATGGGGAATTTCCCTCTGCCTCATCACTGGCTCCAAGCAGGCTGCAAAATGGTCTGGAAAGGCGTGAATTCCAGAACCCACCGAGTCCGAAGACTGAGCGTTATTGCCTTTAGAATCTCTCCTTTTGAATAATGAAACCACAGACTCTGGCGTAAAGGGTTGGCTAGATCCTCCGCTGATGTAACCCAGCATAGCTCCAGTGACTTCAGTGGAGTGACACTGATTTACGCAAGCTGAAGATCAGACCCAGTACCTCCATTAAGGAACATTATACCCCACACTGCCACTGCATGCCTGATGTCCTTATTGGACCTGGAGAATTCATGCTCTTGTTGGAAATGGAGGTCTCTGAGACCACGTTGTTACTTGACTCAATGAGATGGGGGTTTTCTTTGTATTAGCTCATTTCTTGAGGGCGCATATACTTCTTTCCCTTTTGTACCCCCCCCATCCCCTTTCCTATTTGGCCTGTTCAAACACATGGCTCTCTGGCTCTCTCTCTTCACAGCCGGAACGTCAATTTTCTGTCAAGCTTCTTCTCACCAAACCTGGCAGCTGTCAACACGCCACTGTTTATTTGTTCAACAGGAACTGGGGGGAGCGGTGGGAGGGAGCACAGTTTTGGGTGACTCATCTCCTCATCAACAAAACCCCCAGGAGGAAGGCAGAGGAGGACTTCGTGGGATAAAGAGAATGAGCCTCACATCCGATGGAAAAGTTTGGGAAAGCTGGGTCTAGCAGCTCCAATTGCTAGGAAAGCAGAACCGCCTTCCACTGGAGGCTCACCTCAGCCTGATCGGAAGGGCCTGGTGCTGCCACAGATGGTGCTAAATAAGAAATGCAGATTTGCAGGAAAAGCAAAGGAAAGTCATTGTTTTAAGGACTGATCCAAAGGCCCTGGAGTCTTGCCATTGACTCCCTTGGGCTCAGGAGCACCGCCAGCTTTTCTGCCGCCCTAGGCAGCGGAAGGCCCCGCCGCCGAAATACCGCTGCGGTCACCGCCCCCCAAATTGTAGTGCCCTAGGCAACCGCCTAGGTCGCCTAATGGGTTGCGCCGGCCCTGCCTGGGCTTTGGATCCAGAATGATTTTTAGTCTCCTCATTGAAAACTTGCTGCCACAAACATGTCATTCCACAAAGCTTTTATGTAAATTTACAGAGATTTCTCAATCAAATTTAATTTGACCAAATGTTTCATATTCATTTGTTTACTTAACCAATTTATGTAACTTGAGAGCGATCTTTTTGTCATGCGTTTGTACAGCTCCTAGCACAATAATGATAACAATGACCCTTAGCTTTTACATGGCACTTTTCATCCATCCATCCATCCATCTCAAAGCGCCTTATAAAGAATGCGAGTGTATTAAGTGTCCCTGAGCCATGATTGGGGCATTTGATGGAGCATGGTGGGTTTTATAGTGTCCTGGGCCGGGTCCTCTATCCGCCACAGCGGGATGTGTACAAGTAAGGATACATTGAGTGTTTCAGAGGAATTAAATACTGGGTAAACTAGGGAACGTTACGTTCCTGGGGCCTTATTCCCATCTCAGTTATATCTGTGCAAAGCTGTAGTAACTCCCTTCAAGTCAATAGCAGGCTCTAGCAAACTTTTAGCACAGTAATAGCCCGAGCCTAAGAGGTCTCCTGGCTCTCATGAAAGTCAATGGGAAGGTGCTCCGCACATCCGAGAATCACACTCTTGCTTACTATTTACCCAGGGTCGTGGTGAATTCTCCATCGCTGGCCATTTAAAAATCCCGAGTGGATGGTTTTCTAAAAGCTCTGCTCTAGGAATTATTTTGGGCAAGTTCTCTGGCCTGTGTTATACAGGCGGTCAGATTAGCTGATCACAACAGGCCCTTCTGGCCTCAGAATCTATGAAGAAGGATGGCAAAGTCTTTTACAAATGTTACTGAGTCAGATCTTGCAGTGCTTAATTAGACAAAACTCCCAGATGGCCTGAGCCTGCCACTGGGTGCAGCTTCAGATCTGCAGATTTTAATGCGAGTTTTACCTGAGCAAGGTTGGAGTAAAGACTGCTAGGTTTGGCCCATTAATTCAATGTCATTTCAGTGAAATCAAACTGAGGATCATGCATCAGAGGCTCTCTTTTCAACCTTGACCTTCCCGAACAACTAGAAACACATCTTGAAATGAGCCTCATTTGGTTCCTGGGAAGCATAAGACTAGCACAATACCTTTCATCCCGGGATCTCAAAGCACTTTATGAAAATAATTTAAGCATCACAAGATGGGTAAACTGAGTCACAGAGCACTGAAGTGACTTGCCCAAGAGCTAGGGAATCAGAGTTAGGAACTCCCATTGCTATTCTTGTAGTACAAGGCGCAAAACAAACCCTCAGGACGGCAAAGTACAAAAAATACACAAAGCCTGACATTTTGATAAAATGTCACCTCTACAAATCTCTCCGCTCGGCACGTAAAAATGGTTTCTATAGTCTGTTCTCAGCTCACAAGCTGGGCTGCTAGTGTCTATATGATGCATTTCTAGTGATGAGGACAAGGTGGCTTTAGACTGTTCAAGCCACGTGCTGAAGATCGGACTCCTGGTCAAATCATTGGCGGTGGGGGGAATAATTGTATTTTGCCATATTCACAGAAGTCTCAAACTGTTACTATTTTTTGCCCAAAGTGTTCCTATTTTTCCATTATGGGAAAAGCTAGTTTTTAATCAGATGTAAACTCCCCCTTTGTTTTTGCTAGAGGACATGATTTCATAGGCAGCTTTTCTTTACACTGAAATCGTTGTGCTAACAGGGACCCTGGTGACACACTCCCCAAATTAGGGCACATTCATGTGCTCTGGGACAGCAAGAGTTCTAACGAGCCAGCTCTGACTTTGACATTAATAGAGGGGCAAGGAAGGGGAAGGGGTGTGTGTTTTGGACCTTTGCTTAGTCCCTGGGATTGTGCCAGCTACCTCGGCTGAAGGACCAGCTCCATGAAAGAAAGGAAAGGAACCCAGGGCAGGAATTGAGATGATTTGTGTTCCGTGCACAGAGAGTGTATGGAAAGAAGAATGGCTTTTGTTTTAGATCAAGGGAAAACAACGGAAAAAGAAGGAACAAAAGTCCAGTCTCCATAAAGAGGTGAGCCTTCTAAGTAAAAGGCTGGACCCAAACTGGCAGCTGTCTCCGGTGCCAGTACCTCCTGGAAATGTAAAGGTGCAGCACATAGCCAAGATGGGCAGGGATGGTGTCCCTAGCCTGTTTGCCAGAAGCTGGGAGTGGGCGGCGGGAGATGGATCACTTGGTGATTGCCTGTTCTGTTCATTCCCTCTGGCATTGGCCACTGTCGGAAGACAGGATACTGGGCTAGATGGACCTTTGGTCTGATCTAATATGGCCGTTCTTATGTTCTTATATGAAAAAAATTTAAAGAGCTACACACACCAAAGAGACCAGCACCAGCGTAAAGGAATTAGATTATATGTCCTCTGTCCAGCTTCTCCCAGGAAAACGAATCTCACAAAACAAACTAGAGGAGGTTTAAAAAGTGAAAAAGCATGTGCTCTGTTTAAGATTTGCTAACTATCCCCTGCATGTTAAGGCCTTTTTATCTCCTGTCATGGCTGAATCCAGGAGATGTGTAAGACGACTGCTGCTGACTGCATGCAACGGTGCCCCTTGTATCCCTCACTTCTTCCTTTCCTGTTGCTTTCTAAAAGGATTCTCTCTTCTCACCCACATGGAGCCTGGACAGACATCATCACCTTAGCCATCGCCTCTTCTGATTGGCTTATCCGCAAATAACTTGCATTCCACTCTCAAAGAACCGATGACATGGGCTTGGGGCCTCACCATCTCCCAAATTAATTAAGGCTTTTCCCCCTACTGAAGCCAACCTCCTTTACTTGGTATTTTCCTAACCCATTGGAAAATATTGTTCTTCTAGGAGGCAGAGCCCACAACCTGATCCGTCCCCCCCCGCTTGGCTTCAACTCCGGGCTAAGCAGGCCCTTTGCGTGCCTCTATTAAGACCAGCAGGCCACCCATGTTCAAACAGGCAGGACTGAGAAGAAAAGCCCCCCGGATAATGCTGCCATTAGCTCTGATTCTGTTTCAGTGGGGTTGGGCCCCAGTCAAGCAGAAGATCCTAGAACCCCCAGCTTCAAAGGTGTGTGATAGCTGGGAACTGCTGGTGACGTCTGTGACTCTAGCCCGTCTGGAATTTAACTGTAACGCTCATTTTCTTCCCCTTTCTGGTGGTGGCAGCACATGGCCCTGTGCAGAGAAATGTGTGGGTATTCTGTCCGCAGCAAGGCCAGACGCCAGGGTGAGCTTCGCTGCCTGAGTCAGTAATTAAACAAAGAGTTAACTGGTCCAGGTGTGTGCGCGTGAGACCTTTCACCCTCCCTTTCCTTCTACACCACCAGGTCCCTGTCCTCCTCTCCCGCTTCATTGTAGGCCACTAGGCCAATACCCCTACTATGGCACTGCCTGATTTGACAGTCCTCAGGCTCCCCTGCATGGTACATTATTTGGTGGTGGAGAATTTGGATGGTCCAATGAACGGCTGGCTGCTGCTGCGGCTAAGGTCATCACTCCTTCTGCCGATGGCATGAAGCACGGGATGGAATGATGCTGTGACGTCTCTTTCAGAAGTACCTCAGGGGTGGGTGGGTGACTTGAAAGATGGTGACCCTTGGTATCCTGTAAATCGAGAAGTTATTTGGGGGGAAGCCATGGACAGCTGTGAAGCTTTGTCCTCGCCAAACATTTCCAGAGAAGCAGATTTTCTGGAGCTTGAACCCTCTGAGAAGACAAGTGGAGCTGGAGCAAAGTACTTTCACGCGCCTTTGTGTATACAGAGTGATGGGCAGAGTCAGAGAGACAGACAGACAGATAAGCACTCTCACGTTGGGAACTCAGCCTAAGCACGAGGGTCTAATTAAGTCAGAGAAATGACATGATGACGACATGTACTGTACAAAACACAGAGCAGACCTGGGTCTTGGCATCAACTTTTTAATTCCTAAACATGCTACTGTCAGTTTGTGTTTGTATTTAGGGCTCGTGAAGGGTGCCAGCCTGGCTGACAGCCCTGGGGACTGATGGCCACCTCTAGCCCCAGACGAGGGCATTTTACACCCCAGCATCTCCAGGTGAGGCTGCGGCGAGTCAGTCCCCAGAAAGTGTGTTTCATCCCAAGAATCCCAGAGCATTTTGCAAATGTTTAAAGAATGAAGCATCACAACAGCCCAAAAGACAGGTTAGGCTTCTTAGCTACACTGGCTATGGGGAGCTGAGGCAGAGAACAGTGAAGTCACTTGCCCGGCATCATATAGCAAGACTGTGGCAGAGCTGGCAATAGACCCTAGATGTCCTGACTCTCGGGCCTATCTGTTAACTGCATAACCACCTTCTCTTTCCCCACACAACACAGGCAGTGGCATTGCAGGGTCCTGCCCTGACAATGGACTTCAAACCTGACCTGAAGGGACTGTCATTAGGGGGCTAGAGGGTGCTCTGCCTTCCTGGCCCCATTTGTTCAGTCCTGGGCCTCTCTCCCGACACTGACACAGAGTTGACAGTTGTGCTGGGGATTTCCAAAGTGATCTACGAACACCCACCAATGAACCCTCAGCAGGCAGGGAGGGAAATGATCGTGAGCCTCATTTCACTGATGGGGGCCTAGGGCCCAGTTATGATCTCGCCCTGATGTAAATAGGGAGTAACTCCCCTGAAGTCAGGACGACACTGGTGTAAATAGCTAGACGTGAACTCAGCATCGGGCCTGCGGAGCAGTTAAGTGATTTGCCCAAATCAGTGGTGAAGATGGGATAAAAATATAGGGGTTCCCACCCTGTGCTCGATTTTCCCACACTCATTTTGCACATCCAGTCTGCATTAGATGTCACTCAGTTTACACAGCCACTGAATGCCAAATTGGGGGGAGTTGCACACCTCTATCATCTATCCTGGTTTTCTGGCCAGCTTCTATCCAGCATGTAACTCACACGGCCATTGACTTCACTGCTATCATTGGCCTCGCGATTCTCATGGCAGTTGTATCTGCTTGAGTCAGGGCTGAATTTGGCTCTAAGACCAGTCCCCTTGATTCTTCACTGGTTCACCAGAAAAGCAGAAGGAAAACAGCAGCCCGTAAGTAGCTTTGCTCACCACTTTCAGAATTCCCATGGCCACGCTCTGAGCCGCTGGCACCCAGGGGCTCGCCTTCCCTGCTCTCCTTTAGCATGGAGCCATGAGGACCCAGCAGAGCCCGAGGCCTCACCATGCAAGCTGCCCATTATGCAGAAGGAAGGGTCTGGCTGGCTAATTAAGGCCAGCAGGTGATTGCTGTGCTTCTGGTAACACAGGCAGGCGGCAGACTAGCAGGAGAAGCAGGTGGCCAGGGGATAACTGGAAGGAGAGCGGATCATGGTTCAGAAGGATTAGTGGCAACCCTTGCTGCGGGCTCCGGGGAGTGAGCAGAGCTGAAGGTTTGATGCAGCTGTTGCTGCTGCCCCAGGCCTTGCTCAGGGCTCCTGTCGCTGCTGCTTCTGCCCTGATTGCATCCGTCTCTGCCCACGTCACTGCCCCGGGTGCTTCTGCCATGATTACAGGGTCCTGCCTTTGCTGCGTCTGCTGGGCCTTTCTCTGGGTCAGCTCCCTTCCTGCCTCAGCCCTGAGGTATCCGTGGTGTGAGTGAGGGGATTTAGCAGGGAAGGGTCACAGTGTGAAATTTCCTCTCGTCTCTGCCCTGATACATGGGCTGGGTGTTTCGCTCTCCTAAGGCAGCTTCACTGGCCCCACCTGCGTGGAGCTTATAGGGAAAGGGAATGAAAGGGCACCAGCTAAAAGGGGGTTTCAAAAGCAAGGCAAGGCAAACGTGGCTGATGTTTTGGCTTCCCATGAGAAATTCTTTGCCCTGCTCTGCTGCTGGAAGAAGATCCAGAGCCCTCCACTGCACTGCTCCTGCCTCTGCGTTTTCCTTCTGGGTGGTCCTGTGAACCCCCCCATCCCCCACCTCTTTATTCCAACCATCTCTAGTTCTCAGCCCCTCTCCCTCTAGCTGCGGGGGATGGAGCTGGCTGTAACTCCATCCAGGGGCTGTCAATACCAGCCAGCCAGAGCAATGCAAGGTGCTCTCTGCCCCCAGGGCTGAACACGCAGCCCCCTGTGCTCACAATTGAGTCTCTGATTTCCTGCATGGCCGTGTAAATGCGCCTTCCCTAGCCCACTGAGCTGGACCCATCTTGACCAGCTAAACGGGACTAAATCGGGCGGACCGGATGATCTTCATCCTAGAATATTGAAGGAACTGGCGCGAGAAATTGCGAGCCCCTTGGCGACAATTTTTAATGAATCTGTAAACTCGGGGGTGGTACCCTTGGACTGGAGAATAGCTAATGTGGTTCCTATTTTCAAGAAGGGGAAAAAAAGTGACCCGGGTAACTACAGGCCTGTTAGTTTAACTTCTGTAGTATGTAAGGTCTTGGAAAAAATTTTGAAGGAGAAAGTAGTTAAGGACCTTGAGGTGAATGGCAATTGGGACAAATTACAACATGGGTTTACGAAAGGCAGGTCGTGCCAAACCAACCTGATCTCCTTCTTTGAGAAAGTAACAGACCTTCTAGATAAAGGAAATGCGGTGGATCTAATATACCTCGATTTTAGTAAAGCGTTTGATACGGTTCCGCATGAGGAATTATTGGTTAAATTGGATAAGATGGGGATCGATAGGAAAATCCAGAGGTGGATAAGGAACTGGTTAAAGGGGAGACTGCAGCGGGTAGTACTGAAAGGGGAACTGTCAGATTGGAGGGAGGTCACCAGTGGGGTTCCTCAAGGTTCAGTTCTGGGTCCGATTTTATTTAATCTATTCATTACTGACCTCGGAACCAAATGTAGGAGTGGGCTGATAAAGTTTGCGGATGACACAAAGTTGGGAGGTATTGCCAACTCGGAGAAGGATCGGGATATTCTGCAGGGAGACTTGGATGACCTTGTAAATTGGAGTAATAATAATAGGATGAGATTTAATAGTGAGAAGTGTAAGGTGATGCATTTAGGGATGACTAACAAGAATTTCAGTTATAAGCTAGGGACGCATAGGTTAGAAGTGACTGAAGAGGAGAAGGACCTCGGAGTCCTGGTTGATCGCAGGATGACTATGAGTCGGCAATGCGACGTGGCTGTGAAAAAAGCGAATGCGATCTTGGGATGCATAAGGTGAGGTATTTCTAGTAGGGACAGGGAGGTGCTGCTTCCGTTATACAAGGCGCTGGTGAGACCTCACTTGGAGTACTGTGTGCAGTTCTGGTCTCCTATGTTTAAAAAGGATGAACTCAAACTGGAACGGGTACAGAGAAGGGCAACTAGGATGATCCGAGGAATGGAAAACCTTTCCTATGAAAGGAGACTCGAGGAGTTTGGTTTGTTTAGCCTAACCAAAAGAAGGCTGAGGGGGGATATGATTGCTCTCTTTAAATATATCAAAGGGATAAATACCAGGGAGGGAGAGGAATTATTTCAGCTCAGTACTAATGTGGACACGAGAACGAATGGATATAAACTGGCCGTGGGGAAGTTTAGGCTTGAAATTAGACGAAGGTTTCTAACCGTCAGAGGGGTGAAATTTTGGAACAGCCTTCCGAGGGAAACGGTGGGGGCGAAAGACCTCTCTGGCTTCAAGATTAGACTAGATAAGTTTATGGAGGGAATGGTTTGATGGGATTAGGTGATTTTAATCAATTAGGCAATAACGGCCATCGCTGGTAAAATGAGGGTCTGGCTAGAGAATCTTGCCTGTATGCTCGGGGTTCTGCTGATCGCCATATTTGGGGTCGGGAAGGAATTTTCCTCCAGGGTAGATTGGCAGTGGCCCTGGAGGTTTTTCGCCTTCCTCCGCAGCATAGGGCAGGGGTCGCAAGCTGGAAGATTCTCTGCAACTTGAAGTCTTTAGATCACGATCTGGAGACTTCAACAGCAGAGTTAAGGGAAAGTGGGGGGGTCAGCTTTTGTGGCCTGCATCATGCGGGAGGTCAGACTAGATGACCATATTGGTCCCTTCTGACCTTAAAGCCTATGAGTCTATGAGTCTATCCCCGTGCGTTCTCACCCCCGAACCCAAAAACACAGGCGAGGGGGTTGATCGACGCAAACCAAAATCAGAAAGGAGCTTCACCGACACCCCTGCAAAGTGACCCTTCCCCCCATCTCACACAGCTCTGCTGGAGCCTGGGAAGTGAAAGACTAGGGCTGGATTCAAACTCAGATCCCCGTTGGGTAGGAGAACAGAGCACACCCAGATGAACCCAGTTCCAGCTTTACAGACTGGCCCTAGTGATAACGGCCTTCCTGCTGCAAATGGGGGGTTTCATAGGGAGTTAGGAAGGGAGAAAAGGGCACATTTATGGAAAGCTTGTTTGAATCATGTGTCACACACCATTGGAAATAAATACCACAGTGAAGCCCACTGACATGCCAGCTGGGGAGCGGAAAAGGCTTGCTAATTAAATGCAGTATAAATGTGCCTGTTTACTGTCATGTAGAGAAGTGGGAGGACACTAAAGACAACTAGCCACGTGTGTGTAATAAGACTGACAATAGTAACATCCTAAAGATCTTAAAATACATTGCAGACATAAGTTAAGCTTCTCAAGCTAGGTAAGGATGATAAGCCACGTTTTACTGGTAGGGAAACTGAGTTACTGAGCGGTTGAGTGATCTGCCCAAGGAGACACACAGAGTCACCCGTCTGCAGTTCAATCACTAGGCCACTTAGAACACCTGCAAAATAGAAAAGAAAGGCAAGGTTTTCCCCTAGGGTCCTGCTGCCTTTGAAGTCAATGGAAAGACTTCCTGGTTTCAAGGTACTCTGGATAAGGCCCCTGGGTGAGCTCTGTAGGAGACAAATATTAAATGTTATATTCAGAAAACGGCCGTGGGAATGAATCATCACATATTTGAATATCAGTGCTCATGATATTGGTACGACCTCCGTTGAAAAACATGGAGACATTCTTCATCTATCTCAGGGTAGGCAACCTATGGCACACATGCCAAAGGCAGCACGTGAGCTGATTTTCAGTGGCACTCACACTGCCCGGGTCCTGGCCAGCGGGCCCGGGGGCTCTGCATTTTAATTTAATTTTAAATGAAGCTTCTGAAACATTTTTAAAACCTTATTTACTTTACATACAACCATAGTTTAGTTATATATGATAGACTTATAGAAAGAGACCTTCTAAAAACGTTAAAATGTATTACTGGCACGCAAAACCTTCAATTAGAAGGTCGACTGAAGGCTCGGCACACCACTCTGAAAGGTTGCCGACCCCTGATATCTGTTACGTAGATTCCTAGGCCAGAAGGGCCATTATGATCATCTAGTCTCACCTGTAGAACACAGGCCAAAGAATTGTTCAATGAAATCAAAGGACCCACTCCTGCAAACCCTTCCGTGCCTATCGGGATACTGAGCTCCAGGGCACCATCCCCAGGAGTGAGGACTGCTCAGGGGAGGAAGGGTTTGTCAGATGATGCTGTATGTAATTCTATAAAATATATTTAAACTCACACAACTGGCCACGTCCTGATACCAGTTAAACTCACTGGTAGAATACAATATATAAGCATTAGCGCCAAGTATGTCAGCTGTATCTTGTGCCACTCCAGACCTTTTAAAGAGTCCCGGCATTTATCAGCTCGATTGCAGTGTTATCTGACCTAGCTGCGTGCCACTCTGTCTCTGCATGAAGAAGGCGATGTAAGAAGAGTTCCGGGTCGCCTTGAAAGCTTGGCTCTTTCACCAACTGAACCTGGTCCCATAAAAGCTATTACCTCACCCACCTTCTCACTCTCTCTACAGACACATATGGCCCTGATCCCGCTACTTGCTGCACAAGGACAGAGCCCTGCACCTGTGCAGAGCCCTATTGACTTCTGTGGGACGCCATATGGGAACAGGGGGTCCGTCTGCCTGGAGTCAGCAGGATTGAGGCTTATTATGACATGCATTTATAAGATGCCCACCACCATAACACAGTGTCTGTATCAATTTATCCAATGCTTACTCACATGAGTAATACTTACTCACCACCAGACCCATTGACATTAATGAGTTTTACTTAAAGGAGACAACTTGCTTGCGTGACAGTTCCAGACCAGGCTGGCTGGCTCTATGTAGAAGCTGATCTTCTTCAGTAACTACTCTTGTTTAGTGTCTGTTCCTTTAACATGGAAGCCACAGGAGAGAGGAATTAGTAAAAGCTGCAGCCCCTAGCGCTACAGGAAGTTACACAGTGTATATAGAAGAGATTGATTTCAATTGCCTTTGTCTCAGTGGGATCCCCCATTATTATTAGCATCACAATTATTTGTGTCACAGTAGTGCATAGCCGTGGACCACGACCCCATTGTGCTCACACTGTGCAACCCCAGAACGAAAAGCTGGTCTCTGCCTCTCTGGGGTTCTGCATCTGCTGAAATCCCAGGTTCCTGCGATTACCTTCGCGTTCTAGATTTCAGTCTGGGAAAAACCCAAACCCCGTCTCCAACACGCCAGCCCAATGAGGCAGAATGAAAGCAGGTGTCGGTGCAAACCCAAAAGGCTGCTCGGCATGAAAAAGGATCATTCAAACGACCCTCTCTTTCCTGACCCCAGCACAAGCCGAACAGACATTGCCTTAAGGGGAAAAAAAAGAAAGAGAAAGTTTGAATCTTGTAGATAGCTTCCTTCTGGAAGGAATAATGTTGCAAGCGGTCTTTCTTTTCAACAGCTGGCCAAGGGAGGGACAGATCTAATGGCAGAATCAGTCACGTAAACATGAAAGGGGGGCTGCTGTTCCAATTGTGCAGTCCTAGACTGCTGCAAACAGATGAGGCTGAAACTTCACCCTAAGCATGTATAAGGACATTAAGCTCTTGGAACTAAAGGATAATTTGAAAAGTATTTTTCTTAATACTGG
The DNA here is from genome assembly GCF_002925995.2 of Terrapene triunguis. Taxonomy (NCBI): domain Eukaryota; kingdom Metazoa; phylum Chordata; order Testudines; family Emydidae; genus Terrapene; species Terrapene triunguis. Next base: position 16,585,835 of record NW_020664585.1, read on the forward strand.
CATTAGGTTTCCTCAGCTTTACAGTTGGTAAAGAGAAAAAGAATGTCCTTGCTAAGGGAAAGAAGGTGAAAACTGAAACTTGGAGGCATTAGCCTGTGGTGGATTCATTTATTTGGATTCCCTTTTTTGCTCGGTGACTGGGATCATGCCTGGGATGATGTGAAATGGGCATTTTGTCATTTCATGACATTTCTGGAGACCTAGGGTCCACTCCCGCTCCCAGTTAAGGCACTGGTGAAATTCCCATTGAATGCAATGGGACTTGCTGGGTGCTCAGCACGTTTGAAAACCAAGCATCTTTGGACTTGACTTCACACAGAAGTTGCACTAGTTTAACTAGTTTTGAAACTGATTTAAGTTAAAACAGCACAAGCCCTGGGTAGACACTCTGATTTCACGTCAGAGTGATAAGTAATAATTGTGGCTCATTTTGGTTTAGCTAAAAGCTGTTCCTAATTGATTTAAGCTAAATCAATATAAGCCAGGTTTAAACGGATGGAAGGGTGTTTGCCCAGCCTTTTGTACTGGTTGGGTTAAACTGATTTAAAAACACACCATAAGTTACATGGGTGCAACGTAGCATGTGGCCAAACCCTTATTGAGGTGCCTAGGTATGGGCTGAGGAGCTTAACTTTAGACCCCCACTTTTGAAACCCGCACAACATCTCTGTGTGAGCTAGATGCAGATTATTAATCCTCATTGGAGCCCGGTGAGAGGAAATGTCTTGCCCACAGAGCTAATCAGCAGGAGAGAGAGGAGGAGAAACCAGGAATCCAATGCAGTTTTGCTTTTTAAAAAGTGTTTGTTTGTACGTGGGAATGCTATAGGAAAAGGGTAGCAGCGGGAATAAAAATCAATTATTTTTTAAACCAAAGACCAAATAGAGTTAGGCTATTGCATTTCAACCTTCCTCCATGCCTTCTCCAGCCAATGGTCTCAGTTCTGACCTACAAGGATTGGGTCTCTTTAAAGAAGAGAGATCAGCCACTCTCTATAATCAGCCAGTCCTCGGCCTCCACTGAAAGAGACAGGCAGCCAAACTGAACCGATGCAAATAGGGAGTGGTGTTTTCATGATGTGCATTCCTCTTTCCTGGGCTCCTGTTCTGAGATCTCCAAACTCATTTCACTTAGAGCCTCAGACTGTAAACCCCCCAGTCCGTATTCCACTGGCTAAAAGAAAGGGTTGAATATGGACTTTTCATAGAATGTCAACTAAAGCCAGCAACCACAAGTTGAATTCTTTCACAGTATACACGAGTGAAGGTGGATTCCAATTTGTGCTACTATTGGGTAGAAATGCTTGGTAACACTAGAAAGACTAGTCATTGTTACCACACATATTCTAGACTGAAGCTGCATTAATTAAATAATCAGTCTGTCTGCAAGCTGGTGATGGAGGGCTAGTGTTGAGATCCTGCAGCATTTGGAGTCTCTTCTTGTGTTTAGCACAATGTAAGCATTTTGTACACAATATGCAAGTGGCATGAAGTCTAGTAATATATGGATTCTTGGAATTCATGCTCATGGGAATTGTACTAAACTAGTTGAAAAAATAATCTGATGTAGTGAATTCTCTTGCTGGCTCAGAATTCTCTATTCAAACCTTAACCTTTCTCTGTTGCCCTGTTGGGTCATCTCTGAACTCTCCAGTGCTTCCCACTAGACTGGTTACTGTGTCGCTAGGTTTTGTGGATGAGAGCGACTATGAATCGATAGTGACTGGGTCAGGAATCGAGGGTGGAAACGTAAAGGTAATAGGTCAGACTCGCTGCTGGTGCAAAGGGAGGCAGCTCCATTGCCTTCAATGGAGTTCAATGCCTATTTACCCCAGCAGAGAATTTGCTCCAATAGATGATGAGTCAAATCACTCAAGCAGAAAGTAGAAGGTTGCTTTTCGCCCTGTGAATGGAATTTCAGTCTTCTGGGTTCTGCTCCTTAACCTTGTTCCCTGCGAAATTTAGACTCGTTCCAAATGGGTTTTTAAAAACCGGGCTTTGCATTTTTGATCAAGTCCTCACATTTTTATTTCCTTAATTACACACAAAAAGACGAAGATCCCGCAGCGATTGCTATGAACACGACACCAGCTTGCTCTCATATAACATTAATGAATTAGAAGCAGTTTATGAGGGCTGGGGGGGCTGTTTGTCTGATCATGACTGACTGCATCCTATTAATAGATGTGGGCCAGAACTTCACTGCAAGTAAAGTGACATAGTGCCAAAGAAATCAAGCTGAGGATCTGGAGTGATGCCGATTTACAGCAGCTGCGGATCTGGCCCACGGTTTATTATTTGAGCTTTCAGTGAATATTTCTTTTCCTGCAACAAGGAGTGTGGTATTTGGACGGCCTCGTGCACAGCCCACCTGAATCCGAAGCCCAGCTCAAACATGTCCAAGTTCATGGACAAACAGTTCCTGCCTGATGGCGGAGCTGCACCATCGTCTATGTCTCTGTCCATTGCTGCAGCTCTTTCACACCCCTCGGAAGGGCCCAATGCTCCTGAAGCTGCACTTGCTTCTAATCTACCTTTCTCTCTCTCCTCCCCTCTGGGAAGCCGGGCAGCCTGCTGCCCGGAGAGATCCTGAGTGCAGGAAATTGATAAGTTGTTCATTTGCTAAGCTCCTGACCAATAGTGGGAAGGATCAGAAGAGCCAATGGCCCTCATAGAGGAATTCCTGTCCCCTTGCGAAATGTACGTGAGAATGGAGGCAGGAAAATTAGCCACAATATGGCTTTTTGTGATCACAGAGAAATTGCAAAAGGAAGGAACATGAAAAAAGATTCCGTTTTCCTTTCTCTCCCCTTCCACGCGATGCTGGGAAAGCTCAGGAAATGCCCAGCCATCGGGAACAATGTGAAAAAACGCCATCTCATTTTCCCTGGTGAACCTGGCTAGATCCCAAGCAGGGTTCGTAATGCGCCAAAGGGAACAGGAATCAGACGTGCCCTGCGTGGGGAGTTTCAGTCTCTTTTCTTTAATGCACTTATCTCTGGGTGGCACTAATGTGTTGTTCTGTGTTTCTCCTGGCCAAGGGATCCGGCTTAGCGACGGCTTCCCAAAAGGAACCGCTGAGAATCGCTCCCATTGGCATCCAAGGCCTTTTCAGCACCAGGGATTCCAGCCCTTGGGGTCCCGGCAGCGGTGCAAACCCCTTGTGTCACCCTGACCAGCTGTGATTTGCACGGGGGCGGGGGGGGGAAAGGGGGCTGATCCCCTGCTTGTAATCAGCAGGACCTCCTGCCCTCCCCCAGTGCAGACCAGAGTTAAGTATTGGATTTGTCTACACCAGTGGTTCTCAAACTGTGGGTCGGGACCTCAAAGTGGGTCACAACCCCATTTTAATTGGGTCTCCAGAGCTGGTGTTAGACTTGCTGGGGCCTGGGCCTGAAGCCCAATCCCAATCCCCACTGCCCGGGACCACAGATGAAGCCCAAGAGCTTCAGCCCTGGGTGGCAGGGCCCAGGGTTACAGGCCTCCCGCCTAGGGCTGAAGCCCTCGGGCTTCGGCTTTGGGGCCCCCTCCCACTCGAGCGGTGGGGCTTGGGCATTGCCCTCCCCCACTCCGGGCAGCTGGGCTTGGGCGGGCTCAGGCTTCGATCCTGGGGTTGTGTAGTAATTTTTGTTGTCAGAACGGGGGTCGCGGGGCAATGAAGTTTGAGAACCCCTGGTCTACACAGCCTCCCCTCACCCCCCCTTCACAAAGGAGCTGGGTTGTAAAGAGACTCCCCCTGTTTCTCAGGAGCCCCACAACTGCAGCTACTCAGAGGAATATTCCTCACATCCTCCCTCTCATTCTTCACTGGGGGGGGGGGGGGGGCTGCCCTTTCATACGAGCCACAGCCTCCCGTCCATGCTCAGACAATGGGAAGGCCCTGGCAGCTTCGCCGGCATAAGGCCAAAGTGAAACCTCGCTCAGGAAGGGCTCCAGGATCTGGCCCTGCAGATTTGAATCACTGGCGTTTGAAATGACTGCCAGCTTCCTTTCGCGGCCCTCTCACGTCCTGGCGCTTCGCTCTCTGCTACTGCCTGAGTCACCAAAGCCGTTTCTCCTAGAAATCCCATTTTCATTGCAAACGAACAGGTCGATTTTCGGGATCCTAGCTGCTGCTAATTGCTAGCAGTTTTCTGCTACGGAGTGAGGCCGCTTGGTTTGCCTCCAGAAAGGGAAAGGAAAGGGGAGGTGCGCGAACCCTTTTCGGGTCTCAAGCCAGAACAACAGAAATGCAGATGATCACAGTGGTTCCTTCTGGCCTTAAGACCTCTGGCTCGATCAGGAAACCAGCTTTGGGTATGTCTACACTACAGGATTAATCCGAATTTAGATAATTCGAATTTGGGAAACAGGTTGTATAAATTCGATTGTGCGCGGCCACACTAAGCACATTAATTCGGTTTTTAACCACATTAATTCGGTGGTGTGCGGCCACACTACCCCATTACTTTAACCACAGTAATTCGGTGGTGTGCGGCCACACTAACCCTAATTCGAATTAACAAAATCGATTTAGGCGCTACTCCGCTCGTCGAGGTGGAGTACAGAAATCGATTTTAAGTGCCCTTTAATTCGAATTAACTGGCTCTGTAGTGTGGATGGGTGAAGGGTTAATTCGGATTAACGCAGCTAAATCCGAATTAAAGTCGTAGTGTAGACCAGGCCTTTCACATTGCAGCAATTGTATCTTGTCTTTCACGCTTTCCTTTCCGGAGTAGAAAGGGTAGCTGGAGCTTTTGCACAGGTGAAGTCCCTCGCCGGCGTGGCCTTTCTGGCCTCCATGAAAATAACCATAAAGGACCTGACCCTAGGGGTCTGTATGAACATTACAAATGTTCACTCCAAGTTCCATGGGATAATGAACCTCACAAGCTGATTGCCTGCAAGGGCCAGGAGGGAATTATTTGTACGTCTGTGATAAAGCACTGCCTGATTGATTAGGTGCACTCTGGGCTGTTTTGGGGTCCACTGAAACATGAGGTATAGACCACTGCCAGTGGCAAGATATAGGACTAGCCAAACTGGTTTGTCCCACTGACACTTCCTGGTACCAATATATTTCTATTTAGTTTCTACTTGATGATTAAACAGCAGCAAATGGCAACTCTGTAGAGTGATTTGCTAGTGTATTAGGCTGACACACCACCTTGTTCTTTGAGCCTCTCTGATCTCAGCCACTAAACATGCTGAGGTCCAGGTGACAGGTGGCTGGAGAACCCCTCAGGAGCACCTACGCGCTGCAGAAACGTGTGACTAGTTCCGCAGGTGGAACATTTCCTCTTGAATCAGTCCTGAGCCGTAGCTGTGATTCTGCGCTGGAAATCTGCTGTCGATGAATATTCTGCCGCACGTGCTTACAACTTACTACTCCAGCAAATACTCCTGAAAACGTGCTCACTAGGCTAGCCACAGAAATCAAACAAAAATGGAACATGAACAGGGGCAAAATGTATTAATTGAGCCATTACACACATTGAATCTATTTCCCCATGTTAAGTATCCTCACAGCTTCTTGTCAAACTGTCTTAAATGGGCTATCTTGATGATCACTACAAAAGCTTTTTTTCTCCTGCTGACAACAGTTCATCTTAATTAATTAGCCTCTTAGAGTTGCTTGGGCAACTCCCACCTTGTCATGTTCTCTGTATGTATATATATCTCCTCACTATATGTTCCATTCTATGCATCCGATGAAGTGGGCTGTAGGCCACGAAAGCTTATGCTCAAATAAATTTGTTAGCCTCTAAGGTGCCACAAGTACTCCTGTTCTTTTTGCAGATACAGACTAACACGGCCACTACTCTGAAACCTGTATTAATTAAAAACCCCACAATGACCAGCTAGCAAATCATTATTTGCCCTGCTTGGGTAGCTCTACTTCTGACCACTTGTGCTCATTAAAGATCCCATGACACTTCTGGGATGCCGAGTGGGGTTAACCCCAGTGCCGTGGTCAAATTCCAACTTGGGTAATTACATTCTGCCTATGTAAAGTCCTTCTCCTGTTTCAAGTGGATACCGTATTCTTCCCTGGCTCCCCTAAGCTATTGCTTAATGCTGCCATGTGCTGGTGACCAATTGCCGCAGCCCACCCCAGCGGTGCCAGTATTTCAATGGCAGAGGAAGTGGTCCCTGGGTGTAGTTTGTGTATCAGCTTGGGATCCTTGATGGTGAACGTCACCAGCCGTAGAAGCATTGGCCAACATTCTCAGGCATGAGTCTCTCTACAGACAGGCTCCTACATAAACACTAAGACACCTAAGGTGAAGTGGCCTGACCCTCAAAGGCATGGAGCATCTACAGCTCCCCCAAGAGTCACTTTAACGAGTTCATTGACTCTTTCAAGCCTAATCATGATTTTCTATTTCGTCATCTCATCACTGCTTGGAAGAATGGACCGATAGTGAAGGCACTGGATTGAAACGTAGGGGATCTGTGTTCCTGTGGGACCTCAGGCAAGTCCTTTACACTCTGTGTGCCTCAGTTCCCCATCTGTATAATGGGATAATAACATTTCCTGTCTCCAGCCCTTTGTCCTATCTATTTAAAATGTAAGAGCTTTTTGGGGTCGGGGCTGTGGTTACTATGTGTATGTACAGCGCCTGGCACTGTGGGTCCCTGGTATCAATCAGGAAGCTTAAATTACTTGGCCAAGCCCACTGCCAGTCCCAAGCATTCAAAAATCATGAGTTGGGCCCTGAAACATCATGAGACTAGCTTAAAATAATAAGGTGTTAAAGATTGTAAATGTGGTGGTTCCTTATATTTGCTTTCTGACTTTTGAGCTTTTAGGCTGCACTGAGGTCACAGTTTCAACCTTTCCTCCCCAGCACAGAGGGTTAAAAATTACTTTAAAAAAAAAAAGAGTCTTATGACTCCAGGAGCTGGGGCTTTAAGAAAAACACCACAAGTGCAGGAGCTGGCAACTTCCTGGAAGCTTGTGGCAAGAATCGAATCCAGAGCTCCTGAGACCCAGGCCAGTGCCGTAGGCCCTCTTTCCTTCAAGATGTGTAACACCCTCTGATGTCAATGACAGTGGAAAACACATGACCTGAGTCCCCAGTGCCTGGCACCTTGTGTGGCCATCTGCAGCAGTGCACAGCGGATGCTATGTGGGTGTCAAATGTTACCATTGGAATGAGTGAATGGAGAGCTCTGATTTTACAGCCACTTTTGCACAGATATAGAGGACTACACAAGACAGTGGAGACTGGTTCAGAGCCAAAAGGTATCCAAGGGCAGAATTGGCCTCCCTATATTCCTACAGGACTTCATCTCTCTCAACAGGCATATTTGCAAATGTTACGTTTCCCCAAATAGATCTCTTTCTGGGAATCTCTCGCGATCACAGGGAGGATAGGCGGGTTGGCATTTGGTGAACAGAGCTGTTTGCATGCTTCCATTGTTTCCCTGAGGTGGCTATTAATAGTAAGAGCCTCCAGTAACAATATCTGATATTTATACAGCACCTTCTGCCCCGAGGGAACCCAAAGCACTTTGCAAAAGTGTAAACCTGTGCCCAGTGTGTACATCAGGCCTAGGCAATCGTTCAAAGACAGGAAGAGACGATGAATACTCTATCCAGCTGAGCTGGCTGTGCTGTAAACGGACTGGAAGCCTCAAAGAGGGATGGGGCTTGGCAAGGAGTAGGGAAGGGAAGCATCCTGTCTGAAGGCTTGAGCCTGGCCGCACCACAAGGGGACGCAGGGTGCACAGAGCACAGCCAGGCACAGTTGCTTCCCTGAGAGCAAGGCCTGTCCTAAGCACAAGGACTGAAAAGGGGCAGGAGGGAAATGGCACTCTCTCATCAGTACAGAGGGGGAGCACACTCGCTGCTGCTCTTCCAAGGGGCGTAGCTGTGGGTGCATTCCCCTTCTTGCATCCGAAGCACAGCGCCGCCCGGAGCTCGCACTCAGGCATTGCCGATCTGCATGCCTGAAAGGCCCCACCGAAGCTTGAACTCTCTCTAGATTCCGGGGCTGAATCATCCATCCCCAGAAGCAACCCGCTCACTACGCTGAATTCAGCTACTTGTGGCTCAGACCACAGCAGCTGTTGCTGAGCAACACAATACTTGGCAGAAAAGGCAAACTGAAAATTAAAGATGAGCCTGAGCCAGGAAGTTTCGATCCGTAGCCAAACTTCGTCCAGGTTCCAGTACAGGCCCATCGCTACCTAAGATGTAACAATCAGTGTGGTAAGAAAGATGATGCGTTGTACCTCCACATCCTGTTCTACTGCTGGTATTCAGCTGTAACATTTGGTCTGGAATGAAATGGACCAGACCTCGTCCCAGCATACTTTGTTATCCAGCATTTGAAAATAATAGATAAGAATGCATTGCCCTTATAGAGAGCACTGACTCTGCAAAGACCTTGCCAGACACTGGGGCCCTGATCCTGAAAAGAATTACACACATGCTTAACTTTACACACTGTGAATAGTCCCAAAGGGAATGTAAAGTTAACATGTGACTGTTTGCAGGATCAAGCACTACATATAGTAACTAGGGCTGTCAAGCGATTCAAAAAATTAATCGTGATTAATCACGTGATTAATCGCTTTGTTAAACAATAATGGAATACCATTTATTTAAATATTTTTGGATGTTTTCTACATTTTCAAATATATTGATTTCAATTACAACACAGAATACAAAGTGTACAGTGCTCACTTTATATTTATTTTTATTACAAATACTTGCACTGTAAAAAACAAAAGAAATAGTATTTTTCAATTCACCTCATACAAGTACCATAGTGCAATCTCTTTATCATGAAAGTTGAACTTACAAATGTAGAATTATGTACAAAAAATAACTGCACTGAAAAATAAAACAATGTAAAACTTTAGAGTCTATAGGTCCACTCAGCCCTACTTCAGCCAATGGCTCAGACAAACAAACTTGGTTATAATTTGCAGGAGATAATGCTGCCCACTTCTTGTTTGCAATGTCACCTGAAAGTGAGAACAGGCGTTTGCATGGCACTGTTGTAGCCAGCGTCGCAAGATATTTATGTGCTAAAGATTCATATCTCCCTTCATCTTCAACCACCATTCCAGAGGTTTAAGAATCTGAAGTGTCTTCCAAAATCTGAGAGGGACAAGGTGTGGAGCATGCTTTCAGAAGTCTTAAAAGAGCAACACTCTGGTGCGGAAATGACAGAACTGAACCACCACCAAAAAAAATAAATAAAAAAAAATCAACCTTCTGCTGGTGGCATCTGACTCAGATGATGAAAATAAACTTGCGTCGGTCCGCACTACTTTGGAGCGTTATTGAGCAGAACCCGTCAGCATGGACGCATGTCCTCTGGAAGGGTGGTTGAAGCATGAAGGGACATAAGAATCTTTAATGCATCTGGCACGTAAATGTCTTGCAACGCCGGCTACAACAGTGCCATGCAAACACCTGTTGTCACTTTCAGGTGACATTGTAAACGAGACGTGGGCAGCATTATTTCCTGCAAATCTAAACAAACTTGTTTGTCAGAGAAATTGGCTGAACAAGAAGTAGGGCTGAGTGGACCTGTAGGCGCTACAGTTTTACATTGTTTTATTTTTGAGTGCAGTTATTTTTTTGTACATAATTCGACATTTGTAAGTTCAACTTTCATGATAAAGAAATCACACTACATTATTTGTATTAGGTGAATTGAAAAATACTATTTCTTTTGTTTTTTACAGTGCAAATATTTGTAATAAAAATAATAATATAAAATGAGCACTGTACACTTTATATTCTGTGTGGTAATTGAAATCAATATATTTGAAAATGTAGAAAACACCCCAAAATATTTAAATAAATGGTATTCTATTATTCTTTAACAATGCTATTAATCGCGATTAATTTTTTTAATCACTTGACAACCCTAGCAGAAAAACATCCGAAAATCATTTAATAAATTTCAATTGGTATTCTATTGTTTAACAGTGCAATTAATCACAATTTTTTTTGTTAATCGCGTGAGTTAACCGCGATTAATCAACAGCCCTAATAGTAACTAAAGCCCTGATTCAGCAGAACACTTAAACATATGCTTACATGCTTTGCTGAACTGGGGCCTAATGGAATTATATCAGATCTCAGAATTGGTACATTCAGACACTTCGGCGATGGACACCATACAAAACCACGAATAGATTGATAGATAGCTGGACAGCTGTTTTTGCACCATAAGAATCTTTTTTTAAAAGTCTGTGCTTCCAGGCGCTAAATTGAGACCACCTACTCATTTCATTCAGGCTACTGAACAGCCATCGATCGCATGGTAACGATCATTGGTCACTACTGAGCTGGGCTGGATTTGATATTTGAACTAGAGCCCAAGAGGTGCAAGGCTCCAGAGCTCACTACAAATCTCCTGGGACATTCAGATCCCTGGGCAAGTAGTTGTCTTTGGGTTTTATTTATTGCTACTTGTCTAGGATTTTTAAAAAATCTCCATTGTTTGCATTGCTGTCTAAGCAGCTTAAAAATAACCGTTTGCTCCCCCCCTATTTTGTCTCCTTTTGCAAATCAGCGAGTTTAGTTCCTGTGGGTTTGTGCATTATGCTTCTTTTTACATTTATATTCTGTTGTCAAGGTCCATTAGCAGCAACAGGTTCATCTTGGTGAACAGCACTTAGCAATGAGAAGAAAGTAAGGGCCAGGAAGAGCACAAAGTGATGGGAGGATAAAATCCATTAATAACTGTGAGGTGCTCAGATACTATAGTGATAAGGGCCATAGAAGTTCCTAGTCAGAGAGACAGACAGTGGAGTGGTAGCACCACTGTAGTTAAGGTTGACCTGAGCTTATTGCTTGAGATACATTGATCCATCTGCAAAAGAATGGATCAATTTAAAACATTTCTTAGTCATGGCATTTTTTTATGTAGTCTAATATTATACCTAGTGATATTTACAATCTAGATGACATTTCCTGTTTTATTATTAACCCTTTAAAGCTGGACAAAACCTTTACTTGCCCTGTTTGGCTTTGATCGAGTCCCTTTAAGGGATTGTGGAAGATCTACCTTTATTCAGAAAGCAGCCTTGGTGACTTTTATTGCCCCATCTCTTGCCCTGTACTGATCTTTGGCCCGCTAGGGTTCGGCTGTTTTGTGAAAAGCCAAGTTGGAAGCTGTGTGAATTTCTTTTTTTAACTGCAAAAATGAGCTCTTGGTGTTTTGTGTGCTATGGAGCGTCAGAGAGGCCAGTCTGCGGAGATGGCGCAGAACGATGTTTAAGGGAAATATGTGCAAGATATGGGAATGACATTGCTGTGAAAGTTCCCACTGGCCCCGTGTAGACAGCTCTGACTCGCGCTGGATCAGCCCTCGAAATGCACAAGGACACTCCGACTGAACAATGGCGTTTGCAAAAAGCTGCATTATACGAGAAGTTTTAGCACCCCTGTGTGGCACCGCTCTGCTATGTGTGAGCCGAGCAGCAGCACACACAAAATCTGCCTGATGCTCAGGGACTTAGCAGCAGAATGCATCTGTTGATGGAAATGTGAGTCAGGCTGCAGTGAATCTGAGCCTGACTGATTTCCCCATTAACAGCTCAGCCGTCACAGATGGTTATTCAAAGCTTCATCCAGGCTGGGGAGGGGGGGCTGGTTGCAGGCGGTTTGAGGAGAATTTGTTTTTAGGGCATGTCTAGGCCTCTGGTACATTGGCAGACTCCTGTACTGTGTATAGATGGAAATGTGATAAAGGAACATATTTTAGCTGAGCTGACCATGAATCACAGATTGTTTTATCACACGAACAATAACAAGCCCATTACCTCTCTTCTTGGTATATTTTGTAGGCTGAGCCAGATCCGTAGCTGGTGTAAATCAATGTAGCTCCATTGAAGCCACTGATTTACCCCATCTGAGGGCCTGGCCTTCTGCCTATTCCACACTCTGGGTAACATTTGCAGAAGTGCCTTTAGGAGACTAAGCTCCATTTTCAAAAGGGATTTAGGCACTTAGAGCCCAAGCCCCATTGACTTTCAGTGACACTCCTACGTGTCTAAGAGTCAGATTTACAAAGGGGTGTAGGTGTCTTGAGATGCAGATGGGACCTAGTGAGGTTTACAAACAAGGCCTAAGCAGATTAGTAGGTTGGCCAATGGAATTTAGACACCTAACCTGTTTAGGCACTTTTGTCAGTTCCTCTAGGCACCTACTGCACCATTAGGCACCAGATACCTTTGTTACTCTGACCCCGAGTCACTTCACTGCAAAGCGAACCTATTTAGTCCAACCCCCTCTCGTCATCCACACACCAAAATATTTGACCTGGGTTTGGCCCAAGCTAGATTACCCAGCTAGGAGACAGTTTAGAGCCCATGCTCCCCTTCAGCCTGGGTTGGAACCCAACCATTTTGCAGTGAGACACAAGCTAAATCACTTGCGTGCTGATAGCTCTCCGGTGTGTTCCCACAATTCCCTTCCACTCCCAAAGGCCAGACACAACTGACACTATCGACTGAGGAAGAATCCTAGACCATCTCAGCACGCAGGATCTTAGAGCAGCCCCCAGACACACACGGGCGAGTGCAGCAACAGTGAGGACACAAGCGCTTGGTAGGCCTTTGCAGTGGGGATGCTCATACCCAGGCTAGGCCAACCGGGGTGCCCAGTCAGTTACCTCAGCTAATTCTGCAGTGAAGACGTACCCTTAGGCTACTAAGTCACTTAGGCACTTTTGCTCCAAGTCTCTTGCAAAGTCAATGAGATTTAAGCTCCTAAGTGTCGCTTTGAAAATGGGACTCAGGCGCTTTTGAAATTTCTACCTTCTCGCTACGAAAAGGCACCTTTCCCATAAGGCAACTTGGGTGGAGTTCTATTAGAGGGCTCTTGTAATCTCCCCCCCTTCTGAACAACTCCCAAAATCCTTGTCACAGGAGGGAAGAGCTTCCAAAGGGCATAACCCATCAAGCAGCCTCAAGCATTTGCTATTTAACAGGTCAAGGCTACAGTGAAAATAGTTAAAAGAGGCCAAAAGGTAGCACGAGATGTGTAAGGAGAGTGTATGAAAGGGAAACACAGATTTAATGCAGCATAATGGAAAATCCAAGCCAGCCAGAACAATGGATGAACAATTTATCCCAATAAACAGTGTTACCCAATGGCACCTTTCCGTGTAACAACTAATAGAGTGAACAGGATTAACTTGAGACTTCAGGGAGCAAACATAATCTTTGAAGCCGGGGCTGAAGTATTCTGACTCTGTGTTATTGGAGCCTGCATTTTCCATTTTCTGTTTGCTTTCTTTAGCATCGGCATATTGTGGCCAACCTGAAATTACAAGCTTTGAGAATACACAATGTAAACTTTTCAATGTCACTGAAATGTGAGTTAGTCAAATATAAATAACAATTATGCTGTTTATGAGCCTAAAATTTAGATTGGCTTAAAGTTAAAATCACATTTCTGTCCCACATTTCTGTTTTTGTTACTTACGTTGGGAGTGGAGTCCAAAATATCCAAGACTACATCAGGGCCTTGGGAATAGCAAGTTTTAAACCAAGTAGCTGGATACTATGATCATTTTAGTCTTCTTGAAAACATGCATAAAACATATCTTGGCTAAACAGAGGCAGATTAAAATATAAAGTAACTTTAACAACCAGTATTTTCAACAATTAAGAAGTTTCTTCCAAGGAAAATATGCATTTCCTACATTTTTATTGGGTTCCCTATGCAGTGATCAGACTTGCACTCCAATGTTAGTATTATTGATGTCCAGGTTGTTCTATGGTTTGAAAAGCCACAGAGTAGCGGTTCCTGTAGCAGTGTATAACACTGCTTATTGCCCCATAACAGGCAAGCTTTTCTGGGGCATGAATATGTGTTTAACTCTCAGCCCAGCAAAAGTGAATCCACCATGACAAAGCCAACAGGCCCAGAGAGAGTTCTGTAAGAACACACCGGCCCCGTTTTCCATTAGATGGCACCGCACTTCAAATAGATGTATTTTTTGCTTCGGCGTGAACTTGCTCTCCTACAAGTCAGCTTCAGTTCCTGTCACTGGGAAATCCACTTCCTTGCTGAGTGTCTTGCATGCAGCCCATACATGGCACAGGTTCTACCCGGGTCACCACTGTACGTAAGCTCAAGTGTCCTTTCTAGGTGCGATTAATGATGCCACCAAAAGCTAAGTTCTGCCCTTAGCACTCACAGAGGTCACTGAGGGCAAATTTTAGCCCATCATGCTTTGGACTGATCACTAGAACCAGCATTTATTTATTACACGTGGAATTTTTAGTTTATTGAATTAAAATAGAAAATCAAGACTCCCTGGCCCAACATGTCTGCCTCTCAAGAGAGTGGTGGTAGATGGCAGGAGAGAGAGAGGCTCAGATACTAGGGTTATTCTGATAGAACATGACAGATGAGCCAGAGAAAGAACAGGGTGTCTGGAGGGTTCTTATAAGAGCTCAGTAGCAGAGAAGCCAGTCCCTGTTTCCCTGGCCTTTCCTGCCAAGATGCTCTAAACCCTGCATTGACCTCCTAAGCATGTTAACCACATGGACCAGACCATGAATAAGCTAATGCTGGCCATCACTTCTGGTGCTTTGTCATATGGACATAAGCATTAGAACAGCCACACTGGGTTAGACCAAAGGTCCATCTAGCCCAGTATCCTGTCTTCCGACAGTGGCCAATGCCAGGTGCTTCAGAGGGAATGAACAGAACAGGTAGCCTGATTCTCTCTCTTGCATGTGATTAAATAATATTGCAGTGTATTCCTAGATCCCTTGCTTTAAATTGGTGTATCCAAAATCTACCCAGAGATGTGACATATAAGTCTGTACGTCGTATAGATGTCTAGCTGGCATGTATCACAAGTTTGTGCCGTGACAGTGAGCTGGGTGAGCACAATGACTGAATGCCGTATTGGATGAATTTGTGGGTCCGGCCCGGTGAAAACTGCGATTTCACGGACTGCATGGAAATTGTGAACTGAGCCCAACAGTGGGGAGGTGGAAGCAGGTCTCCGTGCACGTCACTCTTGTGCTCGGTACGCTTGGAGCAAGCAGTGTCACGTCAGAGCAGAGGGCTGGAGGGGGGTGGACTCAGTAGCAGGTTTTATGTGAGGCACAGTAGCCAGCGCTGCCGTCTCTTGGAACATGAGCACCTGCGTCCTCGGCAGGGAGACGGACGCCGACGTCCACACGTGCGGGTGCAGCTCGTCGTGCATATTCCAAGGAGCAGCAGCACGGGCTAAAACCAGCCGCTCCCTCCACACGGCTGCCGTGGCATAACACTGCCACGCGCCATGAGCCATGCTGAGCACGAGACCAGCACGCGGGGATGGCCATTTCCATCGCCTGGTGTTGGAAAAATCGCAGCAGTTCGGGGAGAGGGACTCAGCAGCCATGCCTATTCCATGAAATTGGATACTTCATCTGTGATGCTGCCGTCAATTTTAAAAAAATGCGCAGTTTTCACCGGCCCTTACTTGTGGGTCGTGAAGAGGTAGATATTGCAGAGCAGGGTCCGGTATTCACGCACTCACTCCCCATCCATCCAGCCAGCCTTCAACCCATCACTGTTGTTTCTGAGCAGCTTCCACGTAAAATCAATAGTAGCAAAGTTCCCTAGTGGAACCTCATGGAGTGTCTGTCACTTCTCCCTTCTTGGGGTCAAAAAACTCTCCTTTGGGTGGGGGTTTTGTTCATTTATTTGATTAATTTTCTCTTTTTGTTGGGTGATGAGGTAGCCGGGGGTGTCAGTGTTGGGTTTAAGGACAGAAGGGCAGTGTTGTGAGTGTCATTCTTACGAAGGAAAGGCTTTTTCGAAGAGGAAGGGTTTGGAGTGTTTTCTAGGGTCTAGATTTGCCAGCGGTTGCAGACAGCTCAGAGGGGAAACCTGCTTTAGGAGGACGGGGCAATCCCGGGGACTCCAGACTTCCATTTCTTCTCACCCAGCATTTGTGGGACTTTCGCAAGTGTCTGGTTTGGCTCTATTATGGTGAGCACGGGATGGACCCTGCTAAAAAGTTTCATTTGTAGCTGCACTAGAAGCGAATGAGCCAGTTCCTCTCTGCTAGGTTGAGTAGCAAATATCCCTGTGGCTCTTCAGTTGGCTGGAATGAGGAAAAGCGTTAGCTGGCGGACACAGTGATAAAAGTCACCGCATGTTTTAAAAGAAATTGAAATTCACAACTTCAGTATTTTTGTAATCCAAATTGCAAATGTTAACGAACACAATTCTCAGCATGTTAGACAAAAGTTTTTGGGGAAATTTTATCTCATTTTGGAGCAGCTCCATAACTGGCCAAGTACTTTCAATAATTTTGGGGGCTACATTTTGAATTTTCATGATCATTTCTTCAACAATTATATCTAGTTTTTCAGCCAGCTCTAATGCAGGGATGCATTCTGCCCTTGGTTACCCACTGACTTCACTGGGGTAACGGAAGGCAAAATTTACCCTGTAGAATACATACATATGTGGATTATTATATTATTATTTATTCATATGCTAGAGCACCTAAGAGCCCCAGTCATGGACCAAGACCTTATTGTGCTAGGCCAGTGGTTCTCAAACTTTTGTCCTGGGGACCCCTTTCACATAGAAGCCTCTGAGTGCAACCCCCCCCAATAAATTAAAAACACTTTTTAATATATTTAACACCATTATAAATGCTGGAGGCAAAGCATGGTTTGGGGTGGAGCTGACAGCTTGTGAGCCCCCATGTAATAACCTTGCAACCCCCTGAGGGGTCTTGACCCTCAGTTTGAGAAGCTCTGTGCTAGGTGCTGTACAAACATATTTTTCATCTCCTTGCTTTAGCCACAGGGAATGCAGTTGCCACTTATTATAGAATACCAGAGGTGGAAGGGACCTCAGGAGGTCATCTAGTCCAACTGCCTGCTCAAAGCAGGACCAATCCCCAGACAGATTTTTGCCCCAGATCCCTAAACGGCCCCATCAAGGATTGAACTCATAACCCTGGGTTTAAGCAGGCTAATGATCAAACCACTGAGCTATCTCTCCCCCCATTTGGATAAAACCATTAAACCCCTTTGCAAGATCAAGTACCTTCATGTCTCCGGTCCAGTTTCCTCCTCATTTCCAGGTGAGGCTGCATCTTTCCTCTAACATTGTTTTAATTCCCCCTTTCCTGCCACAAAGCCCTGCAGTGGAGTTATAGCCATTGGTCAGGGAGAGCTGGGGAGGACTAGGTCATCAATGCTGCTCCTTCCCTTGGCCAGAGTTCTGGGTGCAGAGCAGTGCAGGAGCTCCGCACTCCAACCCGAGGCTGAACAAATTGCCTCTGGAGTGTTCCCAGCCCCTGGGACTCCAGAGAAGAGAAATCAAACAGAGCTTTCCAGCGCGGCAGCACAGAGCGCTGATATCTGTGCAATGAATTCTACCCCAAGAACCTTTTCCAGCTCAAGTTGGCCGAAGAAGCTGCTTCTGCTACTCCATTCTCTGCTATTCTGGCATGTCATCCAATGGTTGATCCAGCCTCGACACATTACATCACAGTCCCTGTGGTTTTTGGCAGTTCAGCGCTAGCACTGAGTTCAGACAGTGCAGACCAGCCTGGCAAATGCTCCCAGCACAATCTGAAAGTTGGCAGTTGTTTGCCTGCAAAGCTTCCCTTGCACTGTTTGGATTTGGGAGCATGAATAGAAACACCAGGCCTGTTTGTGCACTATTATTTAAAGACCTAGGGTGAAATCCTGGCCCCATTGAAGTCAGTGGGCGTTTTACCATTGACTTCAATGGGCCAAAATTTGACCCCCAGGGTACACAAAAGCCAACGAAGGCAGCCACAAGGGGCGGGGCGGGGCGGTTTACAAGCTGATGAAAGTACCACAGATAGAATGCAGCCCTTGAAAGCACTGGGGCTCAAATCATCAGTCTGAAAAATGCCTCCGAAGCAACAGCGACGCTCAGCGATCTAGAGGGAATCTATCAAAGGCACGGATGGTAGCTAGGGGCCCAACTCCCATTGGGTTTCCCAGTCAATCAAAGTCAATGGGAGTTAAGCAGGCATTCTGGTAAATTAGATCTGCAGAGTTAATGTCCTTTTATTTGTATTACACAATCTCCTCCTGCAAAGGAAAGTGGGGGCCGTACCGGGGAGAATTTGGCTTCACAGCTTTGACAGGAGTCCCTTTATTTACAGTATCTGTCTATATTTTTCTGAAAAGCTGGGAGAAGCTAAACTCAAACACCATTACAATGCATAACAAAAAGGCCCTATTCTATATCCCCTTGTCTACATGGCCAGTGGTAAAAGGAGACCCTGCTCTGGTACTTTTACAGGGCCAGATTCTGCCTCCTCTACATGCATTGATCTTGGGTACTCCCACTGAAATAATGAAATCAATGGGGCAGCCTCAAGCCTCAGTGACTATTGCCTGAGTTCATTAAGTAACCTTGAGTCAACACTCATTTCTTCAAGAGCCTCATGGGGATTATTTTTTAGTGACCTGAAATTATGGCGTTAAATCCCAAGCCACCCTGAAAATGGAGATATGGCTGCAGAAGACAACCCCCCCCCGGCTTGAACAGGGCATGCTTCAGTACAGCTCAGTCCCTTCCCCCTAACACCTACATACCTCCACTCCTCTTTGATTTCCTCTCTAGTCTTGGTAGAAAAGGTGCAAAAAGGTGATATGGCGGAAGCGTAAATCCGTTTCTGAAAGTCCTCATATAAACAAATATTTATTGGGGTCCCTCCCTTGTATTGAATTATCAGTGCAGTCCCCACAGCATATTTGTGCCATTGATCCTTAATCTTAAGTGCTCTGACTGCCTGAAGAATGCACGGGCCTATTTATATTAAATAGCCTCTTGTTTTCCATCCTTTTCTATAACACTCTAATCCTCGCCTCCCCCTCCCCAGAGCTCTCCGTCTTTAACAGACACACATGCACTTTTATCTAGTGGTGGAACTGCTCAAGTTAGATCAATGCTCTGTTTACAGCATGCTCTGGAGGACTTTATAAAAACAACCCCCCTACTCTAAAGTCATATCATGTTATGGGCCAGTCGCACGGCGTTTTTCATCCTAGTATGAAAGCGAGGGGATGGAGACAAACTATCTCATTCCAACCCAGTCCATCATCTACCTGGGTGGTAGCTTGCAAAAAATCGCACACATGCTCAACTGCCCTGGCAAACACACCTATGACCCAGTGGCTTTGTTCTCGACATTTCTCAGGTTAGGGAGGGGCTTTGCTTCAAAGGCCTGCTGCAAAGCAGGGAGGAAACTGCTGACTCAGTGGCGTGTTTCCCTGAGCTAAGACCTCAGCATATCACAAAAGCTAAACGGGTTCAGGATTCAATTGCAATGAACCAATGGCCAAGGACCGTGTCAGGATTCTATTCCTTTCCCTCCCAGGGACTTCCTGGGCATGTCTGCTCAGTGCCTCAGTTTCCTTGTCCATGAAAAAAAATAGGGGGGGATAATAGTTATCGAAATCAGGGGTGGTGTGAAACTTCATTCATGAATGTGTGGAAAGTGCTTTGATACCTTTGGAAGGAATGTGCTATATCACTGTAAATGATGATGAATATCAGTAATAATACATTACTAGGATTAATAATATTCATTTGCAGTGGTGATATAGCACATTCCTTCCAAAGGTATCAAAGCACTTTACATTCATGAATGAAGTTTCACAGCAACCCTGAATAAAGTAACTATCATTATGATCCAATTAGATAGAGTTTATTATTGATTATTGTCATTATTAATGATCCAATGGCATTTGTTTCAAAAGTAGGAGAGCTTGACCCAGTCTCTAGGCCAAATTCAAATCTGAGTTATTACATTTCACCTCCTTAAATTGTCCTGACAGTTTCATGGTTTGAGCATTAGCCTGCAAAACCCAGGGTTGTGAGTTCAATCCTTGAGGGGGCTATTTAGGGAACTGGGGTAGAAATCTGTCTGGATTGGTCCTGCTTTGAGCAAGGGGTTGGACTAGATGACCTCCTGAGGTCCCTTCCAACCCTGATATTCTATGAAAAACTGGGAAAGATGCTTTTCTCTTCCTGTCTGAAACTGTGGGCTATCAAACAGCTGCCGTGTTCCAGTTCAGAGGCAGCTGCCTTTCAGTGGTGGGTGAAAGAATTCCTGTAACTGTTTTGTAAAGTGCTTGGGATCCTTGGAGAGGAAAGGCATTATAACGTAAGTATTAATGATTATTTACTTTCGCTGGGGAGTGAATATATTGAGACAATAGGTACCAAAGAGCAGCTTCATTTGCATTTGTAGGGCTCTGACTTTTATTTAGGGTTCAATACTGCAAGGTGCTGAGCATTCTGGCCCCAGTCCAGCAAAGCTCTTATGCTTGAGTAGTATCAATGAGGTTCATGGGACTATGTAAGTGCATCCAGTTAAGCAGATGCTCGAGTATTTTGCTGCTCCGGGGCCAGCGCTCAGCACCTTAGGATCAAACCCTTACTGACCAGCCAACCAAATTTAACGGGGAAGTTTCAACTGGCTGGATCTGGGGACCCCCTGCACAGTATAACCTGAACCATGGTGAGGACCTGGTGATGGTATAAGTGTCATTGTCTGGAGTAGATGGGACCTCCAATGCGTTCTTGAACCATGTTACAACCTCAGACTGTCCAATTTTGCAAATGAGACAAAACAGGAGTTTATAATGGGTTGAATCAATGCCCTGCACACCCCAAAAGTTTTTGGCAATCTCCTCTTCTCACCCCAAACTTTGGTAGGTGCAAACATTCTCAACTAATTCTGTCTTTAAACATGATCAAACCATACATGTGGCTGCTCAGGGGTTTTAGCTTCCAATGGAAATGCAAGGTCTAGTTTAGTAATGGAGCTTGTTAAATAAACAAGTTGTTACCCAAAGACCCAGCGCTGTGACGATGGAGGAGATCCGGCGTTCTCTTCCCTCCCCTGAGCTAAACTGTCAATTGACTTCTGTCGGAAAAATATGCTTTTTTTTTTTTAAATTCAAGAAATGCCTTTCCCGAGAGACCGCCACTGTGTGCTGCTTCCCAACACAGCTCCTTGGCAATCCAAATAGAGATCAAGGGAGCAGGGAGGGCCTATTTCCCGCACAAAATCCTGTTGCTGCCACAAAAAGTGTGTGTGCAGTGAAGGAGGAACTGGGGGTGGGGTGGATGGTGCGGGGGGGTGGGGGGAGGTTCCCAGAGCTATGGAATATACCACTTGAAAAGACATCAGAGCGGTTGGCTATAGCTTTAGCAGTGCCGTTATTCGATTGATCGTGGGCCAAGTCCTGCATTTTGCACTCGTTCCCTACTAGGGAAGATCTCGTAGTGAAGAGCACAGAAGTTTGGCCAGTGTAAGGACTTCAGGATTGGGTCCAAATATTTGGCTTCAGCTCTCCATAGCTTGGACAGCTGGAGAGAGCTACAAAGAGACACACTATCAAAAGAGGGGTGGGGACACTCTCTTTTGTGGGTGCAATTTGTGGCCGGGCAATTGAATCACTGGCATAGCTGTGAGCCCCGGCCCCTCTGCCTGATTTCCCCTGCAAAAACAAAGGCCAGGTCACAGTCTGTCTGGAAATCGATCCCTACACACGATACTATTTGGAACTTAGCATCCGCTCGGGCAGAGGGCGGGGCTGATGGTCATTTATCAATGGCAAGGAGCCATCCTGTTGTAATAGTATCATCTTTCGGTTAGGCTTGACTTTGTTTTGTTAAGAAAATACAAACAATACAAATAATCAAAAGGGCAGTCCTATTAACTCAGTCCATTTCCAGTCCCTGGCAGAGACTCCCCTTATGCTATGCTATCAGACTACAGAGTGTGCCAGGCACTTACAGAGAAACTAGGTTGCATCGAGGGAAAGATTCATTGGCCAGTGAGATCCTAATAGCTCCTTCTGAGCAGGTATGGCTGAGCAATTGTCCGGCAGGTGCATTGAGCTCCTGTGGTCTAAACAACCCAAATGCTTTTTTTTTAAACAATAAAATACAGGTTTGGTTTGGTGCCACGGAACCCATTTGGAGTAACCTCAGATACAGTGAAAGCCCCTTAAGTGCAAGGGTAGTCCCAGGCTCGTTTTATTGCCTTACAATGTGTGTCTTGGACGCACATCTGTGGGAGTCCGATAAAGGAAGCTTTATCTCTTTCTGGGGGTTTTGTTACACAAAGTGGCCATAAAAGTTAGGTTTTTGGAACTGAGTTGAACACTTCTATTTTTAGGGGGCTCATAAATCAGAATGAATTCTGAGTCACTTAAAATATTTCAGAGAAAATTCTACCTTGGGCCGAGATCTAATCCAATTCTGAGGCTATGATTTTTTGGAGGGTTATTAATGGTGTCCAAAATTGGGCTTATAATGGAAAATCAGTGGCAATCTTAATTTCAGAGTGGCTATCACTGCTCCCTTTGCATGCAGTTTTGACTCTCATAATGATGCAGGCATTCACCCAGAACAGCCTATACATGTAACTGTTCTTCTGTGACCCTTCTTTGAGAGGGTTACTGGCTTAGTAGATTGGTGGGGGGAAGCAGTAGATGTGCTATATCTTGATTTTAGTAGGCTTTTGACACAGTCCCACATGACATTCTCATAAACAAACTAGGGAAACATGGTCAAGATGAAATTACTATAAGGTCGGTGCACAAATGGTTGAAAGACTGTACTCAAAGAGTAGTTATCAATGGTTCACTGTCCAACTGGGAGGGTGTAACTAATGGGATTCCACAGGGGTCAGTCCTGGATCCGGTACTATTCAATATTTTTATTACTGACTTGGATAATGGAGTGAAGAGTATACTTATAAAATTTGTGGCTGGCCAATCTGGGAGGGGTTGCAAGCACTTTGGAGGATGGGATTGGAATTCAAGAGGACTTGACAAACTAGAGAATTGGTCTGAAATCAGCAAGATGAAATTCAATAAAGACAAGGGCAAAGTACTTCACTTAGGAAGGAAAAATGAAATGCACAACTGCAAAATGGGGAAGAACTGACTAGGTGTCCGTACTGCTGAAAAGGATGGGAGGGGGGTTAGACTGGATCACAAATTGCATATGAGTCAACAACATGATGCAGTTACAAAAATGGGTAATATCATTCTGGGGTGTATTGATAGGAGTGTCATAGGTAAGACGCGGGAGGTAACTGTTGTACTCAGCATTCACGAAGCCTCAGGTGAAGTACTGTGTCCAATTCTGGGTGCCATACTTTAGGAAAGAAGAGGGTAAACTGGAGAGAGTCCAGAGGAGAGCAACCAAAATGATCAAAGGTTTTCGATAACCTGAGCAATGAGGAAATGTTAAAAAAACTGGGTATGTTTAGTCTTGGGAAAAGACAACTGGGGGTTGGGGGAGGACCTGAAAACAGTCTTCAAGTATGTTAAGGGCTGTTATAAAGATGTCAGTGATCAATTGTTCTCCATGTCCACTGAAGGTAGGGCAAGAAGTGGCTTAATCTGCAGCAAGGGAGATTTAGATTAGATATTAGGAAAAACTTTCTAACTAAGGGTAGTTATGTTCTGGAAAAGGCTTCCAAGGGAGGCTGTGGCATCCCCTTCTTTGGAGGTTTGTAAGAACAAGTTGGACACCTGCCAGGGATGATCTAGGCTAACCTGGTCCTGCCTCTCTGCAGGGGGATGGACTTGATGACTTCCCAAGATCCCTGCCAGCCCTACAGTCTGTGATTCTATAATGGCTTTTGGATTGCATTTTGCTGCAGAAAAAGTTGCCTTCAGTATAAGCCGTTTCCACAGTATTTAAAATTTAGTATCTTGGAGTTTTTTTAATCTTCAGTTTTCCTAAAACAAATCAACGGCACTAACGGTTATTTTCGCCTTTGCGTCTTAGAGTGAAACTGCAGTCGAGTGACATTCCCAGATACTGCAGTGACAAACACCGGAGCAATTCCTGTGAACTACATCACAGGGTCACCCTGCTGGCATGGAAGGGAAGAATTTCTCCCTGGTTTTCAGTTTTTAAACGGAGGTCTTATTGAACCACTCAGTAACAATGCTTAGCTCTTTTCCCCCGATCTCACTTTACAAAGTCAGGTCAGTATCATTATCCCCAATTTACAAATGAAGGATGTATAAGTGATGCGACTTCTCCAAGTTCAGTGGCAGAGATGGGTATAGACCCAAGGGCTCCCAGCACACTGTCTGGTCTGCTAGAGGTTCTCAAGCAGGGGTACGCAGAGATGTTCCAGGGGGTCCATCAACTCATCTAGGTAGTTGCCTAGTTTTACAACAGGCTACATAAAAAGCATTAGTGAAGTCAGTACAAACTAAAATTTCATACAGACAATGACTGGTTTATACTATACTGCCTGCTCTATCTACTATACACTGAAATGTAAGTAAAATATTTATATTCCCATTGATTTATTTTATAATTATATGGTAAAAATGAGCCAGTGAGCAATTTGTCAGTAATAGTGGGCGGTGACACTTCTGTATTTTTATGTCTGATTTTGTAAGCAAGTAGTTTTTAAGTGAGGTGTAACTTGGGGATACGCAAGACAAATCGGACTCCTGAAAGGGGTCCAGTCGTGTGGAAAGGTTGAGAGCCACTGCACTAGGCCACCCTGTCTTTCCCACATGTTTTTCAAAGATGAGAAGAACATCTCGTTCTTGACACTTAATTTAGCAAGTTTCAGCCTGGAGAAGATTTTTCTTTTCAAGAGCTCTGATAAAAATAATCCCCCGGGGGAAAAAAATCAAGTACTTAAAAACATGAAGTCCTGAAGCAACCTTCAGTGTCTGGAACATTAGAAATGACAATGCCATAATAAAACTCAGATGTATTACAGAAAACTGAAGGGGGAGGGGAAAATCCAAGCTCCTTACAAGCCTGCTTGACCCGTCCATCTCTCTTGTTTCTTTCTCCTCGACTGCCAACAGGCTAGATTGTGATGCTGCATTTTCTGTGCTGCAGGTATTTATTTTACACTCTGGCTCTGGGGCTGAGCTGCCGCGAGTAAAAACAATCAGAAGGATGAAGTGTAAATTCTCCCTGCTGATTTATTTACTGTTGTGTTTTTATAGGACCACATGGCTCTGAGTTTGCACTAGGCCCATTCAACCAAAACCCATGTCATACACTTCCAGAGAAATGAATGACTTTATAAATTGTCTACAATAATAATCCCACGTACAGGAATGCATGCAGAGAACACCCAGACAGGACTGGAATGTTTTAAGAATATAATATTGTGCTTTTTTGGCCAGGGAAACACATTTCTCTCAGGAATATGTGGAATGGCCTAGGCTCCAGGCCTGTCTGCCTACCACCTGTAATGAGCCCTCTGGGAGATTTTAGTTCAGGCCACCCAAACTGTGAGCTGGGCAAAGAGACATCAGCTCTAGGATGTTAACAGCCTTAATGAAGCCCGGCCCATTGGAGACTCAAAACATCCATGTTTAAAAAAAAATAGAAAAGAAAAGGCTTTGATAGGAAAAACATCTGATACGGGCTCTCTAATCTTTGCTTCGTTAGTTAAAGCATCTTTAAAGGGCTTAATATCTTAGGAACAGGGAGCTCATTTCCCCCCCAGAAAAATACCAATTAGCAAAGCAATAAACTGTTTCAAGAAAAGGGCTTCTCTTTAAAGGAAACCTTTGCTTTAAATTGTCGGTTTCAGTTGCTTCTGTTTGCCATCGGGTATTTTTAGCCGCCTGGGTAGCTGACCGCAATGGTGAGAAAGCAACCCCGCTTGGCTTCTGCCAACTGAAAGCAAACACAATGGAGCCAGGGCATTGAGAAAGGAGCTGGAGACAGGAGAATCAAT
Source organism: Terrapene triunguis (assembly GCF_002925995.2). Taxonomy (NCBI): domain Eukaryota; kingdom Metazoa; phylum Chordata; order Testudines; family Emydidae; genus Terrapene; species Terrapene triunguis. The sequence goes on from NW_020664585.1 coordinate 16,611,558, forward strand.
GCAAGGGCCTCAGAATAAAGGGAAAGGGATTATTTATTATTAATAATATTATTGCAAGAGATAAAGGATTAGTTAACAAAACAAAGGAGGAATTAAAATATTGAAGTGATGCAGGCTTGCACAACCCCACAGACATGGTGGCTAGTAACATATGGTGGCTATAGTAGCATGCATTACTGGGAGTCCTTTAGCAGTGTGGCCTAGTGGTTTGAGCCGGGGCGTCAGGATTCCTGGGTTTTATTTCTGATTTTATTGCTGACTTGCTGTGTGACCTTGGTTTTGTCCCAGTCTGTATTCGGGCTGCTGAATAAAAGTGCCCTGATTTTCACAGCTGCTCAGCACCATGGCAATCAAGCTTCTTTTATTTAGGTGCCTAACTTTAAGCACTCAAGTTTGTAAAGTTTGGCCTTAAGGCCTACCGGTAAAATTTCCTAACCACCTCTGGGACTTAGGAGCCTAAAGGCATGTCTACGTGGCTAGCTAGGCCGCTGTAGCGTAGCTGCTGCTCCACTGACAGAAGGGGTTTTCCATCGATGTGGTCAATCCATGTCCCTGAGCAGTGGTCGCTAGGTCGATCGAATTCTTCCATTGAGCTAACCACATCTACACCGGGGGCTAGGTCAGCTTAACTCTGGCGCACCGGGCTGTGAATTTGTCACATCCCTGCGTGACATGTGGATCTAAATGTTAAGTGTTGATCAGGGCTAAGTCCCATTGACTTGCAGTGAGTCTTTGGCCTGGTCTACACTACGACTTTAATTCGGATTTAGCTGCGTTAATCCGAATTAATCCTTAACCCGTCCACACAACGGAGCCAGTTACTTCGAATTAAAGGGCACTTAAAATCGATTTCTGTACTCCACCCCGACGAGCGGAGTAGCACCAAAATCGCTTTTGTTAATTCGAATTAGGGGTAGTGTGGCCGCACACCACCGAATTAATGTGGTTAAAATTAATGGGGTAGTGTGGCCGCACACCACCGAATTAATGTGGTTAAAAACTGAATTAATGTGCTTAGTGTGGCCGCGCACAATCGAATTTATACAATCTGTTTCCCAAATTCGAATTATCTACGTCTCGTAGTGTAGACGTACCCTTAAACTCCGAAGTGCCTAAGTCACTTCTGAAAATTGGACCTCGGCTCCTAAGTAACTTAGCTGCTTTTGAAAATTTACAATCTTCAAAGTGTCCACTAATTCTGGATCTTTTGATTTTTTGAGAACAGGATTTGAGACACCTGGGACCTGGTTGCCAGAGGTGCTGAGCACCCACAACTCCAGCTGAAGTCAACGAGAGCCATGGATTTCTGAACCTCTGGAAATCAGGCTGTGTATCAAACTGGCCATCCAGAAATCGTGAGCACTATTCAAAATTTGGGCCCAAGGTCACAAAACGAATAAGGACTAGAACCTAGGAGCCTGGCTGTCAGTCCACTGGATCACGCTGCCCAGCCAGTGCAAACTGATTTATCACTATTTGTACTTCAGTAGTGTGTAGAGGTCCTGACCAAGATCAGGGCTCCATTGTGCTGGGTGCAGTACAAACACATAGTCAGGACATTCCCTGCCTTAAAGAGGATGAATCTTAAAAGACACGATGGACAAAGGCACAGAGAGGTCCCAGGGTCACCCAGCAGATCAGCAGATCACACTGTCTGCTAGGCCCTGCTGCCTCCCTTTGTAGTCTTTGTCTTTTCCCACTGATTTTGGCCAATGTGTAGAACCAGAACATAGCTACAAATACAGAACAGCTCACATCTGGATCAGATTCTATTGAAAAAAAATCAGTGGGTTCAGCCGTCTCCAGATCGCCGTCTCCGATGGTGCATGTCTCATCCCCAGCAATGTGTATTTGATTGAGAGCTGAGATCACACCGGGGCAGCGGAGTGACAATTGGCATGTGGCTGGGGAGCTGGGTTTCAGCGGTTCAGCCATGTGGTCTTGCTCTAACACCTTCCCTTCACTCTACAGCCGTTACAGTGAACAGCCGTTACAGTGAACACACTGATGGGGGCTAAGGTGATCAGACAGCAAGTGTGAAAAATCGGGACAGGAGGTAGGAGGGCAATAGGAACCTATATAAGAAAAAGACCCAAAAATCGGGACTGTCCCTATAAAATTGGGACATCTGGTCACCCTAATGGGGGCATAGGCATGTGGCGATCATCAAGCCTTCTGGCTTTAATGCTCCTTTCCTTCTAAAGCCACCCTTCGGCTTCGTTGCTCTGTTCATTTTGTTGCCGATGCCACCCATAGGGCAAGAGCAGTAGAGACAGTGAGGCAAAAGGCTAGTGCCGATTTAAAATACGTCCAACACTTGCTTCATTGCCTGACTAATCTCTCTTTAGCATTGTGATCTTCCCTTTGGTAAGAGCAACAGCTTTCCTCCAACCCTCCAGTAAGCAGCATCAGACCAGGGATTGTGGCACCAGGTGAGCAACGAAGCAGCTTTCATCTCTGCCCACTCAGCCAATTTCAGCTTCTTGAACTTTCAACCCAGTAGAATTCACACACACAGCAAAGAAGGAGAGCATTTAGAAAGTGACCAGAGAAGGATGGGAGTGCACAGCATTCACGAGTGACCAGCAGGTCTGCCATATCCACAACCACCCCCGCTCTGCAGAACTCAAAATACCTGGAAGAGAAAAGCAAGCAAACCCCTAGGCAGCAGCAGTGATCGTGAACATTCAAGGACGCCTGCTTGGCGCTCGCAGTCATTTCAAGAAGCCAGAAGCTGTTTGGATCTGAATCTATTAACAAATAGTGTGCAGTCTAAGCATAGCACTTTGCCTCAACTGCTGTAGGAAGAACTGCTGCCCCCATGGCTCTCAGGGTCATGTCAAAATAGTACCCAGCTGGCACAAAAAGGGCTGTTGCTACCATCCCAGCCCCGGTGTCTAGGTCTGGAAGCCCACCTGATGCTATTTATAGTGGAGATGTAACAGTTATCCCCTCAGTGATGGTCACAGCTGTTACAACTGACACACTCTCATCTCCACCGATCCTATGACCCAGTCCCTAGAAGGGAACCATCTGAATAAGGTCTTGGCACTCTTTGTTAAATTCCTGGACATATTCCAGGTAAGCTCTCTCTTTCTCTAGAGGAGAATTTTTCTTTGGACCTTAGGGATGTTACAACAGCTGTTTGTAAACACCACTAAAATTAGCAGGGGAGTGAGCTGAAGAATCAATTATCAACTTTGACCCTCTTGCACATCTTAAAAATGTTGCAGATACATTGGCACTTTCGCTGTGGATTTAAAAATCCAGCTGACCAAGCCAACAGCCATCAGGCAGCCCCCTAGCAGGCAGGCAGACTCCAGTGTTAAAAGACACATGGGCATGCCTAAGAACGGCCTTTAAGCCACACGTCTCAGTAGGGCAAGCATAACAAAGTACAAGCCCTTGTGCAGAGCTATTGTATCTTACGGCCACACAGTGTCTGAAACTATTCCCTGTCAACCCAGCAGAGGTGACTGTAGGCTGTACACCAAGAGCTTTTCCTTAGGTAAAATGTAGAGGTTAGATTCACCCCAGAGCCTATGCCAGCTTCCATCAATCCAGACACTGGTGGAGGAAAGTTTTGCCCAGGGGAAGAGGATGTAATAGTGGAAAGAGGCTACATCCTCCCTTGCATCAGAGGAGGAGTTGGTGGCTATAGGGAGTCAGTGCTACGCTGAAAGTGGCCAGGAGTGGGGCCTGAGGACTGTCAGGGTATGTGCCAATTCACTGCCTCCCGACAGCCACTCTGGTCTGTAGATCTTCTTTGGAACTTGGCCAGGAGTTGAAGCTGATCCCCCAGTGGGAGCTGTGAGGGGAGGAGGCATCAGCCATCCCCACGTGCTCTATGATTGAATCCCCCATGGGAGACAAGGGGCTTTGCTAGCACGTGGAGATGTAATTGATGTCGTGGGACTGGAACACTTGGTCATACATTTGGAATCCCCTGACTCCAGTCCAGAATTGACCATGCTGTCCATAGAGTTGTCTAATCAGCCCTGAGGGCTAGAATGGGAAAGTGACTGGCCACATTAAATACTGTGCAGTGAAGGAGAGTGTAATAATAATTCCCTTTAACTAGCACCAGTGCAAATCACATCTAAGAGCACATCACTTGCAGTTGGAAGAAGAAATACGTGGCAGCTCGGCTCACGGGGTATTGCTAGTTTGGGGAGCATGACTGGGCACTGCTATGTGCTTGAACGTTAGCACAAAAGCCTTAACTCTCCTTACATTCTGCAGAGAAGGAAGACCAGAGTGGACAGACAACTGAATATTGAGTAATGGACAATTCTCAGAAATCTCAAGGACCATTCTGAGGGGAAGCTGGACAACATCCATTGTGGCACATACACTGGATTTCAAACATTAGTAATTCTTTGGATGACAAGTGTCACATTTTGTGACCCAGTAACATCACTACTGAGTGACAGATCTAACATAAGAACAGCCATACTGGGTCAGACCAAAGGTCCATCTAGCCCAGTATCCTGTCTCCAATGCCAGGTGCTTCCAAGGGAATGAACAGAACAGATAATCATCAAGTGATCCATTCCCAGCTTCTGGCAAACAGAGGCTAGGGACACCCTCCTTGCCCATCCTGGCTAATAGCCATTGATGCACCTATCCTCCATGAATTTATCTAGTTCTTTTTAAAAACCTGTTATAGTCTAGGCCTTCACAACACCTTCTGGCAAAGAGGTCCACAGGTTGACTGTGCATTGTGTGAAGAAATACTTCCTTTCATTTGTTTTAAACCTGCTGCCTATTAATTTCATTGGTTGACTCCTGGTTCTTGTGTTATGAGAAGGAGTAAATAACACTTCCTTATTTACTTTCTCCACACCAGTCATGATTTTATAGACCTCTATCATATCCCCCCTTAGGTGTCTCTTTTCCAAGCTGAAAAGTCCCAGTCTTATTATTCTCTCCTCATATGGTAGCCATTCCATACCCCTAATCATTTTTTGTTTCCCTTTTCTGAACCTTTTCCAATTCCAATATATCTTTTTTGAGATGGGGTGACCACATCTGCACGCAGTATTCATGAGGCGGGCCTACCATAGATTTATATAGAGGCAATATGATATTTTCTGTCTTATTATCTATCCCTTTCCTGATGATTCCCAGCATTCTGTTGGCTTTGATTTGACCCACAATCGTCATTCCTTCAAAGCCACTGAATGAAATTCTCTCTCGCTAGCAATGGGGCATTGTGACGAGAGTGTGCTGGTAGGCAACATTACCTTGGGTTGTGGTCATTACTAGTTTGTGGAGGCAGGGAGGGGGTGCACAGAGCAAGATGAAACAATCCTGAGAACCGCTGTATGCTAAGCACTTTTGAATAGCTGCCAGTCATCTGCAGAATGCTCATCTGGAGGGCACTGACTGAGATTAAAGATGGGCTTGAACCAAAGCCCTGGACTCAAACATCCCTGAACTTGGGGGAAATCCAGATTCAGATCTGAACCTTGCAGAGTCCCTGTGGATACTGATTTAGAAAAAGAAAAATGCAGAGAGAGTTCATCCCTCACAAAAGTGACTAAGTATTTCCCCTCCCACCCACTGGGGGTTTCCTTGGAAGGTTGGTTGGCTAAAAAAAAGTGCAGTTGTTAGCTCAAACGGCTCCTGCATTACAAAGGAAAACAGAGAGGGGATTTTTGATTTCACTAAGACCCACCTGCCATTACTGCTCTGGATGCTGATTAGTTTTCAGGTTGATTTTAAGATGTGAATGGCCTGGAAGCCGCCTATCTTAGGGTCTGTTTACACAGCAATTAAACACCCAGGGCTGGCATGGGCCAGCTGACTTGGGCAGGAGCTGCGGGGCTGTAGAACTGCAGTGTAGACATTTGGGCTCAGGCTGGATTTTCACCCACTGAGGATCTGGGCCCCTCATCCCATAGCCCGAGCCCCACGAGCCCGAGTCAGCTGACACAGGCCAGCTACGGGTGTTTAACTGCAGTGTAGACATCCTGTTAGAGTCCGCCTCTCCGCCTGGGTTATACTGATGCAGCTGTGATCAGCAGAGGCACCTGAGCGGGAGACCCATGGCATAAAAGAGAGGGAGCTGCTGGCAGGGTGTGGCCCTAAGGAGGGTCCTTAGTCTGGAGTGACTTGAGGCTCTTAGCCTGGTGGCCATGAGGCCTATCTTTTCTCCACGACCCTTAGGGCATTGGGAGATGGTTGAGGTTAGGGAGTAGTGGGTAAGGAGAGGACTCTGTTGGGGATTTTCCTGATGGGGTTTATTCTATGTATGGTGCTGTTGGGGTTGCATTATCTCTGGCTAATTGCTGCAAGCTTGTGTATTTTATGAGAGATGTTTCTAGGGGTTTGCCAAGTGTGCCCAGAGATGGGCCTTCTTCTGTGTAGTCTGGTATAAAGAACATAAGAACGGCCATACTGGGTCAGACCAAAGGTCCATCTAGCCCAGGATCCTGTCTTCCAACAGTGGCCAATGCCAGGTTCCCCAGAGAGAATGAACAGAACAGATAATCATCAAGTGATCCATCCCCTGTCACCCATTCCCAGCTTCTAGCAAACAGAGGCTAGCGACACCATCCCTGCCCATCTTGGCTATGTGCTGTACCTTTACATTTCTAGGAGGTACTGTCACCGGAGTGAACTCTGTTATAGTCTTGGCCTTCACAACATACTCTGGCAAGGAGTTCCACAGGTTGACTGTGCGTTGTGTGAAAAAATACTTCCCTTTGTTTGTTTTAAACCTGCTGCCTATTAATTTCATTGGGTGATCCCTAGATTTTGTGTTATGAGGAGTAAATAACACTTCCTTATTTACTTTCTCCACACCAGTCATGATTTTATAGAACTCTATCATATCCCCCCTTAGTCATCTTTTTTCCAAGCTGAAAAGTCCCAGTCTTATTAATCTCTCTTCATATGGCAGCCATTCCATACCCCTAATAATTTTTGTTGCCCTTTTCTGTACCTTTTCCACTTCCAATAGATCTTTTTTGAGATGAGGCGACCACATTTGCACGCAGTATTCAAGATGAGGGCATGCCATGAATTTATATAGAGGCAATATGATATTTTCTGCCTTATTATCTATCCTTTTCTTAATGATTCCCAACATTCTGCTCGCTTTTTTGACTGCCGCTGCAGATTGAGTGGTAACAGCTAATTTAGATCCCATCGTTTTATATGTATAGTTGGGATTATGTTTTCCAATGTGCATTACTTTGCATTTATCAACACTGAATTTCATCTGCCATTTTGTTGCCCAGTCACCCAGTTTTGAGAGATCCTTTTGTAGCTCTTCACAGTCTGCCTGGGACTTAACTATCTTGAGTAGTTTTGTACCATCTGCAAATTTTGCCACCTCACTGTTTACCCCTTTTCCCAGATGATTTATGAATATGTTGAATAGGACTGGGCCCAGTACAGACCCCTGGGGGACACCACTATTTACTGCTCTTCATTTTGAAAACTGTCCATTTATTCCTACCCTTTTTTTCTTATCTTTTAACCAGTTACTGATCCATGAGAGGACCTTCCCTCTTATCATGTGACTGCTTACTTTGCTTAAGAGCCTTTGGCGAGGGATCTTGTCAAAGGCTTTCTGAAAATCTAAATACACTATATCCAGTGGATCCCCCTTGTCCACATGCTTGTTGACCCCCTCAAAGAATTCTAGTAGATTGGTGAGGCATGATTTCCCTTTGCAAAAACCATTTTGACTCTTCCCCAACAAATTATGTTCATCTATGTGTCTGACAATTTTGTTCTTTACTATAGTTTCAACCAGTTTGCCCGGTACTGAAGTCAGGCTTACCGTCCTGTAATTGCCGAGGTCACTTCTGGAGCCCTTTTTAAAATTTGACTCATGAATAAATGGCAGCTTTTCAAAAGGCATGAACTCACTCAATGAGTTGACTTTCTCCTCCAGGGACTGACCCAGCCATCTGACTTTTTCTTTCGTTACAGATTGTGGAATGCGTTTGGTGATTCTTCCCGCCCGCTCTGATTGACTGGCACAGCATGTTGGCAGAGCCCTGCCATTTCTGCGTGTCACAGAATGTTTTTTAGGACTTGATTGATTGGCACAGTGCATCAACAGAGGCCAACATTTTTCTTTCCATCCTTTGCCGGCGGTTGTTTAGTCAGTGTCGGGAAGGACCTTATTTTCTTTTGCCCTGGGCTAACACTTTCCCTTGGCATTCAAAATACCAATGATGGTGCTGACACTGGCAACAAACCCAGAATACTTTTTCCATCTCCAATGAGAAGGTGAGTTATGATTCACTGTGCTTAGCCTGCTGCCAAATTCCTCGTGGGGTACATGTGTGAAACATGTTAAAGGATTTTATACACCTCTTCTGCCTGTGCAGTTTGTTTTCATTCGCTCCTATGATGTTCATGGCAGCCCAGATCAAATCACAGAAAGATAAATCATATCCCGGCAGACCTCTAGCATGCAATTAACAGTGAGAAATAGGAGCTAGTGGTCTTTAAAGGTGAATATTCTTCAAGCCAAGCTAGGGCCAAACCTCTGCAGCGGGGACTCATCTATTCCTATGAACGTGTCTCTTTTACATTCCCCTCCATGTAAAGGTAGAGGGCCAGATCCTCAGTGGGTGTAAATCAGCAAAGGAGGTATGTCCATTAACGCCAGCGGACGGGCTGGCCCAGAGTTGGTTCTCACGTTCTCACATACAGGATCATTCTGACCTTCGGCAAGTTCAGCGATACTTCCCGAGCTTGCCACGCCCTTGCTTAAACAAACAGGCCAATCAGTATAAGCCAAACAACATCGGAACTGGCAGGGAGAAAGAAAAGGAGGAGCCAGACCTGGAACTTGCCCAGTTGAATGAACTTGCCAAGTGAGCTTCAGGGCCTGAGCCAAAAGGCGAAGTTCTTTATTTTGACGTTATATTACCCACCATGCTAGTAGGTACATACACCTGTCTGGCCAGCTTGGGACTCTTTTTATACCAACCCTTCAGCAGCTCTCATTCCGAGCTCCACGCAGCAGGCTCACTCCAGGCCGTCTCTCGTGGCTTCTCAAACACTGCCTCACTGTTGCTGCCTGGGCCCTGTAGCCCTCTCGAAGCAAAATAAAGCGTGTTTTACAGGGCCCTTTGGCCGTGGGGGGTAGAATTTTGTAATTTTATAGTGCTTGTAAACTGAACTTGTAAAGTCCTGTAAAGCCCACAGCTTGTGCAGTTCATCCTAATGATGTCCTTAGAAATGACTGGCCACCTAGAAGAAGACAGAGTGGGCCAAATTCTTCTGTGGTGTGACTCCATTAACTTCAATGCACTTTCACCATGGATCAGGTTGTCCCGATTCCTGTTAACCCTCCTATTGTTATCTTGATATAATTAGCTTGACTCATCTCTCCTGCCCTCCTTCAATTTCCCTTAGATGTAGTTACACCCCCTCACTGATGTTTATGTGCATGTGAGGGAATTAAGTGGGCGTGACATTGACTCCAAAGGGGCCAAAACAGGGTGTAAGTTACATCATCAATTCCCTCCAGACTTATTTGGACTCGTTGCTGAATTTTGGCCCTTTGTGTCCTTGGGAGATTCATTTGTTGCTTGGGGGTATCGCTGTGGTTTTGCTCCTGTTCCATGCATTTCCACCCTATGGCTTGCAGCACTGCAGGAATTTAACAGACTTGTCAAAACAGCCTCAGCGCGGGAGTAAATAAACGACCTCTCACAATGCACCAGGCATGAAAGTAATTGGAGGCAAATGATAATAACAGTGAGTATGACAGAAGGCGTTCTAATAATGTCTGCTCTGTCTATTGAGCCAAGCACTTTACCTGCTGACTGGTGTTCTTCAAGGTAATTATTACATGGGCAGCCAGGATGATTGATGGCTATATTCATTAAACACAGCCCTTACACTTTGCTCTCAAAGCCCCCATAATCCAGCCAGGCTGCTTTTGAATAGTGCGCACTCCATTTGGTGCATTTTTAGCAAATGCTTTCAAAATAAAAACACGGGGGAAGGCCTGGCGTTCAGCCTGAACAGGGGATCTCCGTGCACTTCTGAGGGACAAGGGCCTTTCGAGAATGCAGGTGCACCAACCCCAACCAGCTGTGCACACAAGAATTCCGAGCACCGAGTATTAAATCGTGACAGCTGCAGCTGACTCTTAAATAACCACCAAGCATGAAGAGATTATGATGGATTTTCCCTGTATTATGAAACTGATCTTACATCATATACTAGTCGAAAATATCTGTCTCCCGAAGGACTTGAGACCCGTAAGCAGTGCCAGCGTCATGCATACACCCACTGATCCAGGTTCAGCAGCCATGGCAAAACTCATCTAGCAGAGTGTTTTCTCAGTGCAATGGCTTAACGCCAGCATGGGGCATATAAACAAACAAACGGTTGATACTGGGTTTTTCTGGTAGACAATCAAATGGTGACTGATGCAGTAGTAATCCAGGATTCTTTTTCCTGTGCCACTGAAAATAATCCTGGTTTCTCATTTCTTTGATTCGATTTTAAAGTTTTCCAATTAAGAAAAGAGACAGAACAAGAGTGAGAGGATGCTGGCAAAACCCAGTAAGATGCTTTAAAATGCTTTACACACACACATTGCCCATTTAGTCTGTGGAACTCATTGCCGCAAGTTACCATTGAGGCCAAGGCCGTAGCAGGAATCCAAAAGAGGACTGGGCATTTGGATGGTTAACAGAAATAGTCACAGATACCAATAGTCTAGGAAGATTTATTATAGTAAATATTATTTTAAAAATACCCAAGAGTTTTGGAAGGGATACAACCCCTCGTGCTTCCCGGCATGAGTCAGCCGCGACTGAATGGGGGTTGGGAGGGGATTTTCCAGGGAAGCAGCTTATCCCATATCTGCTCATTACAGGGCTCCTTGAGACGTCTGCTTAAGCAACTGGTGCTGGCCAGTGTCAGTGACAAGATACTGGACTAGGTGGACAATGGGTCTGACCCAGGCTGGCACCATTCTTTCCTGACCAACATGCTTTTAAATACTTTGAAAACAGATGCACTTACCCACTGCAAAAGCAGCCTTAACCTGAGCCGGTATTACGTCGAACAGCAGAGCTCTGTGCAGCCTCTGAAGAATGATCTGTAGGGCAGGTGTAGGTGACATTGCTGAATCAGTGCCCACTTAGATCTGCACCCAAGCACCAGCCCAGATTGCTCCCCACACCTTTGGGACCCAAAGAGTGGGTTTGATGGAAGAACAATGTAACGCACGACAATTGATGTCACCTACTAATGATGAAATTCATTTTGGTTCAAAACCAAAACCAGGTACAGTATTGCGTGCATGTTGCTCTGAAATACGCTCTTTGATGCATTACCTGCATGGATTCAGGTGCATTCTTAGCTGGACAATCTTTGACTTCAAGAATCTGAAGCCCGATCTGACTCCAATGAAGCTACAAAAGCAAGGAGTGGGGCGTAAGAAGGGTCAGGTACTTAAAGTGAGGCCTCTCACCTCTCTTATTTGTCATAGCTAAAGGATAGCCTGTGCCTGCCTAACTGGTGTGTCAGATGAATGCAACGTGATTGATGACTCTGGAGACACAAGAAAACCACAAGTCCCCTGACAAGGATTTTGACTGCTTTCTTCAGCACTCGCTTGTCTATGCTACGGGTCCACATTTTCAACATATTTAGAGGGAGCTGTCCTCAGAAGATGATGTGAGGCCAAATTCAGCAATGATGTGTAAAAAGAGGTATACGATCTAGGTTGGTAAGTGAGTCTGAGTGTAAGAGAACCTAAGCAGCTGTAATTTACACCTTCTGTTGGCCCCTTTGACTCCCTTACTGCCTGTCTATACTGGCAGTATTTGGTTTCAAATCAAAGTAGGCCACTCTGGTGCAAGCTCCATATTACGCTGGTAAAGCACATCTACACAAGGGGGGGGGGGGACCTTGCATTGGGCTAGCTGTACCAGTAGCTACACCAGTAAATTTCTCTCCCATGTAGCCAGGCCCGTAGGCACTTCCACCACATCTTCCCCATCCCCTGTGAATTTGGCCTGCAGTTATTGTTTTTGTGTGCCTACAACATATACGTGGTATTTAATAAAGAAAAAGATCATTCCTGTAACTCTAAGTAATATTAATCGCATAATTATTATACCACATTAGTCATAAAGCATTTGCAGATCTCTTAAAATGGTGTTTTAAGAAAATAATTCATTCAACTTTAAAAATAATATTTGAGTAACTTTTTTTTACTGGTACCTTGGCAGCTATTAAAGTGTCAAAACTGCTGGTAGAGAGCTTGTATCACTGGTAAGGGACTATACAGGGGTTGTGAATTTTCGAGTGTATCAGGAAATATGTGACTTTGAGCTAAAGGGAAATTTCTCCATTTCTGCAAGTGACTGGCAGGTTTTTTTGCCCTAATAGCAACTAAATTCTACTGCCGTTAAAATCATGAAATTAGCCCCACATGGAGATGTCACACAAAATAATGAAATGAAATGCTAATGAGTGATCAAGTCAGACCCCCCCCCCCCACCCCCCACCCCCACACATAGCATATCTTTAAGGCTAGCATAAGCCTGCCTTTTCTTTGTCCCAAAAGTGAAAATTGAAGACAAGTCTGAAATCAAGACATAACAAAACCCTAGCTGGGACTGTCTGTTTCCATGGGTTAGCAAAATTTGGATTTGATAACCAATTTATTGCTTGGATTAAGCTTTTATACTCTTACCCGACTTCCAGGGTAGTTACAAATGGTATTGTTTCTGCCCAATTTCCATTACAGAGAGGTACAAGGCATGGTGGCCCCTTTTATCTTCTTCTGTTTGATTTAGCGCTAGAACCTTTAGCCGTTGCCATCCGAGCAAATCAGCATGTTCATGGTATCGGGATGGGCCTAACAGAGCACAAAGTTATGGTCTGTGTGGCTGATGCGCTTGTATTTGTATCTATTCCTAACCTTCTAACCATTATTAATACATTTGGATTCCTCTCCTGATATACAATTAATTGGGGTAAATCAGAAATTTTAGGCCTTTACAAATATGCCCACCAAGGCCTTGTCTCACACTGGGACTTTCACTGGCAATTCTCTTCGCTGAATATTTAGGAATACTGATTCCCCAAAATATTCAGGACATCCCTAAGATAAATACAGACGCAATCATTGCCCAAGTGGCTAATGATTTGGGGAGATGCAGTTCTTTAACCCTCAGTGGGATAAAATTAACATACTAAAAAATGAATGTCCTGCCCAGAATTTGGTATGTCCAGAGGGGTCTCCCTATTTCTATTCCTCAAACTTATTTTAAGAATTGCAAAAATATTTTCAGAATGTTCCATTGGGGCCCAGTAAGAAACCTAGCTTGGCTCTGAGCCCCCTAACGATGGGAGGATTTCATTTTCCCAACTTGGAAAATTATCATATCTCCTTTTTGTTAAGCCAGGCATCTTTGTGGCTGTTAGATATGACCACACAGACACGACCTTCGGTTCAGAGTGAACCAGAATTGGTTCACCCTCCTTCCCCTTTCAGGCATGGTAGGATCACATTATCCAGAGCTCCCACAAGAACAGCTGTGAGGCAAACGTGGTCAAACATGAAAGTTCTAGAACTTTCAGAACTAGAAAGTTCTGCTTCTATCATTCTTCCCCTAGAGGCAGTCCTATGGAGCAATCCTATCCTTAAAATCAGTAGCAAAACCTTGATGTGGAGGGATTGAATGGACAGAGGAATTATGACTCTTCTAGCTAATTGACAATGATCATTTTAAACCATTTGTAGATCTTCAGCAACAGTTTGGCTTGCCCTGCTCTAGAGCATGGAAATATCTCCAGTTAAAGCATTTACTTAGAAATGGATTTGGACCAGATGTATTGAGAGCTCCAGAACGTCTAGAACTTTTATTATTTTGGAGGCAACTTCCTGGATTTTCTTGGCCAGCGGTATCCCTTTATGATTTTCTGGCCCAAAAACGTCTGCCAAAGATTGATCATTTGAGAGCTGCTTGGAATAGAGATTAAGATACACACCTATCTCTAACCCAATGGAATACAGTTGTATCTAATGTTTAAAAAATAACTATAGACCTGAGACTAGACACCAAAAGACACTTTTTCAAATATACTGGTCCCCACATAGGCTAAAGGTAACAGGGCTCATAAATGCTGACCACTGTTGGAAATATAACTTTGGTGCTACATTAGCTCATATGTTTTGGGACTACCCCGTATCAATAATTTCTGGTCTGAGGTGGTTCAAAGGACCAATTTGATATTGGATGCTCAGTTGGAACCCTCCATCTTCAGTTTCATTTTTGGATCTATTCCTGATACCTGGAGATTTTTGGATCTATTCCTGATACCTAGTAACAAGGCAGCATGGTTCCGTGTGGCTTTGTTCGCTAGAAAATGAATTCTTCAGAAATGGAAAAGTTGATCCCCACCAAATATGGATGCCTGGCTCCATGCTATGGCTGACCTCACGGCTAACGGACGACTGGCATTCCACAGAAGGGGCACGCCTGAAAAATTCAAAGGAATTTGGGCTGCCTTTTTCGAGGTCTATGATTAGCATAGACCCTGAAGATAGATATGTCGCTTCCCCTCCCCGCCCTTTATCCAAACCCTCTTTATTGACTTTGTATATTAGGATGGATCTGGTATTTTGGTTTATTTGTAAAAATTAATTTTAAAATGTAAATAAATAATTAAAAGGACATAATGAAAACCCCTGTGAAAATGTGATCTGGGTTTGCCATCTTTGCCGGCAGTGACAATTGTCCAAACGGCTCTGCTGGGAACTGACCGCAAAGATTTGTTTGGCAGCTGCCACTTTGCTTTTAACAAAAGCTTTTCTCTAGAACAAGTAAAACCACTGTCAAGTCATTACTCTTGTAGGGCCCGATCCTGCGCCATTGACGTCAGTGCAAGTTTGGGCCTTCAACTCAATGGGACCAGCCCCGGGTGCAGAGTTTGCACTACTGTAATTTGCACTGTGGACTGCTGTCCTTGCCTGCAGGCTTGTCACTTCCCAGGGACCTCAACGAGAGCCCGTCTGCATCTCAGGACTGAATCTGGTTCCTGGTCCAGGGGACATCAGCAGGCTCCTCTGTCGTGGGAGTTTGTCATCCACTTTAACAGGAGTCGGATCAGGCTTGTTCTCTTGATGGCGGTAGGATCAGGCCTATTATCTGCGCTTTTTCAACAGATACAGGCTACTGACACTACTTCCCAGGCTGCACAGTGTATTAAACTGGAGGAAGCAGAGAGGGAAGGAAATTTCTTCCGCATTGGGGAGAAAAAGACACGTTTCTGGTCACTTATGTTTTCTTCCCTTAGTGCCCACGTTCATGTAGTTCTCACCGCAGCGATGGCTGTGCACTTTGTGTGCCATTTTCAAGGTAGACGTGTAATCGGAATCACTTCTCAATATATATTTTTAAGCAGGCTACCCCAATGCAGACAATTAAGACATTCCAGGGCAGAGCCTTTGATGGGCCTGATGATTTACACCCGCTGAGAATCTTCCCCTCAGTGACTTAAAACAGACCCAATATCTGAAAGAGGGCAGAGAAAGCGTGAATTTAAACATATGATCAAACCATGCCAGAGAAAACACATAAAGAGCCTCATCCAAAGGCCACTTGGTGTTTACCTGTCCTGTTTGTTCCCTCTGAAGCACCTGGCATTGGTCACTGTTGGAAGACAGGATACTGGGCTAGATGGACCTTTGGTTTGACCCAGTATGGCTGTTCTTATGTCAATGGAAAGACTCCCATTGGGCATTGGCTTCAGGGCCGGATTTAGTGGCAGGCGACCCAGGCGACCACCAGGGGTGCCGAGCCTGGGGGCCGGTGGGCTCGGGATGCTGCTTTTGTTGTTAGGGAAAATAGAATGTTTGAAGTAATATGTTGCAGGTATTCCATATTTGCTTATACATGGCATGAACAAATACAGGTCCTAGCATGCAAATTTATCCTCTTACATGACAAATCATGAATCAAAGTCTTGAAATGGGGTACAAATATCATAAAAATAAGATATTCAAAAGCTTAACAAATGGGGGGAGGGGTGCCAAAGACACTCCTTGCCTGGGGCACCATTTGTTCTAGGGCCGACCCTGACTGCATCAAGCCCTTAGAAGGCTTGGTTCTTACTTATGCTGGTTTCATGCTGCTGTAACTACACTGACATTAATGGAGTTCCTCCTAATTCAGACCAGTGCATGTGGGGGTCAGGCAATATTGCTGTATTGTCAACACACAGGAGCAGCCAGGCACAATGGCGTTCCTGACTCGTCTCCAGCTCCGTGAGCTGTTTCGTGCCCTCGCTCACTACAAACAAAATTCTTTTTATTATTCTTGATGGCGAAATAAAAGCTGAGAACATGTTACAGACTAATTGATCCACTAGTCACTGTAATCAATGGATCAATGGATCTACCACTGGAAAAATAACTAACTCTGGTTAATACAGAGGGTATACCAGAGCTCACAAGTTCCTGTGAAACAAAACGTAGAGATGAACTTCAAGCCAAAACATAGTCCTGAAATCTGAGGTGTTCTGGGCAGGGCTGGCTCTGGCTTTTTGGCCGCCCCAAGCAAAAAACAAAAAAACAAAAACCTGCAGCGCGGCCGGAGCGCGAGTGCAGGGGGACCGGCTGGGTGGGGCGGGAGGGGGAGGGAGCGGGCGAGAGAGAGAGAGAAGGGGGCGGCCAGGGCTACAGCAGGGCGCTGCCACGCAGCCCCTCCCGCTGCGCCGCCTCCTGCCGCCTGCCGCGAGGGCTCCGCTCCGGTCGGCGGGGAGGGAAGGAAGAGGACTGCCCTGCAGGGCGCTCTGGTTCTCTGCGCCGCTGCCCCCTACAGGGCGGCCGGAGCGGAACAAGAAAAAAAAAAAAAGCGTCCGTGCCGCCCTAGGATTGGGCAGAATGCCGCCTCCAACAATCTGCCGCCCCAAGCACCAGCTTGCTCAGCTGGTGCCTGGAGCCAGCCCTGGTTCTGGGTCGTGATCTGCATTAGGTAGCGTGATTCCAGCTCTAGCTGGAACTGCACATTGCTGCTTGGAACAGGTGATTGTTCCCTACCAAAATATATTTTCAGGAGCGGGGCCTTAGTCAGCATCTCTCTACTGCACACTTTGCTGTCAACCAAGCTAGACGCACAGCTTCATTAGGTGCAGCTCAGCAGGGCTCCCGACTGCAAGCCTGACAAAGAGCACAGCTGCCTCCCCAGCCCTTGTGCACCTTACAAGGGCCTGATCCCTTTGAAAGTGACGGAAGTCCCTGGGAATTGACGACACCCAGCACGTCACCCAATCAGGCCCTGCGTACAGGAGTCCTTCGGGCAAATACACTAGGTGGTTTCAGAGGATTTCTTTTGGAAGCCTGAGTTTCCAAAGGCTCACTCTGCATACATGGTACATCTGCGATGTATGTTCACTTCCTGTATGAATGCCAGGTGTCAGTCACAGCATCTGGGGAAATCCGCACCGGGAAGCAGGATGCATCAGTGGTTTTCAGGATCACATGGCTGTATTATTTAGTCACAGGGGTTATGGGAAATAGACTGAACTATCCAGGAAATGACAATGGGACCCCATCCTGTTATCATGCTATATGATCGCCCGTCAGGAAATGACATAAGTACCCTCATTACTCTTTATTTTATTTTGCACTATTGTGGCGCATCTTTCTTTGTTTTGCTTGTGGCTGGCGATCAATCAGACAGCGCCCTGCTTCCCCACATCCTGCTGGACAAGGTCTGCCTCTTTCCCTTTGAGAGTCATTAGAAGGATGTCCCGGCTCTCCAATGTTTTTTCTAGTAGCCCCATTGAGGTTGTCTCTGTCAGGAAATCGGCCTATTTGGAAAGGGGCAGGAAGGCAGGTTTTTATCATGCTGTCCACAGTGAATGGGAACAACAAGGCTGGCACGAATCTGTCTTACCCTGGACAAACAAGAGGAATGGTTGCCAAAGACAAGGCATGAGCAGAATACCCAGGCCCCTGTAGCTTGCGGGTTTGATTCAAAAGCAATCCCAGATGACTGCTACCCTCCTTGAAAACCCATTCTGCTCAGAGCTGCGGGGGAAGGGATGGGTGGTGCCACCTTCAGTTATACTTATTGGCTTGAAAAGGTGCCACACATACACCTGAAGGCCATGGAGAGGGAAGGGGACGGGGACAGTCTCCCTCCACCACTACTGAATCTTGCTGGTTTGCATAGAAAAATCCCTTTTGCTGTTTGCCTTCCCTGACCTCTGTCTGTCTGGCCTTAGTCTGTGAGCTCCTCGAAGCTTCTCTTGTTTAGGTCTGGAAAATACCTGGCCCATCTTGGGTACTGCTGCAAACCGAGGGATACTCCAGACAGTTTAGATCAGCCTCCAGCGGCCTGGGTTCTATTTTCAGCTGTGCCCCTGTGTGACCTCAGGGCAGCCACTCAGTCTCTCTGTGCCTCTTTACTTGCTCTGTCTATTGAGGTTGTGAACTCTTCAGGAAGGGGACGGTCTCTCACTAGGTGTACGCATGTACAGCGCCTAGCACAGTGGCGCCCCAGTTTTGGCTGGTGCCTCTAGTCACTACCACAAAACAGATAGATAGATAGATAGATCGATAGATCGATAGATCAATCCATCTTTAAGGAGCCTTTAGCCTGTGAATTCTCTTACCTAGCCACAGCTCTGTGACTTGGTCCAAGGAATGGAGAGGAAAGCAGAACTGTCAAAAGGCTATTTTCTGATTTATGGTACATGGCTGTGGTCAAGTATTTCTAGCTCAGTTAACAGATGTTTTGTTAATTCCAAATTTCTCCCCTAATCTGTATATTTTTTTCCTAGGTCGGGCACGGTGTGCTCTCATTAATCATGTGCAAGTGGAAGCGTAAGCTGGTTTTATTCGTTTTCAGAGTGCCAGGCCACATAAATTAACCAGAGCGTGCGTTGAACGTGTCCTGAGCAGCTTCCCCTACCTTTCAGTGTAACACAACAGTCCTCACAGAAGTGATTCCATTTGCTAAATCTGCATAGGAAAAAAAATCAGCGATACCCTTGATCTCAATGGAGTCACCGGAGGGATGAATTTCTCGCCCCTCCCCGGACTTTTCATTAGTAAATGTCGTGTTTGGTTAGGTATCTAGCGCCCAGGTCCAGAGCACAGAGACTTCTGTGCACTGCTGGACAGGGATGAGGGGAAGGGAAGGGCAGCGCTGACTGGTCCATCCTTGGCAAGACACGTGGAAACCACTCACTGGCACAGACCAGAGGGCTCCACAGAGCGGCCTGCATTTCCAGTCTGTTCCAGGCTGCTGGCCTTCACAGCACTGTGCTGAACATCACTAAAGACAGTGTTCCAGGAAAGCTCTTCTGAGCTGGCTAGCTCTAGCCAGCCACTGAATGGCCAAGTTATCGCTACATAGCCAGGCCAGTGGGTAACAAGTGCTGGAAGACTACTTTCTCTGGGGTTAGTAGGAGAGGTTGCACATGCAGGTCTGCCGATTGGCTGAGAGGCACGGGGGGGGGGACTGGCCAGACATAACGCACACCATCCGGCAGAGAGGTCTGCTCAATGGGAGCGAATCTCTATATGCCCCAGTCAGAACCGGATAACTGATAAAAACGTCCCCAGGATGAGGCTCAACCCTTGTGTCTATCCAGAAGCCCTTCCCCTGAACTCGTGGGCAAGGGGAGAGGCAGGGTAACAAATGGGGCCCCTGCTCCCTGTCACAAAGGATCACAGAGTGCAGCCCACAGCTTGGGGGAAGGAGAGTGGGTGAGGAGGGACCCAAAGAGAAAGATCCAGAAAAACCCTGTCTGTAATGGTGCAGATCCCCAGCCACGCCTCGGCCTCATGGCCCTGCCCATCCAGTTGCTCCATGTTCTCCCCAGCTAGAGTTCAGCCCAGAAGCGGCATGGCAAAAGGTACATGGATCTTGTGCTTTACTCTGCTGGAAGGAGAACTAGGTACCTCACAGTAATTACCTGCACATGGAAGCACGCTCGCTCTTTAATCTATTTCACATGCACCTACCACCATTGCATCTGGGTACTGGGTGAAAAATTAAATAAAGGCAACATTTTCCATAGAAGAGCCCTAGGCGCCTCGCTCTCAGTGCTCTGTGCAGGTACATCTCCCACTGTACAACCAGAGTCGCTATTCAGTTAGTGGGACTCCAGAATCATAATGAGCCTAAGGCAATAGAAAATGGAAATACAAGAAAAATTAGAATAAATGACCCTCTTAATTGTCTTCCTGAAACAGTTACTTTCCCATAGCTCTGAAAGGAAAAATGTCCTTCCAGATTATTACTGGTATAATGGTAGCACTTAGAGGCTGCAACAAAGTTTGGGGCCATGTTGTGATAGGTGCTCACAGACAGTCCCGGCTCCCAAGAACCAATTATGTAAATAGAGGCAAAGGACGCATTAGTAGCCCCAGGCCATAAATGGGAAACTGAGGCACCAAGTAACTGGCCCGCTGGACATTTATGACAGAGCTAGGAATTGAACCCATGTCTCATGAGTAACAGTCAAGCGTCTTAACCACAACGCAGCTCAGTGCTTCCCAAATTGTCTTAATGCAACGCAATGTGCAAACTGTAATTCTGTTAGTCTCTAATTCAGCTGTTTAGGGTGAAGCTGCTTTGTGAAAAAACGACTCCGCTCCCAGAGGGTTCCACTGCATTTTCTTTTCCATGGCACATTCAGCATAGAGCTCTGAGGCGTTTTTGAAGGAATCGGTGTAACCAATTCATTAGCTGACCCCACCATCCCAGATTTGCATAGGCCGCTTTGCACTGTAACTCTAGAATAATGATGGTGATTATAAACACATGACAACGGGTGGCGAGGGTGGTGAAAACCATTGTAATTACACATGGGGTAATGTGCTGAATGACATGCGGTGGTTACAATGCTGCGGTGCAACAAACTGAGCTTCCATATGCTGCCAGAATTCCAGTGAAGCTACGAGGCTACATTTGCAACAGGAATTCTCCTGCCCCAGAGGGACAGCCCGATACCAAGTCATTGTTACTTGGGCAATGAAGAAAAAACATTGCTCTTTGAAAATCTTCCACCTGACTTTCAAGACAATGCAAACTTTTGAGCCCTCACGTGCAGTATATTCAGCATGGCTCTCGGACCTCCAGTTCCACTGAGCTGCACTTGGGTCAGAACCAAAGGGGCAGGAGGGAAAAAGAGGCTACATCATCTTTGCATTTCCCTGATGCTGGAGAAAGCCAGGAGCCCATTGAGCCCCTGACACAATTTAGAGCAGCCTCAGTGCTGCTGTAACCTATTCTAGCTATGAAAGCTCACTATGGTCTGTTTCACTGACCCAGGACCCTGGAGTATGGCGTATTCTGCATATGCCATCTCTCAATGCAGAATGTCCCCTACCTGCCAGGACCAGGAGGTGTAGAACAAGAGGAATCACCAGCTGTCTGTCCAAGCCAACTTCCTATCCCCTTTGTGCCATCAGAGTGGCACAAAACGGATGGATTGGGGCCCTGCATTTGAGCCCATATGTACACTGAATCCCCATCTAATCTTTAGGTATATATTTAGACACACACATATAGTGAGTCCACATAGGGGTGTGTGTGTATAATAAACTGATATTTATGTAAATCCTGGAGCTCGAGTGTTATTCTTGGCAGCCTGTTCCACAAGCTGGTGCATGACAGATTCTTTCTTTGAAGTCAGCAAACAATTCTCTGTATCTCAGTGCATTCCATGTGGAATTGCACGGGCCAAGGGCAAGGGGAGCTGCCTACAAATGTGAAATAACCTGCCCCTTATTTTAAGGAACCGGCAGAATTTTTCAAACCTCGTTCCAGACAAATACGGATTTCTGGGCTCATCCATTTGCCTCTTACACCAACGCTCCGGACACCCCTGCTAATAGGTCTGCGGTGACTTCAGAGCCTGCTTCTTTTGAGGAGTTTTTGCCATGATTTTTCTTCCTGTTATCCCCTCCTTTATTTTTGCATTTGTCTTATAATTGTAACTGCTTAGCCAGGCAAAATGAGAGAAGAGATGTAACCTTTGGGGGAAGCTCATTCATGGTTAAGCTCTTTTCTTCTGTGTGTTCTGCTTAGGGTGACCAGACAGCAAGTGTGAAAAATCAGGACCGGGGGTGGGGGGTAATAGGAGCCTATATAAGAAAAAGACCCAAAAATCAGGACTGTCCCTATAAAATCAGGACATCTGGTTACCCTAGTTCTGCTTTCATGTCTGTTCCCCCCTTAACTGAAAGGCTGATAAACCTGGAAAAATTGTTATTTGGGTAAATGATGCTCAAAGCATTAGCTAAAGTGATTATTTCAAACTCTCACCATGAAGTCGTCTCTTATGCAGTGGAACGTAGGAACTGCTAAACTGGATTGCACCAATGGTCCATCTAATCCAGTCTCCTATCTCCCACACAGGACAATATCAGAGACATCAAAGGAAGGTGCAAGAGTCTCCACAGCAGAATTTAAATGAAATTATGGAATAAAAAGGGAAGTTTCTTCTTTAACCTGACATTTAGTGGTAGCCTTACAATCTCTGAACATGAGGCTTTTAACCCATATATATGCTTACCCCATCTGACAACTGTGGTTCACATTATTGATATAAATGACTGATTCTTTTGGGAATGCTGGCAAGCTCTTGGACTCAACAACATTTTGCAGCAAAGCGTTACACCGGTCAACTGTGGAAAAAATATTTCCTTGTATTATGTCCCATTTCCCTTGATCAGTGAAAAGAACTGGATTCTCATACCCTTAAGAGGCTTTGATTGGAGTCTTGGCCCGCAATCCGACGTGTACTGACTCGGAGTTGCCTTATGTTTTCAGCGTGTGGATTAAAAGAGGGAGGGTGTCTCTTCCTTCCAGATAACGCAACTGGAAAGGTCTGGAGAAGAGGGGAGGATGGTACTGCTCCGTCAGATACATCCTTAGACTTATTCCCACCCTCTCCTTGCTCCCAACCTGCTCTATAAGCTTTTGTTTTCAGCCAGCTCCCAACATTTCTCTTCTCTTGCTGTAATGTTTCTATTTTAAATGTTGCCTAATTTGGAACCCACCTGCAGCTGCTCTGGTTCTTATTGGCTGGGCTTCGCCAGCCTAGGCTGACATCGATGACTTGTAGAGAATTGGTTCCTCAGTTTGAATGGGCCTTTTAACAAGCAGGCACACAGACTACCTTGATTGTGGGTTACCGGACAGGTGTGTTGTCACACGCAGGAGAGAGGGCACTCCAGTTTGGTCATTGGGTGGGTGACTCTGGTTTTATGTACGATAGGGAGACAGGAGTCACCCCAGCCATGTCCAGGGAGTCACACCAGCATAGAACTGGTGTGAGTCTGAGGAGAATCAGACCCTTTTTCTTCCGTAAGGGATTTTTATTTGTGGGGTTTGTTTGTTTGTTTTGGGGTCAAAGAGACATTCATTTAATCCAGCCCACCCCGTCCCTGGATCTGACAATGACTCACTGCCCGCCTGTACCTCAGTTTCCTCATCTGTAAAATGGGGACAGTAAAGGGCACTGGCTGGTTTAACTTGTGGATGTTTTTCACTAAGTACTGTATCCAGTGAAGCCTCTCTCAAGTGACCACCCAAGAACCCCCAAATCAGTCACCTAGTAGAGCTGCTCTTTAACTCAAGATCAGACAAGATCATGCTGGAAAGATCAGACAAGATCATGCTGGAAACCTAGGCCCAGATCCTCAAAGGCATTTAGGTGCCTAATTCCCATTGGAATCAGCGGGAGATGATGTCTAAATACCTGTGAGGCGCTGGGCCCAAGAAGGTAGTTCAAAGTGGTCTCGTAAGACAGGATGGTGCCTATGTGAGGTGCAGACCTTTAGTGGTTTTCACTGGTCTGGGTCAGGATCAGCTGTTCACCTCCCCTCCATGCCCCCTGCACACATCCTTCCCCACACCTTGCTGACTGCCATTTTGGCATGTAATTTATGCCCCGGAGGGCAGCATGTCTTCTGGACTGGTGTTATTGCCACTCCTTAAACCAACGAACAGGGCTGCCAGCCAAGGCTGCTCTCTCACAACAAGGATCAATTTCAGTGGCTGAGTGTCAAAGTCAATTCCCAGCCCTAGCAATGTCATTACAATCTAGGATCTCCACGCTAGTGCAAACGAAGCGCCCCATGTTGCCGGAAGGTCAGAGTCGGGTTTGTTAGTTCATTTAGGGTCTGATCCAAGAACCATTGAAGTCAATGGGAGTCTTTTCGGGCTTTGAATCAGAACCATTTATGCTGTACCTTTGGTTACGAAGAACCCAGAACCACCCTTGGCCGAACAGTGTCCCACTTGCTTAACTTGGGTCCGGCCACTCAAGTTTCCTGGGCATTTAAGAAGCACAGATCCCAACACTTCATGTCTGGTAACCTTATGTCAGAACCATTGGACCAACCCCAAACTCAGCACCCAATGAAGACAGCAGCTTCCTATAAGACACACGTCCATGCATGGAGATGTAAAAGACAATGGGAAAAGGGGCTGTTGGAGGAAGAGCTTTGTTAACTTAATACATGTTTTGTGGTTATGGATTATGTGTTTAACAGATGTCTACTCTATTGTTGTACAATTCCCTTCAATCAAGAGGCTTATTCTAGCCAAACGGGCCACATTTTCCCTTGTTTTTTTTTTTTTAAGAGTAAACCATATGTGCATCAGGGAAGTTTTTATGGGCAATTAAGGAGCACTTATAGGTGTAACGGATCCACATTCCCGTAAAGTTAAATTAATTACCCATCGGGATTGGGAACAAGAACTCCAGTTTCCTAGCTTTGGCTGAAATTCCCAGATCTGCCCTCCAATTCCCTCCCGAAGTGGGAACTTAACCTGATTAATCAAGGCTAACGGTATTTCCGCTCACTATTCAAAACACAGCTACTCCCCTTTGTCCTTATTGTGGTGTTACTCAATCACTCACTGCCATGGAGGAATGGACTTGGCTGAGGGACAGAGACACAGTGCATGATTCCTTTGAGTCAGAGCCTACCTTCCTTTCCTTTAGAGTCAGTGTAGCATCTTTCATTACTCAAAGTCCAAGAGCAAAGCCGCCTCCTCCTCAGGACACAATGAGATGCTCAGAGCTGACAGCTACGATTGCCAAGAGAAAGACAAAGGGATCCGCATTATAATTTCACAGACTTGTGTTTCCTAATGGAGGGGTCCGTGCCGAGATGCTGCCTAGTTTCCCCTGAGAATGACGTATGGCGTTTCCTACGCTTCCCTCCTCTGGTAAATATGGGTTAGAATATATAGGCTGCTGCCATATTGTTTGCTTAACTCAGGGCCCAATTTCCAGTCCAACATGCAAAGCCTGTGGGGGAAAAGTAAAAAACGGTTACTCACTTTCTCATAAGTGTTGTTCTTCGAGATGTGTTGTTCATGTCTGTTCCAATCAGGTGTGTGCGCGCGCACGGCAGCTGGAAGATTTTTCCCATAGCAGCATCTGTTGGGTCGGTCTGGGTGCCCCCCGGAGTCACGTCTTCATGGCGCTCAGTATAGAGCCCTGCCGACCCGCCACCCCTTCAGTTCCTTCTTGCCGGCTACTCCGACAGACGGAGTGGGTGGGTATTGGAATGGACATAAACAACACATCTCGAAGAACCACAGTTACGAGAAGGTAACTGTTTTTTCTTCTTTGAGTGCTTGTTCATGTCAATTCCAATCAGGTGACTCACCAGCCCAAGTTCAGGAGGTGGGGTCAGAGCTGGCCACTGATTGGAGCACTGCTCTACTGAAGGCGCCATCGTCTCTGACCTGCTGAGTAATGGCATAATGCGTGGTGAAAGTATGGATGAGGGACCGGCTGTCAGACGTGTGGGTATAGCCTGTCAGGACCTTTGAGGAAACGGCTGACCATAGGGTTGGCAAAGACCGACCGGCTCTCAGCACCTTGATGGAAGGCCAAGATAATGGCCAAGTGAACCCTTATTGACGACATGGACAGCCCCTGCTGCTTGAAGTGGAGAAGGTAGTCCAATATACGCAGAATAGAGGTGAGCGTGGGTGACGAACCATGTTGCATCGACGAGACTGAGAATCTTTTCCACTTGGCCAGGTAGGTAGGCCTGGTGGAGCGCTTTCTACTGCCAAGGAGGATTTGTCTGACCGGGTCCGAACAGGAAAGTTCCATCGGGTTCAGCCATGGAGCTTCCATGCCATGAGGTGTAGCGACGCGAGGTTTGGGTGCTGGAGATGATCATGATCCTGGGTCAATAAGTCCGGGAAGAGCGGCAAGGTGACTGGGGCTTCTACGGACATTTCCAGGAGTGATGTGTATCAGTGCTGGGTATCAGTGCTGGCGAGGCCAAGCTGGAGCTATCAATATCACCAAAGCCTGTTCCCTCAGGTTTAGATAAACTCCATAGTGAGGGGAAAACAAAATGCTTGATGTTTTCCATAGAGGGTCCTCAGTGTGATCCCTTCCCAGAAGTTGTAAGTAAGAACTGTTAAAAACAGATAGAAACACCTCAAGATAGAAATTGTATAAGATATTTTAAAATTCCTGTAGATGGTTTTGGAAGCCATAGCGCTGAAGTTGACTCATAGGACCACAAAAGTATGTATTTTGCAGTGCTTTGTTCAATCTGGCTTTCAATGTCTCAAGCCAGGGGTTTCCCCCCCACTTTCTGTGGAAGTGAATCTTGCAACCTTAGCAGCTGGACTTGCTTTAGGTTTTGTTTATTATTTACCCCGAGTATATTTCTTGCACTAGTTTGTAGCCAATTAGTTCATCTTATCATTTAATTGTGTTAGTGTTGTAGTCAACTCACCTGTTATTTCATAAGTAATATTCATAAGCATATTGACAAGTATTTAGGAGTGACAAGTGTGTATTAAGGATATAAATAAGGTAAGGCAGTAATGCAAGGCCTACAGGCTGAGGCCTGTAAGATTAGTCACACTAGGCCGCAGGCTTAAGGAGTCTTGACATGAGTGGGTGGCCTCAGACTGATCCTGTGCCAATAAGACCATTAGGTTACTGTAAAAGATGTGCCAATAGGTGATGTTAAGGAAAAATAGAGCTCAATAAACTGCAAGACACCTGATTGTAACATCACAGAAAGTTCTGTCCACAGGTTACCCAGGAAACAAGCTATAGAAAATGAGGCAACCCAAAATGTATGGGGCGTGGAAGTACAGCTAAGGAAGGTTGGAACCCTCATGTTTATGCATGGTCAGAACACCAATTTAAAGAGGTTCCCTACTTGGGTAAAAGTGGGAAGATCCCAGCAGGAACCACTGCTCTATCGATGAACCACTGCTCTATCGTTGAGAAAACCACTAGACTCTATAATATCTTTGGGGATAGGAGTATGAATATGTCATTGGCTATTGCTTGCGCTCTCTCAGGCTGCGTAGATCTGTATGTGAGTGTAACGCATAAGTTATAATACAAGCAAGACTGTTTACCTGTAACTGTGTTTGTGGTAGGGTGACCAGACAGCAAATGTGAAAAATCGGGACGGGGGTAGAGGGTAATAGAAGCCTATATAATAAAAAGACCCCAAAAATTGGGACTGTCCCTATAAAATCAGGACATCTGGTCACTCTAGTTGTGGTCACTGTATTCATTCTTTGAGTGCTCCTTTCACCCTATTAATCTAAAAATCTCTGGCCACACAGGAGCCGAACTCACAGCGAGATAAAAGAACTATCAATCCGTTCAATTTAAAATAAAGGCTACAAGTTTAAGTTTAGGATCAGGTTTATAAATGGAGCTGGGTTAGAACAACTAGAAAGCCCTGCTGGAAAAGTCACATGAGGGAGTAAACTGTGTGTATTAGCATAAGGCGCTCAAAAACGCAGCTCCTTTAAGAACCTTCTGTGGTTGTATTCAAGCATGTTTTTTTTTTTGGGTCCATGTGACATATTCTGAAGGATCCCTGAAATATTAAAATAAACAGAATGCTTGACTTGCAGAACCTGTCTGCTAAGCCAGGAATCACATTTCTTGCTGCAGTTTCAAACCGTCATCCAGAGACTTGTAAAACATTGACAAAACCCTCTTCCCCTCCCTCCCCCCGAGAGCTTTCAACCAAAACAACAGTCCTGCACACCCACCCCATCCCAGAAAGCACAAATATTCTAGAACCCGCTCGACTTTGATCCCCCTTGCTTTTACTACTACACATGGGAGGAGTTTTGAAAACAATTTCATTTTTTTAAATTACTTCTGATATGGTTTTAAGGACTAGCAAGCTCCTGTGTGTCATATATGGGGAGAAACGGTTGCATTATTGATAAATTAAAAGAAATATTAATAAAATTAAATCCAAAGTCCATTTCCTATGAACTCTCCCCACCTCATGCCTCCTGTTCTTTCAACTAAATGGCCATGTCTCCTCTGGTAGATTGCTACTGGAACAGAGACTAAAATCTCTGGGGAGGGGGGGAAGTGAGACATCGCATGACAAAGAGGAACCTCTTTTAAAATAAAACAGCTCCAAAGAAAATTGTTGTTATTAACTGTAGTGCAGTAACAACTGAGATCGGGGCCCTGTTGAGCTCAGCACTCTACATATACATGGAAAGACATCCCATGCCCCACAGAGCTTACAGCCTAAATAGACAGGACAGAAAGGGTGAGAGAATGGCGTGCAATGTACAAGTAGAAGATTGCCTACTGAGGCACAGGGAGATTAAGTGATCTACCCAAGGTGACATGGGAAACTCTCTGGCAGAGACAGGAGCCAAACCCACATCTGAATGGAAGCAGGATCTGTCACTGTGTGAACATCGATAGACTTTGTCATAGTTCAGGGCAACTGCACCTGTATTCCCCCTTGGGGGTCCAGCCAGGGCACCCACTCTAAGCTCCTGTCTCCTGAGCAGTCACCTCTCTTTGGTGGAGATTCATCTCTCTCCCACCTCCTGTCTGGGTTTTTTCCAGGCTGCACAGTTCCCTGCCTACTCTGAGTTCCCCAGCAAGCCAGAACAGGCCTGCTTTGCTTTTCTCCTCAGAGGCTCTAAACAGCGTCATTGTCTACAGTTTTGAGGTCTCTCACAGCTTTTTCTAAGCAAGCATATTTATTCTTAAGGTAAAAGCATTATGGATAAAACATATTAAAACAACAAAAGAAACGACACACATGCTTACCAGAGATCACCCCAACTCCAACGAGGGCTCTGGGTAGAGTCAGTCTTTCAAACCCCACACAGGGGTTTTTATGGGCTTACATGTTCATAACATTTTTTGCTCAGAGCAAGAACACCCAGGAATTAGACAGTCCCTCCTTCATACAGTTTGAGCCTCCGATCTTGTCCTCATGTAACAGGTGATCAGCAGACAAAGGCCCGTTCCTCAGGGCGAAGCTTCAAAAGTCTGAGTTCTTGCATAACTGGAGGGGTACATTTGCCTACACTTCCCCCTAGAGATTTCCTGGAAAACCCCCTTAACTTTAAAAGTTCATTCTTGTCTTTGCCCATTGTTTCCAATAGTCCTTTGAAGCTCACAACACTTCCCCAAGTTTATATTAGTCATGTCACCCCCTGGAGATGTTACACACAATCCCACAGTAATCCATGAACATTGCATTTTAAGGGTATGTCTACACTACGGGATTATTCCGATTTTACAGAAACCGGTTTTTGGCAACAGATTGTATAAAGTCGAATGTATGCGGCCACACTAAGCACATTAATTCGGTAGTGTGCGTCCATGTACCGGGGCTAATGTCGATTTCCGGAGCGTTGCACTGTGGGTAGCTATCCCATAGCTATCCCATAGTTCCCGCAGTCTCCTCCGCCCATTGGAATTCTGGGTTGAGATCCCAATGCCTGATGGGGCCAAAAACATTGTCGCGGGTGGTTCTGGGTACATCCTCCCCCTCCCTCGGGGAAAGAAAATGGCAGACAACCATTTTGCGCCTTTTTCCTGGGTGAACAGTGCAGATGTCATACCGCGGCAAGCATGGAGCCCGCTCAGCTCAAGACAGCTGTCATGAACATTGTAAACACCTTGCGCGTTATTGTGCAGTTTATACTGAACCAGAACCTGCAAAACCAGGTGACGAGGAGTAGGCCACGGCAGCGCGGCGACGAGAGTGATGAGGACATGGACATGGAATTCTATCAAACCGCGGGCCCTGGTGCTTTGGAGATCATGCTGTTAATAGGGCAGGTTCATGCCGTGGAATGCTGATTCTCAGCCCGGGAAACAAGCACAGACTGGTGGGACCACATAGTGTTGCAGGTGTGGGACGATTCCCAGTGGCTGCGAAACTTTCACATGCGTAAGGGCACTTTCATGGAACTTTGTGACTTGCTTTCCCCTGCCCTGAAGCGCCAGAATACCAAGATGAGAGCAGCCCTCACAATTAAGAAGCCAGTGGCGATAGCCCTGTGGAAGCTTGCAATGCCAGACAGCTACCGGTCAGTCGGGAATCAATTTGGAGGGGATCAATCAAATCTACTGTGGGGGCTGCAAGTAGCCAAAGCAATCACTGAGCTGCTGCTACCAAAGGTAGTGACTCTGGGAAATGTGCAGGTCATAGTGGATGGCTTTGCTGCAATGGGATTCCCTAACTGTGGTGGGGCGATAGATGGAACCCATATCCCTATCTTGGCACCGGTACACCAGGGCAGCCAGTACGTAAACCGCAAGGGGTACTTTTCAATGGTGCTGCAAGCACTGGTGGATCACAAGGGACGTTTCACCAACATCAACGTGGGATAGCCAGGAAGGGTTCATGACGCTCGCGTCTTCAGGAACACTACTCTGTTTAAATGGCTGCAGCAAGGGACTTACTTCCCAGACCAGAAAGTAACCGTTGGGGATGTTGAAATGCCTATCGTGATCCTTGGGGACCCAGCCTACCCCTTAATGCCATGGCTCATGAAGCCATACACAGGCAGCCTGGACAGTAGTCAGGACCTGTTCAACTACAGGCTGAGCAAGTGCAGAATGGTGGTAGAATGTGCATTTGGATGTTTAAAAGGTCACTGGCGCACTTTACTGACTCGCTCAGACCTCAGCCAAACCAATATTCCCATTATTATTGCTACTTGCTGTGTGCTCCACAATCTCTGTGAGAGTAAGGGGGAGACCTTTATGGCGGGGTGGGAGGCTGAGGCAAATCACCTGGCTGCTGATTATGCGCAGCCAGACACCAGGGCGATTAGAAGAGCACACCAGGAAGCGCTGCGCATCAGAGAAGCTTTGAAAACCAGTTTCATGACTGGCCAGGCTACTGTGTGAACGTTCTGTTTGTTTCTCCTTGATGAAAAGCCACCCCCTTGATTGACTCATTCTCTGTAAGCAACCCACCCTCCCCCTTCGGTCCCAGCTTGCTTTCAAAGGAAATAAAATCACTATCATTTAAAAATCATGCATTCTTTATTAATTGATTATAAAAAGAGGGAGAGAACTGACAAGGTAGCCTGGGTGGGGTTTGGGAGGAGGATAGGAGGGAAGGAAAAGGCCAGTAAAAAAGTTCAAAGTAATGACAGCCTTTTGGTTGGGCTGTCCACTGGGGTGGAGTGGGAGGGTGCACGGAGCCTCCCCCCCCGCATTCTTACACGTCTGGGTGAGGAGGCTATGGAGCATGGTGAGGGGGGGAGGGAGGTTATACAGCGGCTGCAGTGGCACTCTGTGATCCTGCTGCCGTTCCTGAAGCTCCACCAGACGCCGGAGCATGTCTGTTTGATCACGCAGCAGCCCCAGTGTTGCAGCCTGCCACCTCTCATCTCGAGCGTCCCTCATGGCCTCACGTTCACTGGCATCTTTCCTGTACTTTGATACCATGTCCTTCCACTCATTTAGATGAGCTCTTTCATTGCGGGAGGATTCCATGATTTCCGAGAACATTTCGTCTCGCGTCCTCTTTTTTCGACGCCTTATCTGAGATAGCCTTCGGGACGGAGGAGGGAGGCTTGAAAAATTTGCAGCTGCAGGAGAGAGGGAAAAAAGGGAGAGAAGTATTTAAAAAGATACATTTTACAGAACAATGCTTACACTCTTTCACTGTGAACAACACTATTCAGATTACATAGCACATGTGATTTCGGTACAAGGTCGCATTTTGCATCTTAATATTGAGTGCCTGCGGCTTTGGTGTTAGAGAGCACAGATGCAGGTCTGGGCAACAGAATTCGGCTTGCATGAGGCCATGGTAAGCCATTGTCTTTCGGCTTCTGCAGCTTTCCTACAAGCAGCGCCCTCCTTTCCCACATACCAAACAAAGCCCGTTGAGTGCTGCGGTTTTCCTGTTAACGTGCAGCAGCAGAAACCAAACTAACCCCCCACCATCCAATTCTCTGGGATGATCGCTTTATCCCTCCCCCCACCGCATGGCTGGTATCAGGGAAGTTTCCCCCTCCCCTTCCGCTTGGCTAATTGCAGGGAAGGATTTCTTTTCAGCCACAGGCAAACAGCCCAGTAGGAACGGCCACCTCTGTCCCCTTAATTAAATTCCCGTATTTCAACCAGGTTACCATGAACGATATCACTCTCCTGAGGATAACACAGCGAGATAAAGAACGGATGTTGCTTGAATGCCAGCAAACACTGGGACCATACGCTGCCAGGCTTTGTCATGCAATGATACCAGATTACTTGCTACTAGCATGGCGTGGTCAAGTGTCCTACCATGGAGGATGGAATAAGGCTGCACTGCCAAGAAACCTTGTGGAAAGGCTTTTGGAGTACCTCCAGGAGAGCTTCATGGAGATGTCCCTGGAGGATTTCCGCTCCATCCCCAGACACGTTAACAGACTTTTCCAGTAGCTGTACTGGCCGCGAATGCATCCCAAGTCCTCAGGGCAAATTAATCATTAAAAAATGCTTGCTTTTAAACCATGTTTTATATTTACAAAGGTACACTCACTGGAGGTCCCTTCCATGGCCTCATTGTCTGAGGGTTGGGAGGGTGCTTCAGTCAGGCTGACAAAAAGATCCTGGCTGTTGGGGAGAACGGAGTGCTGGGTGCTCTCCGCAAGCTCGTCGTCATCCTCCTCCTCCTCCTCTTCCCCATCCGCAGAATCCTCAGGCATGGCTGAGATTACCCCCGCCTCGGAATCCACGGTCAGAGGTGAGGTAGTGGTGGCGGCCCCCCCAGAATTGCATGCAGCTCAGCGTAGAAGCAGCATGTCTGCGGCTCTGACCCGGAGCAACCGTTTGCTTCCTTTGTTTTTTGATAGGCTTGTCTGAGCGCCTTAACTTTCACGGGGCACTGTAGTGAGTCCCTTTTGTGGCCTCTCTCCATCATGCCCTTGGAGATTTTTTCAAATGTTTTGGCATTTTGTCTTTTCGAACGAAGTTCTGCTAGCACTGAATCCTTTCCCCATATAGCGATCAGATCCAGTACCTCCCGTACGGTCCATGCTGGTGCTCTTTTTCGATTCTCGGACTGCATGGTTACCTGTGCTGATGAGCTCTGCATGGTCACCTGTGCTCTGCACGCTGGGCAAACAGGAAATGTAATTCAAAAGTTCGCGGGGCTTTTCCTGTCTACCTGGCCAGTGCATCCGAGTTCAGATTGCTGTCCAGAGAGGTCACAATGGTGCACTGTGGGATAGCTCCCGGAGGCCAATACCGTCGAATTGCGGCCACACTAACCCTAATCCGAAATGGCAATACCGATTTCAGCGCTACTCCCCTCGTTGGGGAGGAGTACAGATATCGATATTAAGAGCCCTTTATATCAAAGTAAAGGGCTTCGTTGTGTGGACAGGTGCAGGGTTAATTCGGTTTAACGCTGCTAAATTTGAGATAAACTCCTAGTGTAGACCAGGCCTAAGACAATGAATGCCTAAGATACTTCAACTTAATTCAATAAGGTTTATCCAGGATATTGGCAGAAATTGCCATCTCTGTCGCAGACCTAGATGGCATAAGTTTAGAAAGTTGGACTCTATCTTGGATTTCAACATCAGTCTTTGCCTGTAATAATCTTATGAGAAGATACATATTAAGCAAACAGAAATAGTGAACATTCATTGCTTGGGCAAAAGGTTTATAATACAAATGAGAAATAGAAAGCTTTCTTTACTCCTTTTTTAACAGTGTTGGATGCTTGATGCTAAATAAATAGATGGAAACTCACAGGAAAGGATACTGGTAGTAATTTATGGATATTTAAATGGGATCATGTTGTTATTAATGCTATGTAGGGTTTTCAAGGGAGGATATTTTGTTTAAACTAAAAAAAAAAAAAAATGACACTTACCAGCTCTGATCCGCTTCCAATCTTCATCTTTCAAATGGAATGGCCCTTTTTTCATTTTATTAATATCTACGGATGCACTATACATATACATTATATAGGTGGAATTTTAACTTGAGGAAAAATAACCCAAGCCAACTCTTTACTGTCTAGCTCAGAATTTCCTGATTAACAATCCTGATTAGCAATTTTTCTGACAAGACCAGTCACACTCTCCTTTTACAGCACTGCCAAGAGGGATGGCGGACAGCCAGGCTCCAGAGCCAACAGTTTCAAAAGTGGCTGCTGATTTTGGGTGCCCAATGTGAGAGGCCACCATTGTGCTACTGGAAACACATTGCCTCGAGGTGGTATGTCTGAAACTGGGCACCCAATAACTGAAACAACCCCAAATCAGCCGCCCCTTTTGCAGATGTGGTTGCATGGGCTAGCCCAGAATGAGAAGACGGTCCCTTTAATTTAAGGCCCGCTCTCCTCTGCTCTGCCTCTACCTCCCCCTCCCCCACACACCTTTTGAGACCTCGGAAATAGCTTGCAATAAAATGTTATCACATAAGGGGTCTGGTGTCTTACATTTTTGCTTTAGTCTTTGGCAACTCAGCCTCTCAATATTTTTGCTGAAACAACTTCTTGTGCAAACCCCAAGTCCCACGAGGATATAAAACCCCATGTAATTCATGGACCTGGCCATTAAAATAAGAGTCACTGTGACCAAGTCCCTCCAAGCTGGTGAACGGGGCTCATTTTCTGCAGCCAAGGGACTTGTATGTCCTTATTCTGCAAATTCAACTTGTGAAAGAGCCTTTAATAAAAAGAATGGCAAAGCCCAGGCGATGGCCCATCAGGCTGATCTCAGGGTGTGTGTGTCGATATAGCCATAGGAGATAGAGAAGCTAATATTTAAAGGGAAAGAAAAACAGCAAAAAAATGGAAAAGAAAGCTCTCTCACTTTATATCCGTTCACTTCAGACTGGGGAATAAAATGGTGGCCAAGCTGTCATTTCCACACACAGCCATTGTGACTGCTCTTGTATGGGTTGGAGGGAGGACAGAGGAGAGGGGAAATACAGAGGCCTTCTCCTCTTGTCCACCTGCATAAGGGGACACCCAGAATGCTGCTGATTACATTCCCTGCGTGAAAGGGTCGACGTGTCTTGAGACACTCATGATCCCAAATGGAGCAGAGTTGGGCAGGTTGGTGCTAAAGACTAGACCCAGTCTTGGCCTCCTTTCTTACCCCACTGGAGCCTGCTTACTACCACTAGAAGGCAGTGTGATAAATGCTGCTTCTCAATTGCAGGATCCCTACACACTCCTTCCTCTCAGCATTAGCACATTGTTGCACTCCCCAGCTCCTCCCCCCTTATATATAAACAACGGACAGGATAGGAGCCAAGTGGTGCCTTGAAAGCCTGCCAGTAGTGCTGCTGATATGGAAGGGGGCAGCTCCTGGCATTGTGGGGCAGTCAACGCTCAGAGGAAGATTCACAGGGTATTTTTGTGGAAAGTGCATAGGGAAACAAACACTGGCAAAGACAACATGGAGATGCAATGTATCTTAAAATGTATCATGTGGCTGTGAGCTCACTCTCACCTTGACACAAATTTTGGTTTGGCTGGCGTGAATCCATCCAACACAACCAGTGTGACAGAAAGGGGGTAAAGGAGGAGTAGAGCCTGCGTTTGATCCAAGGGTCCAATACAGGGCCTGCTTGCTATTCCAATACAATGCCTTATAAGACCAGACTTTAAAAGCAGAAGACCCTTTGTCTTCTCAAAAGGTGCCAGATAAACCTAGCATGACAGGTAGGAGGCTAGTGGATCGGAGCCACCCAAATGGCTTATTTGGAGAGAGGAAAGACACCAAGCCCCAGAGAGAAAGTCCTGAGCCACTTCCAAATGCTCTGGTCCTTACCATGGTGTCAGAAAGGAGCAGGGCTGACTGGTTGATGGGAATAGAGTGAGGTGAACAAACCACACCAGCCATCCCCACCGAGACAGCCCTTCAGATTCTGACAGATCCCTGCTTGGCAAGTGCTTTGGCACCTGGAAGTGTTTCTGTTTCTTCTTCCCCACTGACACTTCATATTTGTCTCACAAGTCTTAACAAGAGTCCTTATTTTCATTTTTAAAACAAGAGTGTGTTGCCAGCCAGGTTTTCCTACAGCAAGTCTGGCTCTACTTCAAATTGTGTTGAGCTCATTGAACACAGACGCTCATTGCCTGGAGATGAAACTCAGAGAGGCTGCTGAGACATGGGGCCAATTCTGAGCTGGTGGAAGGGGCTGGGACTCTGCTGAAATCAATGAAATTGCACCTTCATTGGGCCCATTCTCTTCAGGTTTCCCTAATGTTTAACTCCCTTGAAATCTAGAAGCCAGGGGTATAGTCTCTGATCCAATGAACTCTACGGAAAAACCACCATTGACTTCAGTGAGGCCCAGATTTGACCCTCAGGTCTTCAGGTGAACATGTCCTGGCCAGATGTAGAAAAAAAATATTGGTGGAGATGGTTCTCAGATTTGTGAACCTCAGAAAAGGTTCAGTTAGAATTTGGGGCAAAGTCTTTTGTCTATTCTTATTGTTTCAGAACTGGTTTGTTTGCCCATTCCCGCATGTGGCATATACTAGCCTTGCATTAGAAGCACTAGCGAGAAAAAGTGGATGAGGTACTATCTTTTATCAGACCAGCTTCTGTTGGTGAGAGAGATGAGCTTCTGAGCCACACAGAGATCTTCTGCAGGTCTGGGAAAGGGACTCCCGGGGACTCATTAGAAGCACCAGAATGATTTAGTTGGTGATTGGTCCTGCTTTGAGCAGGAGGCTGGACTAGATGACCTCCTGAGGTCCCTTCCAACCCTGATATTCTATGAAAGCTTTGAGAAAGGTGCACATCTACAATGCTGCATAATCATTCCCCACTGAAGTGCCAGTAAGAAACTGCCCATGTCATTTGTGGAATGAGACCAAGGAATACATACACACACACACACTCTGCCAGGAGTAAAGAGAGAAGAGAATTGGACTGGATCTTAATAGTAGAGCTGAGTTGGAATCGAAACCCCGGATCTGAAACCTCCTGCACTTTGAGGAGATTGGTGTTCAGATCTGAATTGGGTGACTGCCCTGTCCAAATCCCTGAAGACACCTAAATTAGGAAAGCTCAGCTCAGAATCCACGTTTCACAAATGGCTTCACAGTAATTCCAGGGGGAGCTGACAGAAACACAGATGCCTGCAGCAAGAGCTATATTGGAGGGGGAAGGTAGCAATCTTCTTTTCAAGTGCTGAAGATAAAAAATGCTTTTGACAGCTGCTGCTTGGTGGGCTTCCAGGAACAACTGCAGCTCTAACAAGTTCCCAGCCTGCAAAGCTCAATATCTGTCCTGAGAATGGAAGCCAACTCTCCCTTTGTTGGACTGGTGACACCTGCGCCAGCACATCACAGCTAAGGCACTGACTGGCTTCCCATGCCCACCTGTATGGATCCTGTGGCTGACATCCTGTAGGGATGCCCTGATGTTTCTCAAAGACTTCTCTGCAGAAGTGTAAATGGCACCTCAAAGGCCTATGAAGAGAATCTGTAATTTGGCTTCCCCCAGTTTATCCCATCAGTATGCAGCAACATGCTTGGTGTGAGAAATTTGTTCTTGGCACCAGGCCAACACCCAAACAGACAAAGAAATAATGTTTACCCCTAGGCCCTTTCTGACAAACAATAAAAAAGCAATAGACTCATGAAAGATTACACATCAGCTAAAATACTGCCTCTCCGTGCCAATTCCTGTAGAAATAGGCAAAGCTGCCCTCTATACTCAACTAAAACTGCTGTTAAAACGCTCAAGGAAAATAATCATTTACACAGAATTTTTCTATTAGCCAATGATATTAATATTCTTGCTAAAGTTTTATTGTGACAATCTGTTTCGTGGGGAGAAACAAACAGTTTGCTTTGTTTGAATGTACAGTTGCACAGAGGACTTTGGGAGTTTGAGGCAGAGATGAATTGCCTAACAATGGTGTTGGGTGGTCACACCAGCTTGCAAGCAGAGGCATGGGCTACTTTAGGTGTGTGAACAAATCCAGTTCAGGTTTTCCTGCTGCTTCTTATTCCATTCACACCTCCTACTCAAAAAAAGATTGAGGAAACTCTGACCCTATTGGACAGTCTGGTAGATCTGAGAGCAAACTTGTTTCACCTGAGCTAGTAAGGTCCTAGCTAAGTCACTGACTGGATTCTTGTATCCACCGGAATGGATTCTGATGACAGCAGGTTGAATAATACAAAAGACAAATTGTGAATATTTTTGTTAATAAATGTGACGAGTTTTTTCCATTGCTGTGGGGGAGGTGGGGGGGAGGGAGGGGAGAAGGAAGGTCATGTAGTTTGTTGTTTGCTAGTATTTGGACAGCCACTGGTTTATCATCTGTAAATTTGTATCAGTAATTCATATTCATCTTTGAAATATCACCAATCAGGGAACAAAATAATGTCATGTGATTTAGGTGACCAATTGGCACACCCTAAATGACAAACAGTCCAAGCAAACAGTTTGTAAACAATAGGTTGAAATTTCTTTGGATAAACTACTTGGCCAGACTCATGCATAACGAACACAGGATCTGTTTGCAAACATGCAAAAGAGTTAAACTTCCAACAAAGGCTGGGCCTGATTCTCTAATGTCGCGCCCTTTGCATAGACTCATGACATTTGTACAAAGTGGGACTAAAGTAGTACTTAATCAGAATTCTCCATTCACAATGGTGGTGACATTTCACATGCCCTGTGTATATGTTTAAATCATGGCACAAACTGCAATGCAATGGAAAATCAGCCCCACTATCTGTAATTCTGACTCCAGTTTTTAACCTGCAGTGCTCAGTTTTATCTACCTCTACTGCACTGTGTTCTGGAGATCTGTGACAAATACAAAATTATGGTAGGGTGTACAGAAGAGATGCACATTTTTTCTTGCTTTATCCACACATAGGAAGGCAGGGACAAGGAACTATGAGCCTCCACTCACTGGTGGCTACAAGTCACACTATTTGGGAATTCACTCATGACAAATTTGAAAAAGAGAATGTCTCTCAAATGTTCAAATCCTGCCATAGTTGCAAGCAATTCTCCTCTTTCTGAAAACTGGTTGCTGCCGAGGAAAGCTTAGGACAGCTCCTATTGGCTTGGCCGATGTGAGATTTCCCTTTGTGATTCTGAAAATTGGCATCTTGTGTGGCACTGGCAATTTTATGAGTGCAAATATTTGTGGTTCCCATTGATGCCATTCACAGGCATCCTTACTTGACTGCACCCACAGATCAGATAGTGAGACATACAGATGACAATTGAGTCCACAAGTATTTACACTCCACAACTGTGAGTACAGAATGGGAGACCATTAGAAAATATAAAATAGAGAAGACTAAAAATAAAATCCAATGGTTGGAAGCTGAAGTCAGACAAATTCAGAGTTTGAGAATGAAATCCTGGTGTTATTGAAGTCAATGGGAGGGACTTGTATACTAGGGATGAGGTAGTGCCCCCTGAACCCATCACAGCTCTGTATAAATGCTAGGTATTATTATAAGATTCTGGAGACGGAAATGACCAATACTGGAAGTCAGTACAGTAGAGAGCGCCCCATGGTGCTCCCTCTTCAAAGTTAAGAGCTCATTTAGATTCTGATTCATCTAAGACTTCAGAATAAAAGCACAAATTTAAATCTACCCTATTTGGAGTAAACTTCAATGGGACCTAAGCATGTCAAATGCAATGGAGCTTAAGTGCTTAGCTGAACTGGGTCCAGAGAACCTTTGTGTTGTTATAATAACCACTGCCAACTAAACTCCTGGTTAAGAGAAGAAGAGAAAAATAGCAATTGAAAATAAATAAAATATAAAAACATGGGAAAGTGGATAGCAGTGAATACAAATCAGTGGTTAGGAAATGCAGACAACTGATAAGAGAAGCTAAAGTATCAATGAAAAGTCTATGGCCCATGGGATTAAGGACAATAAGAATATTATTTAAATATATCAGGAACAACAAAATCTTTACATTGATATAGGTCTGATACTAGATAAAGATGGTAAAATTGTCAATCATGATGCAGAAAAGGCAGCAATAGTCAATAAATATTTTGGTTTTCTACTGGGAAAAAAGCAGAATGATGTATTAATATCTAATATAAGGAAACACTTTCTATTCAATCTACAGAAAATATTAAACAACTATCAAAATTAAATATTTTTAAATCAGCAGAATTGGGAGCTCTCTGAACCAGTAATGCTGATTTTTAACAGATTTTGAAATACTAGGGAATTGCTGGAGTACCCGATAAAAGCTAATAGTGTGCCAATATTTTAAAGGGGTAAACAGAATGACCCGGGTAATTATAGGCCAGGTAGCCTGATATTGATCCCAGGAAAAATCATAGAAAAGCTGATATAGGATGCAATCAGTAAAGAATTAAAAGATGGTAGCATAATTAATACAAATCAACATGTTTTTATGAAAAATAGGTCAAACAAACCTGATATTGCTGTTTGATGGGATTACAAATTTTGTTGAAAACAATAATTGTGTTGACATAATATAAGTATACTTCTATAAGACATTTGATTCAGTCCCGCAGGACATTGTAATAAAAAAAACGACTATGCAAAATCAATGCCACTTATTTTTAATGGATTAAAAACAGGTTAACTGATAATAATCAAAAGGTAGTTGTAAATGGGGAATTATCATCCAATTGGGGTGTTTCTAATGTGATCTTGTAGGAAATCTGTTCTTGGCCCACTGCTATTCAATATTTCTAACAGTGCTCTGGAGGCAAATATAAAATCATTGCGGGTGAAATTTGCAGATGACATGAAACTTGGTGGTGTGCTAAACAATGATGAAGACAAGTCAGTTATATAGAGTGATCTGGACTGGAAAAGTGGGCTCATTTGAACAACATGCATTTTAGTAAAGCCAAATGCAAGGTTATGGATCTAGGAACAAAGAATGTAGGTCATCCTTACAAGATGGGAGTGGTTATTCTGGAAAGTAGTGAGATTGAAAAGGATGTAAGGGTCATGGTAGATAATCAGTTGAACATGAGCTCCCAGCACAATGCTGTAGCTAAGAGGGCAAACATGATCCTTGGATGCGTCTGCAGGGGAATAGCAGATAGGACTTGCGAGGTGAAATTATCTCAGTATATGGCATTACTGAGCTCACTGCTGGAATACTGTGTCCAGTTCTGGTGTCCACACTTCAAAAAAGATGTTGAAAAATTGGAAAGTTTCAGAAAAGAGCTACAAGAATGAGTCAAGGCCTGGAAAATATGCCGTAAGGTGAGAGAGTTAAGACGCGTAATCTATTTTGTTTATCCAAGAAAAGTTTAAGAGGTGACTTTATCACAGTACCTACAGGGGAAAGAGATTTCTGATAGCAGATAGCCCTTTAACCTATCAGAAAAAATTGTCATGAAATCCAATGATTAGAAGTTGAAGCTAGACAAATTTAGAGTAGAAACTAGGTGCCAGTGATTAACTATTGGAACTACCTACCTAAGGATGTGATGGATTCTCCATCCCTTGTGTTCTTTAAATTAAGTCTGGATGTTTTTCTAAAAGCTCTGCTATCACTCCAACAGAAGTTATGGGCTTGATACAGAAATTGCTGGTTGAAGTTCTGTTCTTTGTGTTATGTAGGAAGTCAGACTAAATTGTCATAAATAGAGCTGGTTAGAGACATTTGACAGAACCATATTCCATTGAAATATGCAACTCTGTCAAAATTGAAATGCTTCACAAAATCAGATCAGCTTCCCCAGAATTTTGTTTGAGAAAACAAAACAAAACAAAATTCTGGCAATGTCAAAACGCCCTATTTTGATATTTTTGGAATGAAACGTTGATTTTTTTCTTTTTGAACTGACTTTTCACTTCAAAATGTTTTTATTTTCTTTTACATTTTATATTACAATACAAATACAAAATAAAAAAAAGTCAAAATCAAAACACAAATTTTATCAAAACAAAGTTTCAAATGACCTGAATTTCCCCCCCCCCTTGGTGGAGCATATTAAAAATTTCAGTTTTCATCCCTATTCAGAATAAATTTCAATTTCAGATTTTTGGAATCTCAAAACGCCTCTGAGAAATGGAACTTCCATTTTCCAACACAGCTCTAAACATATTGGTCTCTTCTGGCTTTGAAATCTATGAATCCTAAACCCAGAGTGGCAGGCAGCTGAAATTTAACTGGCGACTGACTCCCTTTCTTTGTAGGCAAATTACTGGTTGTTTTTGGAGAGAAGGAACTACTCACCCAGCACTGATGTCATGAATCGTTTCTCCTTGAACCCCTAAGAGGCCATGTGGGCTAGCAGTGGTGCAAGAAAGCAAAGGACTAAACCAGGAGTATCTTGGGTTCTAATCCCAGTTAAGCCGCTGCCTAACATTTTGAACCTGAGCAAGTCACTTGACCCCCTTGTGCCTCATTCAGCCCAGCTGTAAAACTGTGTAAAAAGAAGGACCTTGCTGAAAAACAGATGTTACATCTGAGCTGAGCTTTGCTGGGTAAATATACATTTCCCAAACCCAACTCGATGAAACACCTGCTGGGGAATCCAGGCTTGTGGTGGATGGAGACATTTGTGTATCCTATAAATTCACACTCTCTCCATGCAGATCCCTAGGGTGTGGGGGGGGTCTCTCTTCCCTCATGTTTGATCTATCCTGAGGGTGACCAGAACAGGATCTCCAGTGGTGAAGCCCCAATGCTCTCGCCAGCCAGTAATTTTAGTGTGGCTCAGGCTTTTCCGGGGCTTCTGCAAAGGGCCAGACCCTTTGCTGGTTTACAGCCTGTGCAGTCCTGTGGACGCTGAATGGAAGTCAGTGCCATGGCAGGTAGAAGCAGGCTAAGTCCATCCATGATTTGGCCCACAGAGCACACGCGAGTACTGTAGTCGGAAAGCCTTGTTTATTCATGTGCTCGTTTTTCTAGTTTGGTGAACAATACATGTCAATATTTAGTCATTACTGTGGGAACAGCCAAAAAAGAAAGAAGGAAAGAATAGGAGAAAACACTATTTCAAGGCTGGTGCCTCTCATTCATTTATTTGATTTCCATTTTGCTTATGTGTGCCGGGCTCTTTCGCACGGAAGGAAAACAGGAATTCAAAAAGGGACGTGGCACCTAAATGTTGCCATGAAATCCTGGAGAAGAATGGGAGCCAGACCTTCCGGGAATCCCATCAGCAGCCCTTGAGAAGAGCTGCTCAGACCCACTACGTCTACAGGGCTACAGTTTTTTCAATTCTTTCTTATCAGGGTTTTTGAGGTGGCCAAACGACTCCATGTTGGAGCTGTGAGACTCTCCCATTCTCCACTGTCCTATACCATTGTGCCCCAAAGGTCCTGGGTCAGAGAGTCCTCCTCCTCTTCTTAGTTGAAAAGAATGGCATGAGCCTTTGAAGCTCCTCAGTGTTACATGTTAATCAACTGGAAGAGTCATTATTGGGGTGATAAAGGACTCCTTTCCTCTGACCAGTGCTCTTGCCAGTCTGGAGAGGGGTAGTGTAAGCATCTAGGACCGGAGTCTCCCGTGTAGTATAATACTATGCACTAGGCCAAGCTTGAAACACATAGGACCTGGATTCTCCCCTCACTACAGAGAAGCCAAGAAGACTTAACTCCATCTTAATAAGTGACCCCCTCCACCCCCATCATGCAATGAAGGGAGCAAGGAGGGGGAGGAGCTAGAGTGCAATGTGCCCCAGTGATCCTGGGCTGTCAGAATGGATCCTAAGGGACCATTTCAGCCAGCATAAGATAGAGCAAGCCTGTGGCTGCTCTAACTTGAAGTAGGGGCTGATTTGCCCTGGGTCAGAGAAAAAGCAAAGATGGCCCAGAGGATCCAACTCTTCACGTTCACAAAAAACGTGCCATGGAAATGCAGTAAATAATATTTTAAGGTTTATTCATCAGAATACGTTTTCTAACATGTCTTATGAAACATTGTTAGAGAACGAACTATGAACTATGTTGCATTGACAGCTATCAAATACATATTAAAAGCATGTCTAAAATTTATGAGCAGGGCCTTCATTAAAAGTGTTGCCAACCATTTGCTGTACGTTGGAAGCAGAGTAATGTGGAGGAAAACGCCTTTAAAAAAAAAAAAAAAAAAGGACATGAGACAATCCTCTCGGATTTTTCATTTAATGAGTTATATGCAGTTCAAAAATCAAAATTCACTGCGTATTCCTTCCAAGGACTATTACTACCTCTATACCAGTGAGCTAGGGAAAGTCCACTTTGTCTTTGTTCATATTTTTAAGCAGATGAGGGGTGTATCTGGTTCTGATTTAGAGAAAGTCCATTAATAACCACAGTGAAGGT
Organism: Terrapene triunguis; assembly: GCF_002925995.2. Taxonomy (NCBI): domain Eukaryota; kingdom Metazoa; phylum Chordata; order Testudines; family Emydidae; genus Terrapene; species Terrapene triunguis. The sequence goes on from NW_020664585.1 coordinate 16,656,094, forward strand.
TAATTATTAGCAGTTGCATTAAACAAGCAGAAAGAGCCAATGTTTACTGAATAATGATGTGCCTGCCTAGGTCTTGTAGAGTCCAATTCTGAATCGTCCCACTGAAGCAAATGGGAGAATTTACATTGTGAGTAAGGATTGCAGGGTTAGTCCCATAGTACGTAGCGCTCTAGTTTATTAGTAGGAGATTAGCCCCCGGCCAGAAGGGGAGATTCCTGATGAAAGTCTGAAGGAAGATGAGCCTGTGGCCCTAGCCCAGGCTTTGGCAGTGGTGTTTATGCACCACTTGGCTTCCTGATTGCAAAACGAAAAAGATGCCATGTTGGCAGCAGGGAAGCTTTGGAGTTTTGTATCTTCCGATCTCTTCACAGGGCTGCAGAGGGCAGAAAGTTTGAATTTCTGCCAGAGAGGCACCAGGGCTACCAGAGACTACGCCAGCCCAATGGTATGTTTAGACTAAAAAGGCAACTCTGGTTTCCTGGTCTACACTGGGGAGAGGCGGGGGGGAATCAATATAAGTTACGCAACTTCAGCTAAGTGAATACAGTGTCTTCACTGCGGTGAATTGGCTGCTGACGCTCCCCCGTCGACTCCGCCTGCACCTCTCGCACTGGTGGAGTACAGGAGTCGACGGGAGAGCGCTCGGGGGTCGATTTATCGCATCTCGACTAGACGCAATAAATCAACCCCTGCTGGATCGATCCCTGCCCGTTGATCCGGCGGGTAGTATAGACATACCGTTGTGACTGTTGATTTTGGGGTAGTCACTCCTGATGTAAGATCTGAATCAGCCCACACAGAAGCAATATAAAGTAAAATGAAATATAATGAAATTCATTGTCCATATATAGAGCCAAATCCTGCTTTTGAGGGCTCAAATGGACAGTCAGCTACATAAAATGCCAACATGAGCATAGGCTCTCCTATTAAGGAGCCCATGTTTGAAAATTGCACTCCCCTAGAAGTACTGCCCTTTGGAAAAACTCTTTTCTTTGCTCTCAAACAGAAGTGGATTGAAGCCACAAAGTTCAGACAAGAATCCAAACTTCTCCAAAGTATAGGGCAGTCTAGAGCTGGGGTGTGGTTCTGTCTTTCTATCTATGTACTTATCTGGTCCCAATCATCACAGGATTTGAATATGATTTGACTCTTTATAGTGAATGGGGCAGGTCACAAAGTTTGGATTCAGCTCTGGATGCAAGCTCCACCATGACTAAGGGTAGCATGTTTAGTTCAGGCCAATAGGAACATGGGACTAGCCAGACTGGATCAGACCTAAGGTCCATCTAGTCCAGTATCCTGCCTCTGACAGTCACTAGTACCAGATGCTTAAGAGGAAGGTGTAAGAACCCTGCAGTCAGATGTGGCCCCTCACATAGGTCTCGTCCTGATTTCGAATAGACACTAGCTTAGGACCTGAAGCACCTCTACTCTCGGGGTAGGTCTACACAGCAAAGAAAAACCTATGGCTGGCCCATGAGTTGGGCTGCAGGCTGTTTCATTGCTGTGTAGTCTTCTGGGCTTGGGCGGGAGCCTGAACTCTGGGACCCTCCCATCCCACAGGGTCCTAGAACCCAGTCTCCAGCCCGAGCCTAGAAGTCTACACAGCAATGAAACCACCCCTCAGCCCAAGCCCATGAGCCTGAGTCGGCTGGCATGGGCTAGCCATGGGGGTCTAGCTGTGGTGTAGACATATCTTCAGAGGCCAAAGCAGTTATTTGCCTGTCTAGATCCTGGACCAAATTCTGTTGCTCCATTTGACTCTTTGTTACGAAAGAGAAGACTGTGGAAAGTGACTTGCATCTCCGGTGCTGCGTCTCCATATAGACTGGTGGTATCTAGACTTCGGAAGAGTGAGTAACTTGTACCACGGTTGCGCTGTGAATGTTCAGTACACGCAGTCCCTTTTGAATCACAGGAAGTATGTAGGCTTATGAGATTATCAACCCATTATTAAGGTTTCAGAAAAATATAGAGTGGTTTCCGCTTTATCTGTTTACTCTGTGGCTGATAAAATATTAACATTTTTCAACCTCCCGTTAATAACCCCCATCCTCTTACTCCCAGACAATATGGGGTGTGTGCTAAGCTGATCACCCAAAACGGAGCTGTTTCTTTTGGCTACTGTCATGCAGGAAGCTGGGGAAAATAAAGTTGTTTGCACAGGATTTAAGCATTTTGGGAAAAAAGAAATTAAAAATGCGACACTGAGGAAAACACCAGGCAAGTAGTAAAAGTGCTTTGCATGTGCGCAGCTGTTTCCTGGCCATTTCTTTTTTATGGCAAGGGCACTTGGTTTACAGGAAATTCCAGTTCGCATACAATGCCAGTCACTCCAGAAGCTGGGCTCCAGAGTGAACGGCATTGATCTCCTTTGCGCAAGCTGCGGTGGTTGTGATTTCATCACTCGCGCTACCTTAGGCTGTGGGGATTCTGTTCTGATTCCCTTGGTAGTAAACTCCCCTCCCTCTGTTTTCTCGTTGGGATTTGATTTCTCACAGTCAGGTTTCAGGTGGCCCGTCCAAATTAAAGATAGGCCCAAATCTCACTGAGACTGTAAACTCTTGGGGGCAGGGCCTGTGTTTGTACCGCACCTAGCACAACGGGGCCTGGTCCGTGACTGAGGCTCCTAGCCACTAAGTAATGGTAATGAACCAAAACTCCAGATCCACAACTTGTCTTGTCATCGGGTTAACTGGGCAGGGAGGACTGAGAGCTGGAAATGGACACAGATGAGGGTCTATATATACCTGGGCTGAGTCTCGATGAAGCAGCTGGTGGCCAGCATCACTGGGTCAAGCTCTAGGTGTAGACGAGGAAGCCATGATGTGCCCAGGTTTCAAGCAGGAGTAAACTGCACTGGTGCAAAGCATTGCTTTCCTTGTCCACATTTGGGGTTTGCGCCAATGCAGCTAAACTGGTTGCTGATCATCGATGGCTGAATCCCAAGTAGAGACGAGGCCTGGGGCAGTTTACATTTCTAGGAGTTTTCTTGAGTGTTTTTCCAAGTTGTATAAATAGCTACAACTGGAGATGCGTGGAAACATAAGACACCAGTGCTTATTACTTTCAATGTTTAGCATTTGTTATCGTACTGAAACGCTAACCTGCTCCAAGCCTTGGCACATCTCACTGAAGGAGAAACCACAAGGCAGTCTCAGCCATCATGGCTTCCCATCCAGAGGCGCTGCAAACGAGACAAGTTGGGACAGGATTAGTGGGGGGAGCTCCTGTTCTGCTGCATTGGCAAAACGCCCTCTAGAAGCAGATGCAGGGGAAGCAAAATGATAAATGGGCTTTGGAAGGCAACCCAAACATGTACATACAAATTAGTATTTAACATACAGTTGCTATTTGCAAATTACTCGTTTGCCACTTTGCTTCGAAGTGAGAGCAACTTTGTTAGCTGAACAAACAGCAGCCGCGGCAGCGGCAGCAATGTGCTCACACACACACACACACACACACACACACACACACACACACACACTCCTAAGCACAAAGCTAGTGCATATGCACGCATGCACATGTGCACGGGCACCCTACCAAACAGCACACATAAATACTCAGGATCTGTGTCTCTTCTCCTCTCACCGATGGAGTCAGGCCTTCCAGTGGCCCCCAGCAGACAGCTGTGCGAGGGTGGTGCAGAAGAGATCGGTGGCTGGGTAAAGTCTGTGTTGAGAACCTGATTCAGAGGTTAGGTAGGTAATTTTTTGGCGGAAGGGAGAAAGCCAGCTGGGCGCTTGGCCAATTGCTTTTGCCAAGGACAAGCTGGGCTGCGATTGCAGCTTTCAAACAGGAAATAATATCGTGGCAACATATTAATCATAAATAATATCACAGTGAAAGTAACTAGCCAAGGTGTTCCAAACACCTGAGCATCCTGGATACTAATCCCGAGTGGCTGAATGATCCAGCTGTAGTGTCTTTACCAGAAGGGCTTTGCTCTGACATACACGCTGAATCTTAACAAGTAACAGAACAATAGACTCTTTCCATGCTAGCCAAATAACTACTATACTGGCTACTGGCATTCACATCCAGATTTAGGCCCTGGCATGGGAGTCATCTGAGAGCACTGGAGATGTCCGCGAACAGGCACTGAACAGGGGAGAGTGAACTGTTGCCCACCTTTGGGCAACAGTTCCCCTGACTCGTCTGCAGTCCTAGGGGGTCTCGATTTAACAGGAACTCTGTGTTATTCAATGGAATTCCCCCTGCAGGCCAGGACTGCAGACCTTTCCCAGACACAGTGGAGGAAAAGGGTTCACTTTTCAAACCCGTTTTTCTTTCCCTTTGCAATGAGAAGTCACAGGGGAGCCAACCAGTGCTGCAGTGTATGATTTAGGAAGATAACAAGGAGCAGAGAGACGAGACTATGAAATTTGCAATATCTGCCCTAAAAATAACCATCCAGAGAAAGAGTAAGCCCAGCAAGGCTTGAGATGTCAAACCAGGATGACATGGGTCTGTCCACTACAGTCACTCACCCTTAAGCTGCTTAGCTTGAATGGGAGCGATGTATGAACATCTGAATGGGAAATGGTATCATTTCCTTAGGGCTTGTCTAGATGGGAAAGTTGCACTGGTTTAACCTAAGGTGAGTTAAATTGCCTTTCCATTTAGTTTGGGAACAGGTTTAAGATAAAGTGCAATAAGCTGCTCTTAAATGGAAATGACAGGATCTACACAGGGGTTTACACTGCTTTGACTAAACTGGTTTAAAAACCAATTTATGTGAAACCGTTGCAACTTTCTGTATGGGCCAGGCCTAAGGGGCAAACCCTGGGTTCTTTCCCTGACAAGGGCAGAGGTTCCAGTGGAACCAGAGCAAAACCATTCCATCTCCTGTACAAAACAGAAAAGGGGGTGAACAGTAAAAGTGACAAAGTTTGCAGATGATACAAAATTATTCAAGATAGTCAAGTCCAAAGCAGATTTCCAGGAGTTCAGGGGGAATCTCACAAAACTGCGTGTTTGGGCACCAAAACGGCAGATGAAATTCAATGTTGATCAGTGCAAAGTAATGCACATTGGAAAAAATTATCCTAACTAGACATATAATAATGGGTTCTAAATTCGCTGCTGCCACTCAAGAAAGATCTTGGAATCACTGTGGATAGTCTGAAAACTTCCTCTCAATGCACAGCAGCAGTCAGAGCTAACAGTATGTTAGCAACTAGTAGGAAAGGGATAAAAGATAAGACAGCCATAAGACAATATCACCAGACAAGACAAGACAATATCATAATGCCACTATATAAATCCTTGGTGTGCCCACATCTTGAATACTGTGCCCAGTTCTGGTCGCCTCATCTCAAAAAGGTTCAAAGAAGGGCAAAAAAGATGACCTAGGGTACGGAACGGCTTCCATACAAGGAGAGACTAAAAAGATTAGGGCTGTTCAGCTTAGAAAAGAGTTGACGGAGCGGGGGTATGATAGAGATCTCTAAAATCATGAACGGCATGGAACAAGTGAATAGAGATGTGTTATTGATCCTTTCACACAACACGAAGACCAGGGGTCACCTGTTGAAATGAATAGGCAGCAGGTTTAATGCAAACAAGAGGAAGTACTTTTTCACACAATGCACAACTATCTTGTGGAACTCATTGCCAGGGGACGTCGTGATGGCCAAAAGTATAACTGGGTTCAAAAAGGAACTGGATAAGTTCATGGAGGATAGGTCCACCAGTGACTAATTAGCCAGGCAACCCCATACTCGGGGCAATCCCAAACCTCTAAGCACCAGAAGCCAAGAGTGGAATACAGGGGTGGATCACTCCATAATTGCCCTGTCATGTGCACTCCCCTTGAAGCTCTGGTACAGGCACAGCTGGAGACAGGATACTGTGCAAGATGGACCATGGTCTGACCCAGTATGGGACTCTTATGATCTAATGGGATGGGAGGCAAAGCCAAACTCTTAGGAGTGATCAGTCAATAATATTGCCTAAGCTGCCAGCTTTCCAGGGCAGGGGTGGTCTCTGTCTGGGTTTGTACAATGACCAGCATCCCAGCCCCAGGAGGCCCTGATTCTTACTGGGGACTTTGGCCACTACCACGATAGAGATGTTTATTAGTAGTGATTCAGGGTGGAAATTTGGCGAGTTATAAACATTTGGTTGAGAACTACTTGGGAAATGATTTTTTTCCCCATGAAAAATGTGTTTATCAAAATTTTCTTTGGTCAATTTTACAGGCTTTTCAGCTGTGTGTTTTTTTTTAGGGGGGGGGGTTGACAACTCCCCCCAAATGTCATTTAAAATGGACATTTCTGGTGGAAATTTCCACTCAGAGGGAAAAAGCCATTTTCCATCAAAATAAAAAAACCAACCCCCCCCCCCACACACACACCCCTACCCACTTTACTTTTCAGTACAAAATCTGAGCCCTGCTCTAGTTTGGAGTCACTCTGTCTCCCCTCCGTACACCTTTGCGATTCGTGAGGCTCAAGGAGCCCACAAACTCCCTACACTGGCCTGTGCCACCCAGCTAACGCGTCGGAGTGAGTACCTGGCATGGCGGTGGGGACTGTCTCCATTGCGTTAGGCACGCTGATAACACTGGCTGCGCTCAGACTGTCCACATGCTGTTTCTAATAAAACCTGATCTCGCTCCTTTTGACGTAGACGACAGGAACCATTCCTGGTTTAAGTCACCCCGCTGGGGAGCACACTGTAAAACTCGCTCCAGATAACTCTGAGGAGCTGGAGAAAGGGAATCAGGAAGCAATAAATCAACTCTGCTGAGTTATAACACTGGTGACAAAGGAGTGGGTTCCCCGACAAATCCTGCTGACGGGACTCACTGAGGTAGCTAGCGCATGACCGGGGTTGGGCTGGCAGAGCACAGCTGTGAGTATTTACTTATTCTGAACACATTGTAGAAGTGGCCAACTCTGCCCTGGTTGTTTAATGTAATAGACAATAAATAACAATCAAAATGTATGATGATGGTAACCTCTAGAGGCCCCAGCCAAGTTCAGGGTCCTGTTGTGCTAGGTACCATGCAGACACATAGTAAGAGACAGTCTCTGCCCCCACACAACCTAAACAGGCAAAGACAGACTGTCCCCAAGTCACACAGCGGAGCTAGGACAAGAACCCACGTTGCCTGGGCAGTATTCCAGTTCCTGGCCCATGCTGTCCTCGCCTCAAGCATGCTAATGATTTTCCCCTATAAAAGCACCAGGTTTCAAAGGCTCTTCCAGGACTTTACAGCCATTAATGGGTTGTACCCCACGGCCCCCCACAGATGGCGGGAAGATTATTGTCCCCATTGTAAAGATAGGGGAGGCCACGACCAATCTCCTTCTCAGGGCAGGTGGGAATAGCCACTCAGGTGCCCACCTTGGAGCTTACGTAGGAGCAGTGTGCCCAAGGGGTTTGCAAAGCTGATCTTTGGCCCGGGCCAAGTTATCTGAGTGCCCAGTGACTGAAGTGCTCCAACGGGAAGTGGGGGTGGGGACTGCTCAGTGAGATCCGTGTCAAACCACAGTTTCAGACGTGCTCAGCAGCTGCTCCAGAGGTTTCATTGGCTCTTCTAGCTCCTGCTACATGGTGATGTGAAGCAGGCCCTTTGGCTTGCTACAGTTCCTCCAAGGCACACTCATCTTCAGAGTAACATTAGCCTTGAAAGTGTCCCCTTCTGCAAGCAATATTCACTGCTTTCGGATCGCAGCATGGCGGGAGTTTTGAATGACTCATGGTAGACCGCGTTCGTGCTGACCTTGTGCCAGGGTTTCTATCTCAGTTAGTCAATAGTATATTCTGCTATTTGCAAACATGCGATGATTTGGAAACTGTAAGATCAAAGAGTGGGGATAAAATGCTTTCATTTTACTTAATGCTACTCTGTGTTTAAATATAGCTGCGTGTCCAAAGATATCAAAGTGCTTTACGATCACTCATTACAAGTGTAATTATGAACCCTTCCCAAGGAAGTATTGCTCATTTCATAATGGCTAAACTAAAGGAAAGAGAAGTCAAGTGACTTGTCCAAAAGCCACTACAAGTCTGTGATAGGACAGGGAATGGCTGCCAGTCGCATTTTCTCATTGCTACATTGCTTCCCTCCCCAACCAGTTTAAACAGGTGCCCATTTAGTGCTGCATGGTGTCATCGATCCAGCTCCACAATTTGACTTTCAACCAGAGCTCAGGAGTAAGGAATTTGTCTGGACAGAAAAATGTCGAGGTGAGTGAAAGGTGGGTGTGCTGATTAGTTTGTCTGCATTTGACAAATGACATGGCCATGGAGACTTCCCAGAACAAAACCTGATGTGCTCACAGAGTGATTTACTCCATCCTTTGCCTACTGGAAAGCAGAAGGGTCTGCGCCAGCGTCACATCTCCGGTGACCCTACATCTTCCCAAGCAACAGGCTCCAGGATGGAAGGAACTTGGCCCCCAGTAGAGGAAAGGTTCCTGAAATAAGTGTTTGTCTAGCATTGTATGGCCTCCAAAGCAAACAGCTAAACATGTATTCTGAAACCTCAGCTTGTAAAAACATCAGGTCGCCCTGTTTGCAAGAGACTCCTCTCTGCTATTTGTTCAGACAGAAGGTAAAGGCACGCCAGGGAAGCAAACAAGCGAGGAGGAGGAAGTCACACAAAGCATTGAAGATTAAGGTCCCACACAGCAGTGCAGGAGGATGGAGTCTGCCGGCTGTCATCATGTCACCCCACCGAATTAGCTGTTCTTAAGCAATGCTGCTGTTTTCATCACAAGACTTAAAACAAAACCCTCCCTCACCAAAGAAGCCTTGGATCAAATGGGCCAGCGAGCTGACCCATCCCCATCATCCTGGAGGGGCCCCCTCCTAGGCATGACTGAGGTACCCTGGCAGAGTGTTGTGCTGCGGAGTGTGACGGCTGATGGCTCTGCTCTATGGAGTCTGTGGATAAATAAAGGATTCCGGCCTCCAGGGTGCCTTCACCAGCACTGAATTCATATAGATCTGGTTGTGGGGCCTGACACTGCAGTCTCCTGCACCTTGGGGTGTGAAAAGGAGCGTGAAACGCTGCTGCTCTGATCTGCTGACAGCTCACACTTGCCTTGCACAGGTAGAAGTGGCAACGCAAGACGGGAAGGGCCCAGTAAGTGAGTGCGTTAGGTGGTTTATAACATGGCCACTATCCCGGCTGAAAATGTGTTTCCCGGCTGATGGCCACTTAAACATTTGTCCTTCTTTTGACATGGGTTCAATCTGCTGCTCTCTTCTCTGCCGGACTCAGTCCTCGACCCAGAAGAATAAAGGTTACACACTGAGGGCCCTGACTTGCAGATGACTCTGCGTGGACAGCACCCTGCACCTACAAAAGAACCCCAGGGACAGCAAGAGAAGGCGGCATGGTCACAAGGGGCTGCCCAGCGAGGAGCTGCAGCCGCTTTCTTTGACGAGTGATTTGTTTGCAAACTGAGCCTGATTTGCTGCAGGGTCTTCATTATTCCTAAATCTTCACCCAACATCAGACCCCAACATCCTGATTCATAGTAAACAGCACCCGGCTTGGCCACTGACGCCAATGGGAGTAGCCCACCAGGACTCGCCTGGATAAGGATATCAGCATCTGGCTCCAAGTGACCTGGATGGAGAATTTTCAGACCGTGGCGGTTTTGTAAGCTGTTCACGTCAACAGTTTGCTATTGCAATTCTTGTGGGGTTGGTCAGCTCTGTCACATGGTAATATTTGTGCCCCCTGACCAGACAACTGACATATTTTAAACATGGGGAAACTGACGAATGGCAAATAACGAATCACGTACTTTCTGGGATAAATTGGGTTGACTATCCCAAAGAATTAATAATGCAACCCCATGGATCATTTCAAGGCAAAGTCAGCACTTCTGTTCCCCAAAATACCATTCCGCCCCACCCCCCGCTCTCCCCAGTTTGCTCCTACCTGACATGGTCACTTTGTCAGACGTTCACTGGCCAATTCTGTGGCAGCATTCGTAGATGGGATGTAATACAGATGGGATCGTGATGTATAAAGAAGGAGGCTGTCACTAAACCAGACATTTTTGCTATGCCAGCTGGCAGCCCAGTTCCACATATGCTCAAGGAAGCCATAATCCAGTTTCAGCAGCTAGCCCAAGAGGTGAAATCTCATCCCCACACACTCTGGCAGGGGAATGGAGATGCGGGTTGCCCACCGCTGGTGGGAGGGGCTGCGTTTCCATGTGCATACTGGAGAATTTTCAACCCACTCATATCATGACTCAGTATTTTCTAAGGGAAATGGATTTTTCAGGGCTCATTCAAAACCCAGGGGCAATCTGTGCAAACCCAGCCCTCACTTCCTTTGCCTGACTGAGCTCTGAGGCGCCGCTCACTTACACCAGGGTAACTCCATTGACTCCAGTGGAGTATGGAGGAGGAGAAGCAGGCCCATATGTCTCGCCCTTCTAGCTTCTCGGTGACAGATTCCTCAGTCACTGGCAGGCCCCTTTCCTGTCTGGCCTGCAGGTTGTGGATTTCCCTCCCCCCCACCCCACTTCTATGAGACAGAGTGTGATAAATTGAAAGCTACGAGGGTCTGCACATTTGACACCATAGGCCAAATTCAGAGGTGACGTAAATCACGGTGTGAATTACACACTGGGTGTAAGCTGGTCAGAAACAGGTGTAAGTGGCCAAGCAGGGCAACATGCTTGGATCTGGCATTCAGTGGATGTGCAAAACACGTGTCACTTACCCTGCTTTGGTATTCTGTGGGAGCATTGCGGATGGTGCAATTAAAGGTGGCTGTGGGGCAGAAGGGTGCTGCCGTGTATTACACCTCTTATTTATTGCTCTCCCTGAAACACGCCGCTTCTGCTCCCGGGACACATGTGTCAGCCTGGCTTTGCACACCCACTGAACGCCGAGTTATTCCACTTTCCTTCTCGGCACCTGTTTCCTGACTAACTTACACCATGGCCATGGCCAAAGTTGCTCCAGTGCCTCCCAAGCAGAGAGACCAGGGTGGAGGGGTGTCAGATTTTCCCTGCAACTTGAAATGCCACCAAATTTCATGAACATTTCAGCCCCGAGAGCCAGACCCAAAAAGTCAGCTCCTCCTCCGCCGGCGCAAGCCCCATTGACTCCAATTGACACGAAGCTGAAGGCTGGCCCCAAAGAGTCTCCTCTCCTTCTTATGGGAGGTAAATGCAGAGCAGCTCCCCTGAACTCAGCACAGTGACACGGGAACGTATGAGGTCCCAATCCAGCTCAACAGGCCCGAACCTCCTCTCCCTTCAACTGTGTTTACACAGGTGGAGCTCCATTAACTTCAGTGAGTTTACACCCCGTGTACAGAAAGGCGGAGCCATTCCAGGACGTGCCATTTGTCTTCTGAGCACAGCTCCGGGTGACTCTTTTGGGGCTGGTGCCCGGAATGTAGAGAGGCTGCCGTGATCATTAAACATCCTCCCATGCCCGCACTATCAGAGGTTTCCCCAAACCTGTTCGGCCTGTCTCTGTTTACATTCATTTTGAACTGTGTAAGGCTGGAGCTATGCAAATACCTCCCTTTGGAACGGGCCCATTCCTCTTCCCCTACCCAGGCAGCAGATTAATCTTGTTAAGGTCTCAGTTATAATCCACAATGTAATGCTTTGCACATGAAAGCTGATTCAGTCGATTCTGGAGCTTGTTGAGAACAAATTTTAAACAAGCCCATGGACCAGCAGAGAAATAGAGGAGGCATCTCGATCCCTCAGGAGCTGCTGGGCCCCGTCCATGGGACTTTCATAGAGCTTAGGCAGAAAAAAAAATCATGTAACACTTTTCTCTCATTAAAATTCTGCTTTTTCATGAGCCATGAAAGGATTTTCTCTGCCCGGGAAGGGCTCACACTCCTCTCAGCTCCGCGCAAAGGGGAGAGCATGCGTGCCAAGGAATCCAGCAAGGACGGAGGGTGGGGAAGTGGGACAATAAAATACTCCACCTGGCCCTGGATTTAAAAAGTAACAAGCCACCCAGCCCTCCGGTCTGTTAACGTGATCCCGGAGGTCTGAGCGTGCGATTGGAGTCACAGGGCAGGGAGCGATTTACGACCTGCAGGCACTGATTGACAGCAAACTTAGAGGAGTGTTTGCAAAGGGGGGGGGGGGCAGTTCCCTGCCAAGGTTGGGCCCAAGTGAGCCATGCAGCTTGTGCTCTCCTTCAGAACACGTGTGGGGTGGGACCTGCGGGGAGAGCACACAGAGGCAGCCCCCCAGCCCAAGAAAAGCAATGACCCCCAAGCTGCTTTGCACACTACTGCTTAGAGTTACATTGTCATTCAAGGGGGAAGGACAGCAGAGTTGGGGGTGTCACCTCCAGGAGGCAAACGCTAAGACGTGGGTCGCCTCTGGAACGCAAGCAGTCAGGATGAGGAGGAGGGTCACCTCTAGATTTCAGCTCTAAGCCCCTTTAAGCCTCCCTGGATCCTGGGAGAGGCAGACAGGGGCAGAATTGGCCCCTGGTGCAAGTCAGGGGCTTCCTAGGCACTGCTCCACCACCTGAGGGTTGATACAGTGCAATGGACTCCAGCCCTACCCCCATCAGCCCCCATCATGCCCTGTCCGCACGCCAGAATGGCCTGCCCTGGGGAATCCTCGGCTGCCTCTTTCAAACAGCTTGGAGGTCACTTTGCACCGCTCCAGTGACACGAAGTGACCTTAGCAGGCCTCGGGATCCAGCCCTCAATCATTAAGCCATGTGGGAGGGAGGCGTCTCCTAAAGTTGTACTGGACGATTCTGCCAACAAAGGGCTAAATTCTGCCCTTGGTTGCAGCCCGTGCAATGCTGTGGGGCTACCCAAGGGAATGAAAGAGCACACCTGGAGCAAGCAGAAAGGGCAGATCAGCATTTAGGATCAGCCTCTCTCTCGCTAATAAAAGACAGGCCCTGTCGCACGAGGTGGGGCCTGCTGTTGCGCTAGGAGTGCCTCTCACCTAAACCCTGCTAGAGCGAGAACTTGCAAGACTTCCCTCTCCTCCTCCGCCTGCCAGTTCCCAGCAGGCTGCTGTCCGCAGGCCCCATCAGTCTCCTCAAAGCCCCTGTCAACAGGTCGGTCAGTCGCTCCCAGCCTTCAGCACCCTGACACCTTCGCTTGTGCTGCACATTCTCACACCCGCTCCGCTGCAAAACTGCTCCCGGCAAAATACTTATCCAGCTCCTTCTCTACACAGGAGAGTAACACTAGGCACATGCACCGCAGTGACGCCGGCTCTGCTGGGACTGGGAGCTGGGGAAAGCACGTGCAGGGGCCCACCCTGCTCATAGCTGGGCTTTGTATGTTTTCTGGCTGCTGTGCCCATCATATGCCCAGGCATGCCAAGCCGTTCGGGACATGCCAGCGTCAGCACTGCTGAGTGACACTGCTGTTCCATCGTTGGCAGAAGCACCACAGTCAGGCAGAGGTGCTGTAATGACTATCGTGTACATTATGCTGGAGCCTAGAGACTCTCGGCCCCATGGCGCTCAGCGCTGTACAAACGGAGAGTGAGACGGGCCCTGCCTTGAAGAGCTCACAGTCTGAGAATAAGCTGAGTGCTAGCAGGTGCATACAGCAAAGAGACAAGGGGAACACCAGGAAAGGATGGGAGTTACTGATGCTAGGATGGAAGCCTTGGCAACCCTCATCATCAGTAGGTAGCAGTGAATCCGCTATCTCCCCGTACGCCCCAGGCCTGCCTGCCCTTCGCACGCGCCCTCTCTCGCTCTCTCTCTTTCTTGATCTCCTTGAGTGCAACTACATTTGAAGAAATGGTTATTTTCCTGCAATCAGAGATAAACATGGTTCCTGACAGGCCTCTCCCAGGTCTGCCTGGGGCAGGGTGGTGGAGAGGGTCAGATTCTGTATTTGCTTACAGCTCATGCAGCCCACGGTGGAGCCACCACTGGCATCGGTCGGAGATTTGCAGAGGGCAAGGGGGAAATACAGCCTTTCGGGAGTAATGAAGTTTTAATTGTCACAGTCAGCCCCACTGTGAGCAAAACTGCTCTCCTTTAGGCCACTGCTACTTCTGCCCTCTCTCCCCCGTCCCCATTCTCCTGTCTCTGAGGCTCTCATCCCTGTTCCCCTAACTTTGTGAGTCTATTCCGTTCTTCCCTTGGAATTGCCATCCCTGCAGCAACTGCCACTTCCCCAAGGGCTTCCCTCCCACCTGTTCTCATTCCATATACTAGGAAGACCAGCTGTGGAATGTTGGCATAGAAATGTCATCGCTGGAATTTAGAGTAGATGGTCTACAGAGATAAATGGGGACCCGGGCAGTTCACACCTCTCAGAGCTACTGTACCAGGCTCTATGCAGACTCAGGCAGTCCCCTTGATTTACACTTGGCTCATAGTGGGAAACTTTTGTTTGCAACCACAATGGCTAGAAACCTACTTTTTAAAATGAAAGCTGAGATTCTGGAGAATTTGAATATGTCACATGGGAAAGGCTCTGATGAGGTCACAGAAATTGTGAATTTGAATGAAGTCTGTGGAATCTTGGAAGTGGCTAAAAACACATTGGATTAGGTCACCAAACTAAGTAGTGTTGCGACGTCGCACACAGGGTCACAGAGCCAGTCAGGTTTGGCCATCCATGGAGGACTGAACGGACCAAACCTGAGTGGCGCTGTGACCCTGTGTGCCAGGTTGCAATGCCCAGAGCAGGAAGCCAGGCCCAGCCCCGTGGGCCAGGAGCTGCCACTGAGGGCTGAATGCAGGGTGGGCTCGCTCTCCAACCTCCCCCCTCCTTATTGTTTTCTTCCTACCCTCTGCCATGAAATTGACTACACATTTACATACCAGACTCATAGCCTACCACATGGGCCACTGAAACACGCCACATGGGATGGATCTGGCCTGCAGGCGTATGGCTGACACCCCTGGCCTAGAGCTTCCAGCATCTCAAAGCATCTTAGATTACAATAAGAGATGGAAGGATGAGTATTGGCACCTCTGAAAGGCCCTTTCTGCCTTGCAGCTCCATGCAGTCCCTTCTGAGTGGGCCTCGGGCCAGCTCTGCCTGTCTTTGTGCTGTACACACCAAGTTTTATCTACTCCGGTCTGCCAGCCTCCTTCATTTCTTCTCCCAGATTCCCTCCCTCTCTCTCAGGATGTAGCTGTTGGACCAAAGAGCGTAACTGTTCAACTCAGAATATATGATACACAATATTTTAGCTTGATGAAACTTTGGAGATATTCATGTGACCATTTCCCAGCTAGAATTTGACCTTCAATCTGAAACCCATTTGAGTTCATTTTATTTTATTGTTACCTGGTTTGGTTTTTAACTTTGGCATCAGGCTACAGCTCCAAAAGGTGTCCATTTACTCTAGCTATTGAGCTCGGCTCATCCCTACTGCAGATCTATTGATGTTAATAGGGCCAGGCCCTTCGTTTCTGCTGCATGTTGCTGCAGAATTTTGGCTTAGCACTGAGAAGTAGGAATCAGTTTCCTCTGTACAGGTAGAGGCAGGTCTCGCTTTGGCTGAGTCTCCCAGAGAGACCCAGAGAAGCATTATTGGGCTCCCATAAAGGGAATCGTAAAGCACCTGCATGCGTTGAAAGCCAGAAGCAGAACTGCTGCTGTTTCACACATGTTGGTTAGTTTTTTTTTTTTTTTAATTGCTTCGCTACTAGTCTGAGCGCTACTGTGGGATCGGTCTGTTCTCATTCCTCGGGAGAGTTAGACAATGGAATGGGGCCTTAGTTCTGCTATAATTAAGACAGTGCTCTGTTCCAGTTAGAGTCACTAACAGCTGAAGGAGGGACTAAGGTTTCATATTGGATTTTATGACTTTTGCCATTTGTAAAGGAATCTGGTTTAAATGTTCTTCAGACTCAGCTGGCTAATGTCGGCGGAGTGGCTCTTTTGTGCACGGTGCTGGGGCACATTCGCTGCTGTGAAAGCTGATGAGGACAACCAGGGCTCTCCAGTCAGGAACATATCCAGCAGCTTTGTTACTTAATTAAGCATGCATGCCATGAGAGAGGTGCTTGCTAATGCTAGCATCTGGAGAGAATTAAGGTTCCCTGTATTCTGACGAGCTGAGTTTCTGTAGCACAATAGGCACTATGCTATAGAAACAACACAACGTCCACTCCCGACACTATGAATATCATCCCCTGCTCCCCAACTAGTGAGACTTAATGCTCATGAAAGCAAGAATGAGGATGCCACCGGCAGGGGCCAAACAAACTCCACGTACTGTCCCTCGGTTCCAGCCTGCCGCGTCCTTGCTGTTCTAGTTCTTGAGACGTGGAGAGTCATCTGCACCTAGAATAAGTTTCCACACCACTGACTGCGGGAGCAGCAACCTAGATCTCAAGTTTACACAAGAGACCTCCAAAAAAAAAACCCCTCAGAGTGCTGTGGGAGGGGGTGTTGACAGCAGGTGCCACTCTCTATCCGGAGACAATACTAAACCAATGCCTGGCATGAAGCATGTGCTGCTGGAGGGGCCGGTGTTTGGAGGAGTTGTAAAACTGAAGTCAATGCCTCTTCTGGCTATTTGAGATCCCATGGCATTTTCCCCAAGAGTAGAGGGGCTCTATCCAGGGTCTCAGCAAAACTTCACTTTGGGGGAATTCCCTCTGCGAGTTTGATTGGATACAATATTCTACTTCACTTCCTGTCCCAAAACATGTGTGTCGTGCTTGTAAGAGCTTATACGCCACTCTCTGATACAGAGGTGATTGGGTGACATGCTGCCTATTTATATAGGCGATGAACTTGGCACAGGGAGACTGTAGATTACAGGTTCCTGGAGCAGTTTACCTCCTGCGTCCCAGGGGGATTCTGCCTAGGGGCGGGCTGAGGAGGTTCCCGCCATTGCCCTCCCTCAGGCTGTGCTGTGGGAAAAGGACTCTACATTGCAATTGTCAGAGGCTGCTGAAGAGATGCACGTTCCTTGGCCTCTTTGGCCTCAGTCTCTCCCCAGACAGAACCACCCACTTTGTGGGCAGTGTTGGACTCCTATGAAACTCCTAGCAGAGGTGAAGGTTTCAGTAGCTTTGTGCTGCCTTGGTGGACTTCCTGCACCTGGGTGCAGAGAGGCAGAAGCCATCCCATACACCCTGAATTTGGCCCATAGTTTGTAAAGAACAGTAGGTTCCCTCTCAGGTCATTCCCAATGGTGCCAGTTACTGCACCCGTTCTTGCGCATATCAATGCACCATCTCCTCTAATCACCGTCAATAGCTCAAAATCGGCTGAAGAACCAGGTGAAGGTGGGGGCTTCGTTCCAGGGCTTTCCCCCTTCACTCTCCACTGAAACACCAACAGGAGCTGCAGATAATTCACTCCGTTTCACAGATTTTCAGGGGACAACAAACTGCCTGTATCATTAACAACACAGCTATGGATTTCCGCTAGCAGCTGCTACCCATGATAGGCTCAAAAGAACAAAACACTCAAGAGAACTGGAGGAGCTAGGATGGGTTGGGGTAGAGACACACGGGGGAAAGGGAAGGGGTGATGCCTCAGAATTATGCCCTTACTTCTCTACCAGGAAATTACTTTGGACTCATCCATTTGTACACTGTGGGAGGTTGGGCTAAAACAAGAGTCCAAGCACTTGGGATACTGAATGGTGATTCTGTATTGTTCCATCCAACAATTGCAAAAGCGACAGCTCCCTATAACGTGCAAGTTTATGAGATTTGTACCTCTCTGCCTCTGAAAAGCCATTTCTGCCTTTGGTGAGTCTAGTGAAGGTATGCGTGTGTCTATGAGCTCTCTGTGGATATGTGTGTCTGTATGGAGAAGCTCAGCAAACCAGTTGCCTAAGTCCTTCATTTCATGCATACAATGTGAAATGAGTCTCCTGGTAGTTGGGGGCTGTAGAGGTTAAACACTTAGTTACAGAACATAAAGTTTAAATTCAACCCCCCACACACCAAAAAACGACCTACACATTCTGGTAAGTTCAGGGCAGGGGCCTCGCTGCACCAAAGCAAGGAGATTTCATGTTAAAAAGGAAACTTTGTCCTTTACCCAGTTCTTTCCAACAGAATACGCACTCACATAACTAGCTGCGTAAGATCTCGTCACAAGAGTTGCAGCTCTGAATGCCCTGTGACTGTTCTTTTCTGCCATTTAATTTCTGTGATGCTTAAAAATATATTCTTGTCAATAAATTAAAAAAAATTAGCCACTAGTAGAGCTGAGGGAATAATTACTGCCAAATTATTTGTCTGGCAAATTTTGTTTCCAATTTTTTGCTCCTGGAATATGCATGAGCAGATCCACAATTTTCTTGAATTAATTCACTGTTTGAAAATCATTCCATGAATATTTTTGCACATTTTATTTTTAACAGGGTGAGCCTGCTTTCCAGACAGCCTGAGACCAGCCGTTGGAAAGGTGTGAACTGCCCTTTTTTAAGGGGAGTTAGCTCTGGAATCTAACAACTGAAGCACTGTTTGATCCTTTTAGCAGAGAGAGACCCCTAATATTCTTATCTCAACCTGCCTCTTGTATGTTCCCCGGGTGTCAAAAGGCCCCACTGCCCCTCCCAACCTCTCCTCTCATTATGTAATTATTCATCATTAACATAAAAAACTGCAAGACATTGGAAAGTGAAAATGCGAGCACTAAGATAATTGAATTTCCAAGGTGATAACATAAGAGGTTACTCTTCTGATTATGTTATTCATTTTCATATTTATGACCTTCAAAACCTTCACCTTTTAATGTTCAAATTAAGATGCCACAATTTACAGCTGGCAGCACCAGTGCTGTAGACAGCACTGAAATTCAGGTACAGCTTGCTTTGGAATACATGAGATCTGGATATACTATGACAATGTATTTTGAACAGAAGCAATGCTGACAAACAATCAGGGCCGGTGCAAGGAAGTTTCGCGCCCTAGGCGAAACTTCCTGCGGTGCCCCCCCCCCGGGGAGCCATGCGGCAGCTCCCCACCCCAGCTCACCTCTGCTCCACCTCCTCCCCGAGCACGCCGCCCCTGCTCTAATTCTCCTCCCCTCCCAGGCTTGCGGCGCTAAACAGCTGATTGGCGCCGCAAGCCTGGGAGGCGGGAGAAGTGGAGCGGCGACCATGCGCTCGGGGAAGGGGCGTAGGAACGCTGTTAAAAAAAAAATTGGGGGCACTGCTTTTTGGCACCCCCAAATCTTGGCACCCTAGGCAACCGCCTAGTTTGCCTAAATGGTAGCACCAGCCCTCAAACAATACTCTCGTCTGAGCTTTGCCTTCTGGCTTGGAATCACCCATTGTGTCCTCCACTAACTCAGGAAGTTCTTTCAACTTTTCAGAATCCTCCAGCGTATCAAGCTCGCTCTAATTCTTCCTCCATACTTTGTTTATCAAGAGTTCAGCGTGACCCGTTGCTGCAACAGCAGTAAGCAATGTGATGCTTATCTACAGCCCCGTAGACTATTGAGGAAGAATGGATGGGCACAGGTGGTGATAAACCTGGTACAGCTGAACTGGGTGAACCCGCTACCTGATAGGGAAAGCTTATACTTTCCAGTTTGTGGAGGTGTCTATGCTAGAGCTGGCCGAACTTGCTTTATAAAGTCAAAACCTACCCAGACCTTTCCCTCACACTCCAATCAACTTGAACCAAACCCCTTCAGAGATTCAAATAAGTTTACCTAAATTTCCTTCTATTTTTTTAATTTCCAGGCCTGTTTCTAGCTTCTGGCTGACACTAGCAGCACAAGTGTTGAACAAAGCAAGAAGGTTTTCTGGTATTTATGGTCCAACCAGAAGCAAGAGGTAACAGAAATCTTACAGGAAAACACTGTACTTGTGAGATTCACTGCCCAGTTTTGAAGACCCAAGAGGTATAGTACATAAGAACATAGTAGAATAGGATGGTGCTTATCCAAGAACTTCAAGCCTTTCGCTGCTCACCCATCTATGACAGACAGTTAAGATAAAGAGGAGTAACAACTTATTATTGTCACATAACTAAATGTGTCACTTGGTTGAAGAAGTGTATCTGAACTTCGATGTAGAAGTTATAGGATGATTAGACAAGGTTCTAAACCCAAACTTAGAAAATAATAGATGAAAAAAGGTGCGAAATGCAGCACGTTTTAAAACTTGTGGTGACTGGGGGGTTGCCATGGATACACACGCTCAGAAGACAGAGTAGCTTAAAGTTTGGCAGTTCAAGGAAACCGAATAATTAATTGTATTGGTCTGAAGTGTGCATGTGTGTGTCCTTTTCTGTTGGAACTGGATGAACTGCTCCAAGATGTGCCCTTCACTTTGACCTGAGACTAGATTTTTCATTGTTTTCAAAGGGAAAAAGAAACAATTTTTCTTGAAAATGGACAACAGAACCTGTAATGATGTCAACATGCCCAGACCACCTAGCCGGTTCAGCTGACTAAGGAAAGCCGGGCCTTTGAATTATTCCCCCATAACTAACTAGCAATGAGGCAAGCCTCCAGAGCTTTAGCTGTTTGCGTCCTTACAAAGCGGTTTGTCACAAAGTATCTAAAGTTGTGTCTGCAAATCTGGGCTGGAAATTCCTTTGGGAACAGAGTCTATCCCGAGATCCCCAATACTTTTGAACTCCTCCCTGCTCAGGACAGAATGACCATGGGAACAGCCCCTTGGGACTCCTGTTTCCAGTTCCACCGAAATGAAAAATAACTAGAGGAAGAAGGGAAGCGAACTGAATTTTTTCAGACTCCAAAATAGATTTGATTCTGGTGCCATTCCGGTCCAGGGCAAGGGAGCAAGGCTTATACAGACTGTCTCAGCCATTGTTATTGGGCTGATCCAGTTCAGTATCGCTAAAGCAAAGTTCTGGAAGAAGTGCTATTGCTGGGAGGAGACTACAAAGCAGTGTAAACCATAGTAACTGGTTCCTGTGATAGGAAAATATTCTGGTTTTACTGGAAGACAATAATGATTGTTTTAAACAGTGTCCTAGGTGTGCATAGTGCTTTGCTAAGACCTAAGATGACAGCTTCTTGCCCCAAACTGACAGACACAGTATGGTGAGGGAAGACAATACACAATGAAGTGGGTGTGGAGGAAGGCACAGGTGAGGGTTACAATCAATAAGGAGCCTGTCATTTGTTTGTTAAGTTGTACGACATCATGGGATGTTGTTTTCTCCCCACTGGGGGAGAAGAGTTGGAGCTGGCCCCGCACAGAGGAGCTGCGGATGGCGGCTGATGGAGCGTGGTAAGTTCTGTTCAGAGGAGGAATCTGAAGATGGAGTGTGAGGCTTCACATGGGCACGGTCAGGAAGGCTGCTATAGACATACAGGGAGAGAGTGGTATGAAGAGACAAATGGGGCCAGCCCTATATTAGTCCTTGTTTCCATTGTCAGCAGCTTTAAAAATGACCCTGGGGTAACCATGTGACCAATCCTGGCACTAGTGTTGTGTGAGGTGTGACTGATGCTTATAAAGGGAGTTGAACTTCTGAGGAGATCTGCTGTAAGTGTTGCATGTTACAATTGTTTTTATTGCTGGGAGAGCTTCAAAGGTTCCGAATTAAGTCTGGGACAACCCCCACGAGCTGTTTCTTCAGAGAGCAGCTGAACGACATGGGCCTAGAAATTTGGGCTAGGAATCCCATGAGAAAATCGTCCCATGTGTGGGCGTTCACAGGCTCAGTGCTGGTTAGAGCTTCTGGGGTGGAGCCAGGAAGGGCAAAGGAATGTGAAAACAAAGGGGGGTGGGGAGGGGGTCTCACACGCTCAGAGGTCCCCACAATTTCAGTTCTGGGTGAAGACTCGGCTGTTCTCATTGTATCTGGATTAGTTCCTCTCCTGCTAGGAGTCTGAAAAGGGTGGGGGAAATATTCCTCTCCTAGCATCTGAAAGGGAGGTAAAAGAGACTTCCCTGCTGTGAACTTGGGGTCACTGACTATAAGGTCTCGTTTTCTATCACTTTCCGAGGCCAACCTGAAGGGGAAAACTAATGGAATCTCAGCCATCAGCCTCGGCAAAAGTGACTTCATTATTCAGGCCCTTCTCCTGCAGGCCATACAGTGGTGCTATGATTGGCTTACAGCAATCCTGTACTGTGTATTTCATGCTGGCCCTGCAGGACGGCGTCTAGTTACATCAGAACTTGCGTTACCCTTCCTAGCAATGCTGCATCCATAGTGTCAGCAGTGTACCATCCATAAAGAGCAGCTCTTGCTGTTATACAGTGGTGGGGTGCCTTGTTTGTGTCTGTAGCCCATGCGTCATGCCCCAGATGCCAGGGATGAGATCAGTGTGGGAGGGGAATGTTCAAACCTCACCATCATGGAAGGACACTGATCTAATTTAGAATTTCACTCCTTCATTTTCACCCACTTTGTCAGGGAGAGGTGCGGCTCTGATTATGATCCTGTGTGCTCTGCATTGGATGTCCTTGATCAATTGACACACGGTGTATACACACTCAGTCCACGGCCTGGTCAATTTTGTAAATAGCTCTAAGGAAACAAGGAATTACAGAACAGGAAACAGCCACTTGGCCCAATGAGTGTAGCCCCTTAAGTTTATCTCAAACCCGACTCCTTGCTTTGTCTTTGCATCTGCAAATCAACTCTCTCCTCATAAAAATGTCCAGCTGTCTCTTAAACCCATTCAGAGTAATTGCCTAAGGTGACCTAACTTGGCAACTATTCTATAGCATGTTGTCTAGTCGGAGTGAAATAATCCTGCTAGAATCCCCTGTTTATTTTTCACATTGCCTGCAGTCATGCCACACTGGGCTGTGATCTCGTCAGATAAGCAAGTTCTGATCTGTACTCAGATAGGAAATAACAACAGAAAACCCATGGCGGTGACTCACCATCTGAAAGTCTTCCCTTTGAATCATTCCTGAGATAATGCCCCAGCATAGGCTGGGGCCACTGGGTCGCTGAAGGCACTGTTTTTCAAATGAGATGTGAACCTGAGAGTCCTGACCATTTCTGCTCGTTAAAGATATTAAAGCACCTGACTGCCTGGTGAAATGCCAACTCTGGTTGTTACAGTCAAACCTAAAGTAACTATAGTTCCCCCCGTGGTTTACAGTGAATAATTTATTCTTCTCTTTCTAAAGCTGCTCTTTCTGCTACTTCACGAACCATTTACCATCCTAAAGTTGGGTCCAGTTTGGTCAGAGGTGATGATGCAGCATTACTAGATCTCTCATCATAGAGAGAGGCTTAAGACACTATACAGGGCCATGCTTTCCCATATAGTCCCATATTTGATTGTCATCAGGCCCTTGAGCACAATGAGACTAGCTAAAGATTCTACCTTACCATCATTTAATATACCTCTTGTAGGACAGCACATGAGAATGAGCACCACCCTTTCCATCTTTCCACATGAGATATATATTCTTAGCCTATGAAATAATACTGCTTGCCCTCACATTACAGTCTCAGCATAGGGATGGGGTTATTCATATGAAAACATGAGCAAAACTGAAAGCCCCCCCACTATTCAAGACATTTTCAGATATCCTGATCATAAAGAGAAGACTTTGGTCCTGACTCAAATCACATTCCCACAACCATTTGAAAACGCCATTGTCCAGACCAATGGATAAGAATCTGCCGTCTCAGTGTGAAGACTGTGCCAGCTCTTCTGAGCATGGCTATTCTGCCTCTGTCCACAAACACACTTGGTAACATTTTTAAACAGAAGCATCCATGATGTGATCCATCTACAGCCTCCAACAATTGTTCGTATCTTGTAACATTTTTGTGGTATAGGTAGCTATGAAACTGTCATGTCTTTTGTGTACCACACCTTTAAATATTTAAGAACTTTTGCATGTGCAGAGTTTATTAGCCATCTTCTTGGGTCACGGTAGCCTGTATGAGAAGAGATACACCCACTGATCTCCCTGGGAGACTTTAGTTCTTGCATTTAATCTACAATAAAAACCCTTTTGTACTGAAAGTGTACTTTTCATTTTCTTTTAAGTGCCTGTCAGGCTGCAGTTAGAAAAGGAGGCAAACATGTTTTGAAGAGGAATAAAAGGGCAAGAACAAAATTATTGGTTAAACATCTGGAAGTGTCACCCAAAGTAATGCTGTTTTCACTCTGTGAAATTCTCATGGTGAAACCAAACCAGAGGATGCTTGTGACAAGGCCTGCTGTATAAAGCTTCACTTAGCTCCAGGTAGTTTTGTGACTATTCACGTGTCTCGCAGAAACTGCCGTTCATTTCACCAGCCTTTGAGATACTGAAAATACTTTTGCCTTTGTTTTTTTCCTACAGAAATAGCAAATGGGCAGAATTCACCAGTTAGGAGATACCAACACAGACTGCACAGCTGAACTGTTTTCTAATAGGGAGATATACCTATCTCATAGAACTGGAAGGGACCTTGAAAGGTCATTGAGTCCAGTCCCCCCAGCTCTATCTAACACAGCTACTTTAAAGAAAAGCTAGTCCTAATCTAAATGTAGGTATACAAATAAGGACTTTGCGGACATCCAAAGCACACTTTTAAAAGTTTCCCTACTAAATACACTAACAGGAGCATACACACCCATTACACCGCAGCCTCTCTGCTCTAGCTCCTACTAACTTACAGAGCTGCTGCTGCTGTGACCTTTTATAGCTGACCCAGCTATCCCAGAATGCTCTGCTGTCCCCTCCCCCCCCCATTGCTTACTCATGCTTAGCCACACCCATTCTGCAGATAAGTCAGCTAGCACCAAGGTGAGGCTCTCCTACACATTCATTCATCCAGGGAGGAAAAGTCAGAGAGAGAAAATGCTAAAGAAAAGTTTCTCTAGGCCCCTGCGGGAGGCTGAATTGTAGTATGTTTGCTTCCAGCTCCTCACAACCAGTGTTTTGGTGAGTTACCTTGGATCTGGGTAGCCCTAACTATGTGAGTGTTTGAACTCCAGACCCAAATCTGAATTTCACAAATGACCCCAATGTTTATGAGTGAGACAAGGTGGGGGAGGTACTATCTTGTATTGGACCAAATGCTGTTGATGAAAGAGACAAGCTTTCAAACCAATGTTTATAAAAGGTTAAACCAAAATCTCAGCTGCAAATATAGGGGTGTTGGGAGTTTTAGAGAGAGAGGTGTAGCTGTAGTGTCGGTGTCTTGAGAAAACTGACCTTCCCCCTTCATTTTTTTCTTTAAAGTCACACAAGTACAAATTGGTTTGCTCCCTTTTTAAACCCCTTTCACCCTGAACTTGCCTGCAATCCATTGGCCTGGAAGCTCAGCACAGCAGTGGTTCAGCAGCTGTTCTCCTTTGTAACACCGCTTAAGTGTGTGACTCAGACAAAAGAAAAAGCACAGCAGGATTCAGTCCTGCAAAGTAGTGAGTAATACTGAGCATCCTCCTTTCTCATTACAGCCCTCTGGGTGCTGAGGGAGCACTGCTCCCCTTGAAGCTACTCCCAATACCTTGCAGAACCAGGCTGTGCAGAGAGTAACCCAGTTAGTCTTAAAGGTGCCACAGGACCCTCTGTTGCTTTTTACAGATTCAGACTAACACGACTACCCCTCTGCCATTTATTACTTTTGTTTGATCACTGGCACTCAAAAAATGGTAAAACCCTTATATGGCTAGTGGCCATTCACAGTTGCATTAGATAAGAGGTAAAGCATTATCAGGGATAGACATAAGCTCTTGTACTACAGGGCATTACCTAACCCCTCGCTAATGGAGGTGAGAAAAAACTTCCCCTAGCAGCAGATTTTCACAGTGGTCATGATGGGGTGTCTTGCACCTTCCTCTGAAGCATGTAACTGGCCACTGGCAGAGAAAGGATACTGGATTAGATCAGAGGACAGTCAATCCTGCAGTTTAGGTGCTAATCTAGCACTTGAGACCCAGGTTCAAATCCCTCCTCTGCCACAGATTTCCTGTATGGCCCAGGTCAAGTCACTTAATTGCTCTGTTCATCAGTTCCCAGTCTGTGAAATGGGGATAACAGCCCTGCCTTACCACACAAGAAAGGTGTGAGGATAATTAAAGACTGCAAGGTGCCAGATACTTCAATAATGGGGGCCATGTAGTAGGGAGACAAACTGCTTGTCTGCTGCAACATGGTGGTCCCTGTGCGTTCGGCACTGTACAGGACGTGAAATGAGAAAATCCTTTTACAACCTAAAAAACCAGAGAGCAGAAAGGAGGCAATGGGAAACCCAGAGGAAGGTATAACCTGCTCTCATAACAGGACTTCTGCTGAAATCTGCCTCGGGGGTTGGATGCCCAATGGCCTCCAAATCTCCATGGCAGATTTGAAAATCTCAGCCCCAGGCATAAAACGTTTAATTATGGCTTCATCTCTCTCAGAGCACAACAGCATCTGATTAAGGGTTGGTGAGGGAACAGAAACAGGGGATCACCTTCATTATCAGTGCTGGAAAACAAGAGGCTAGGCTGTGGGCCTGAGAATCATGGACAGAGACTGGGGAAACATGCGGGGGGGGGGGGGGTGCCCCCCAACCGTATATGTTGATGGGGGGGGGGGATTTAAAGGTTCAGCTGCCCCTGGATATGCCCCCCCCCTTACTCAGAGGCAACACAATATTGCTGGTAGTGTATGTGTGGGGTAATTTAAAGGTTATGGGGGGGCACATGACCACCCCACGCATCGCCTCTGAATCTACAGAGGTTTTCAAACTGTGGGGCCCACCTTCCTAGATGGGCGTGCAGGAACATTCAGGGGGGCAACGCCAGACAGCTCGGGCCAGCCCTGCCCAGCTGGGCTCAGGGAGGGAGCACCACATCTGCCCACTGACTCATTCATTAAGTACCCTGTAATTTAAGGACCACTAAAAATCGGTAAATCCAGATGTTAGACCTACACCAATTACTAATAGTATTAAGCACCCCCCCCCCCCCATATAGACGTCAAACTACACCTGTGCAGAGAATCAGGAAATTCAATCCGCTCCATGGGAGGGGAAAGCCTGTCGTTGTCTAGTGCCAGCATAAAGCAGAATGGGGAAAGATGAGGCTAGTTGGAGCATTAAAGCACAATGCAGCAAAACGGTGCCCATCAATCCGAACTGCGTCACTGTTTAGAGGTGGGAAGTCGTCATTAAACAAATCACTTGAACAAAGAGGAGGAAATTCTGTCATTGGTGGGGGCAGGGCATTGCAGCAAATAAAGCCCAGAGTGGCACCCAAAGATGTGGCCCCATCTTGACATCAAGATGTTCTGAGAGACACCAAACCAGTGCATGCCACACACGGGGCTGCTTGTTGTCACCAGACAGGCACTGCGGGAGGAAAGGATAAGTGCATTGTTTTTCCTCATTTATTCCTTAGCAACCTAAAGCCCCCCCTGTATTTTCCCATCTTTGGGACTTATGCGCTGGATCCCCATGCGGTGGCATTCTACCACCATGAATGATTAAGGAATCTGAATCTTCACAAATTGCCGGATCTCATTTCTGTTACTCGAGAGCGATAAGCTAATGCACCCCGGGGACTTTACTTGGCTCCATATAAAAGGATCATTGGGTAATGGGGCTAGAAAAGGGAAGTCTGGGGCACGGAGGGGTAGAATTTCCCCTTGATGCATGTGCTTTGCAGGGGTACATGCAGACATTCACTTAGACTTGGGGCTGGTCTACACTGGGAAATATCCACACCCCTGAGTGACATAGCTCTGCTGACCTAAGCCCTGGTGCAAGGTTGATAGAAGTATTCTTCCCTCAACCTAGCTACCGCCCCTCAGGGAGGTGGATTAACTACAGTAACTGGAGAGCCCTTCCCAGTGGTGTAGATAGTAGTTATGCTGAAGTGCTACAGGTCCACAGCTGCACCACGGACGTCGTAGTGTTTTAAGTGTAGACATACCGTTGGTGTGTTCACTAGGGAAAAGGTGTGTTCTTAACTCCAGTTAGCGAGCTCGAGGCAAAATCCTCGACGGAGACGTATGGAGTTTTTGCATGAGTTAGCAGGCCAAGTTAAAAGCTAGGCATCCCCATAGTCCTTAAATTGAGCCGCCAACGTGTGTGGAAACTACAACCTGCCTTGTCTTCACTAGGCTGCTAGCCTGTGTTAGTTAAGTGGAGTTAAGAACACCCCTTCTATCCTATGGAAAACAAGGCCTAAGAGGAGTCATGCCCCTTGCTTTAACATGTGGGTCCCAATGCACCCCCGAACCTCAAGGGACTCGGCTGCGACCACATGATTTCAGTTAGTTTCCAACCAAAACTTGGCCCATGTCCACTCCAAGTTCTACCCAGCCAGCTTGCTCAGAAAATTCATCCCACGGCCCTGTTTCAGACTCCACTCCTTTAACGCCCTGAGTCGTAGCCACCATCTTTGTTGCAAAAGAGGGACGAGCAAGGCCGTCTATGCAGCCTATCAGCACGATTGCTAATTATCCAGCAGGAGTCACTGCTGCAAAGTTGTGCAAGGCTCTCTTTCCCCTCCGGAGCTGAGCGCAGTGAATCATGGGATTATTTGACTGGCTTTCTTGCTATGCCTGGGACATCTTCCACCCTGAGCAGGACCTGAAGAACCTGTTTAACGCTGTCCCTTTTCTGACTGGCTGCATGATCAGTCCATTGCAAACGCAGTGGATTAGTTTCACCTTCTCATTGTTCTGCACCTACAGTTGCACCAGGAGGAGGAAACGGGATTAAAAACCATGGGGCAGGAGAAAGCAGCCATAAAACTTGGAATGTCCCAGGCAGTCATACTTGACCTTAACGTTTGCAAGCTTAGGGAAATGGTAATGTAACCAAGAAAGCCAGCAGATGGAATTCAGCTCCCCAGCAGGAACTGGAAACAAATGAATTGACTAACTGAAATATACATTCACACTGATCTCTCTGCATCAACAGCGCACTATTTACCGTCGAGTACAATAATATTGAATCAAGATTTGCATGGAAGGGTAATTTCTATTCCATAGCACAAGATAATTTCCCAAGACCTTTTTCCCCCCCAGAGATGCAAAAACATTTACTTTAACGATAATGAAAATAAACTTTTCAATCAGATAAACCATAACTACCAACTGTTAGGAGGAGGATTAACTTGGGCTGACTTTTTTTTTTTTTTTTAAATGTAGCATGAGGAAAAGCCCTGGGGACAAAACATTTGCAGGCTGGGTTTTAGTGTACATTGAACTAATAGTTTCTCTGAGGAAAAATGTTTAGCGCTGACAGGTATCAGTTTTCGTTACTTGGAGTGTCGATTAGCAAAGTTTTAATCAACAGGGTTATGGGCAAAATCAAGAAGTGTGGTCTGTGGGTTAGAGCGGGGCACTGGGGGGTCAGGTCGCTTTGGTTCTCTTAGCTGTGAAACTGGCTCTGCTGTGTGACCGTGGGCAAGTCACTGAACGCTGGATTGTGCCTGCACAGCGGAACTATGATGGTTTTGTTGCCTCGCTAGGCCACTGAGCCCAGGCACTCAGGAGTATGTGGGTACAAAATGTACTTTTTATTATTTGTGTCACAACAGCACTAAGGATAGATTGACAGTGGAATCAAAGACCCGTGACACAGCCACGGCTGGCCCGGGTCAGCTGACTCAGGCTCACAGGGCTAAAAATTGCTATGTAGACATTCGTGCTCGGGAAGGAGCTGAGCTCTGGGATCCTCCCCCTTCGTGGGGTCCCAGAGCAAAGGCTCCAGCCCAAAGCCTGAATGTCTACACTGCAATTTTACAGCCTGAGCCACAGTCAGCTGACCAAGGCCAGCCATGGGTAGGTATTTAATTGCTGTGTTAACATACCCTTAGAGGCCCCAATTTTGAGGGCACTGGTGTGTCAGGCACTGTACAAATATATGGTGACAGAAAGTCCCTGCCCCAAAGAGCTCACAAACTAAACCAAAGGAGGTGGAGGGAACAGAGACAGAGGTGAAGGGACACACCCAAGGTCACACAGCAGGTTAGCGGCAGAACCAGGAACAGAACCCAGGTGTTCCAAATTTGCTCCCCTGATCTAACCACTAAACAGTCATCTACCTTCCTCATCTCCGGAAGCTCTTCACTAAGACTCCCGCTCCTGCAGCCCTTAGAAGACCAGGTTGAAGTGGAGCAAGCTGCTCACCCACCGCAAACATAACTGGAGAAAACTCAGCATTCGCTTTCCTTCTTATCAGAAACGTTAGACCACAAGAGATAAGGTTATTAGCAGTAACATAGCTCTGGTGCTCCAGGCAGATAGCAGGAGCGATATGCTGCTTATCTTATCAGCTCCTTTATAATGGATCCCCTGGTGTCGCTATAATTTTCTGATAATATTATAAACAGAACTGATAACATTTTATCTTTCTTATACTGTTGGCTTTGGCTTCTATTCACCAACCCTTTACTAACAGGTTGGCTTTTCCCTTTTCCACTAAGTGGATTCTCCCTGTATTTTTGTTGCTCTGTTTTAATTTCTTTTAAAATCCATTTCACCCTGCTGTCCCCTTGCGGTTTCCTTACAGTCCTCCTTCTGAACGGTCACTTTATTTTAACAGGAGATGCCGGGCTAATTGACTTTTTTCATCCATAACAGCAGCAATAAGAATCCTTTGCACTTGCATACAGGAGCATCTCTCATCCAAAGATCATAATGCTCCTGAGACGCATTCGTTAAGAAAGGGCCACAGAGTCCCCTCCTTGAGTTGTTTCCTTGCATAGGGGAACTTCATGAATTTGGTCTCTAAGAGTTTCCTTCTGATCATTGCCGTAGGGCAGCAGGATTTGCCCTTATGCTGTATGTGTGTATTTAGAGAGAGCGCAAAGGGCTTTTCCTCATGAGCCGCTGCCTTGTGTTCCTGTCTGTACGATCGAGACACGTTGTCTGGAAGAGAATGATTTCACAGATGGCAGCTCTGCAGATATGACATTCATTCAAAACATCTCTCGCTTATAAATGACATTTTGGAGAGAAGTTTAATCCTTTTGTAGTAAATTATTCCGGAACCATTAGCATAGCAACCATAGTTGGCCAGCAATGTCTGCCATGCTTTAAGTGAGTTTCACTCTATCTAAGCCTGACCCAAAGCCCGCTGAAGTCCTTCCACTGACTTTAATGGGATTTGGATCAGGACCTATATCCCTTTCCAGTCATCTCTTCTCAGTTTACTGTTAAAAACTCCCCCCCCCCTTTGTTGGCACCACACACCAAGCAGCTATAACAAATAAGCTGTAGAGCATGATAGTTAGTGAAAGACAAGATTATCAGGTCCATCCCCTTTGCAAAAGCAGGACAGCGGGATGTCAGAAACAATAACAAAGAAGAGAATTTCTAACTTGAAATTGACAATAGTGAGAAGCATTAAGGGGCGCAGCAGGGGTGGGGTTAGGTCCCACATGGATACTCAGAACAGAACATGAATTGGGTCTGCGCAAGTACAGTGCATCCAGAGCCCTCTGCCTTGTGAGCAAGATCAGCTCTGGATTCAGATCCAAACTCAAATTTTGCATCTTAGGCCTCTCTCTCTGTAACGAGACAAACTGCAACGCCAGTTCTGAACGCTCCCAGACTTGGGGGGAAATTTGGATTAGGATCCAAGCCCAGATGTGACTCAGGCCCATCTCTAGAACACAGCTGAATAGGCTGCAGCAGTGCCAAAGTTCTCTGAGCCTGATCGAAGCCAATACCTCTAAGGTGTGAAAGCCATCCAATCTGTGGTCTCTCTGCCAAGACTGCCAGCATGCAGGCCAACTAGTGCCACCGGTGAAACAGAAACATAGGCCCAGATCCTCAAAGGATTTAGGTGCCTAACTGCCATGGGAGCTAGTCACTTGGAACTGAGCTGGAATCTGGCAAAGGTACATTTTTATCAAGTCATGTGGTATAACTACGGCCTTAAAAAGAATTTAGTGGGAGCAATGTCCTGGTTCACCCGCCAGCCAATCATAGCAGCAGTTAGCCTTCAGTTTGGGGCTGGGGTTAGGATTTAAACAGACCTGCCTCTAACCATGACAATGCCCAGTGTCAGGACTGAGGTGTACCAGTGTCTGAGGCCCCTGCAATGGTCGGGAATTAAGTGAGATACCCCCAGATAATCCCAGCGAGTGACCCATGAGACAGGACCATGGGGAAGGTGAACCCACTCAACGTCACCGTCAATCTGATCTAGGGGAAGATTGGTTCCCAACCCCACATAGGGTGATCAGTTAGGTCCTGAGCATGTTAGCAAGACGCAGCCAGGCATGAGACACAGAATTCTCAGTACTACCTCACAGCACTGGCCCACCCTGTCCAGGGGCCCATCTCCCACTGTGGCCATCTCTGATGCTTCAGCAGAAGGAAACCACCCCCCAGCCCACCATAATACATTGGTGGGGAAAATCCCCTCCTGGCCCCTGCAGGTGTCCAGCAGAAGCCCTAAAGCACATGTGGCACCTTTCGAATATAGGAGTAATATTAAATCCAGAGATGAGATCTGACTGGGGTCCCTGGAGAATGAGTCGTCAGGCACCTCAGAGCAGATGGGCCACCATGTTTTTACATTATTCTTGACATTCTCACATGGAGGGAATTACAGTATCTTCAAAAACTAAGTACAGCCACCCACCAATCTGTATATTCCTATGCTGAGAAATTACAGCATTTGGAGACGGTAACTTTTGGGAATTAATTTAGATGAAATAGTGCCAAAGTAAGTCAGGAAGATAAAATATTATTACTTTTGTATTACAGAAGTGCTGAGAGATACCAAGATAAGGGTCCCATTGTGCGAGGCATTGTACAAACACATAGTAAGAGGGAGTTCTTGCCCTGAAGAATTTACATTCTCAGTAGATAAGAGGAAGGAAATATTATCCTTGTTTTACAGATGGGGAACTGAACTAGAGAGAGATGAGGTGATGTGCCCAAAGCTATACAAGAAGTCTGTGGTAGAGGTGGGAACTGAACTCAGACCTTCCAAGTCTGTCTTAATCACAAAGCCACCCTTTCTCGCCACACCTTCTTAGGCCTGGTCTACACTACGGGATTAATTCGGATTTAGCAGCGTTAATTCGAATTAACCCTTCACCCCTCCACACTACAGAGCCATTTAGTTCGAATTAAAGAGTGCTTTAAATCGATTTCTGTACTCCACCTCGACGAGCGGAGTAGCGCCAAAATCGATTTTGTTAATTCGAATTAGGGTTAGTGTGGCCGCACACCACCGAATTAATGTGGTTAAAATAAATGGGGTAGTGTGGCCGCACACCACCGAATTAATGTGGTTAAAAACCGAATTAATGTGCTTAGTGTGGCCGCACACAATCAAATTTATACAACCTGTTTCCCAAATTCGAATTATCTAAATTCGGATTAATCCCGTAGTGTAGACATACCCTTAGAACTCAATGGTCTCTAGACAGTTCTCTTTAGAGCCCCTTAAGGTATTTGTAAATCCATGTTCAGCACATTTGTATGGGTAATACCAGTGGTAAGTTCAAGTTCAAGGCAAACCTACACATTGATATATAACATCAGAGAGGATGTGTGGCTGTAGACGGGGGGGCACAATTTAAAGGTTTTGGTGGTATGCAGCGGGGTTCAGGGCAGGGCATATAAATCCTGGCAGAAATTGAGGGGTGGCACGTGACCCCATGTGTCCCCCCCCATGCATCTCCTCTGCATAACATACCCCCCAAAATATAACATGCCATAATTTTCCGCCGCTAAACTCCAAATTATGGATTCCTTCAGTTCATTTTAGAAACATGGTTTATCTAAAATTCATTGCCCCTTCTTTACAAGAGTCTCTCTCTCTCCCATATAATACTTAGTCCTGCCACGAGTGGAGGGGACTGGACTAGATGACCTCTCGAGGTCCTTTCCAGTTCTATGATTCTATGATATTCATCTAAGTATTGTATTGGGCCTCATGGGGAAAGCTACTACCATGTTTCCCAATATAATGAAACTCCATTCTAATCATAGATCTTCTTTGCTTTCCTCTTGAGAATGGTATTACAAAATGGAGCTGAATTAATGTCCTTTGGTCATTTAAGGAACTCATGAGGTTTGATTAAATCATTAAAGGCAGAAAGAATTGAAGCAGACACTCTTTAGCAGGCAGACGGTTTCCACAACTCACTTCTTCCTGCTTTCCTTAGGTTCAATGTTCCCCATTCCGCAGCTCCAGCCAACATCTCATTCCTCATCTTCTCACAAGTACCTCTCTGTTTACCTCCATCACACACACCTGGCTTCATACATTCCTGTATATTACAGCAGCACCTCAAGACCCACCTAATATCAGGCCCCCATTGTGTTAGAAGCTATTCAAAGACAGTCCCTCCCCTGAAGAGTTTACAATCTACAATTACAAAACTGTCAAAGGGTAGGCTGAGAAACAGAGAGAGATGAAGGCCCAGATCCTCAAAGGTATTTAGAGTCTTTGAAATCAATGGACGTTAGGAGCCTAAATACCTTTGAGGAACTGGGCCAAAGTGACTTACCCAAATCACACAGCAAGTCAGTAACAGAACCATGAATAGAGGCCCGTCTCTTGAGTTCTAGCCCCTGGCCCACCCTTCCTGTGTTCTTGGAAGCTCCCTCACTCTCTTGAAAACCCACTAGTTTCATGACTCATTCCCTTAACAATGACCAACTACCACTACATTTCTGAATGGCACGTTTTGCTCTATGCTGTACCAACCTGTGGCAGTAGAACGGAAACCCAATGGGAAGGGTGATTTATTTAACACACCCACCTCGCTCTACACACACTATATATATAACAGATGTACATCTACAGTACTTAATACATAATTTTAGGCATTAATTAAATGAAGGCCTCACTTTTAATATATTGCATGTAAAAAACCCCAAAAAGTCTATGAGCACCAAAGAGCCTTTAGAAGACCAAAGATGGACTCTCAGGACTACTTAAAGGCGGGTCTATTTAAAGGGCCTCATTCTTGTTTTCACTACGGGCCCTTTACACGCTCTGGCATAAAGGGGCCTTAATGTAAACAAGAATCGCCCCCCAAATTCTCAAGGTCCTGATCCTGCATCCCTGAAGTCAATCGGTTCTTTGCCACTAATTTTAAAGGCTGAGGGGTCAGGCCCTAG
The DNA here is from genome assembly GCF_002925995.2 of Terrapene triunguis. Taxonomy (NCBI): domain Eukaryota; kingdom Metazoa; phylum Chordata; order Testudines; family Emydidae; genus Terrapene; species Terrapene triunguis. The sequence goes on from NW_020664585.1 coordinate 16,691,010, forward strand.
AAACAAGGCCCATAATCATTTTGCTTGTATTGTGTCATTTTTCCTAAGAGGCTGTTTCAGATGGAGCGAAGTTCTAAAGATGGCCCAGTTAAATGGTAAAAGGAGAGAACCTGGTCACAGCCATCTGCACACTGCTTATCGTGCAGTGATAGTCAGGCTGAAAATCTGGGGTGTTGCCAGGCAGATTACCCCTAATTTCAGATCTCTTTACAGAGCCTTGACACAGGGATTACTTGCAATCTTTGTCAAGGGGTGATCTCAAAAGTTTACCCTCCATTTGATAGCTTGCTTTTGTGTGTGTGTGTGTGTGTGGTTGGTTGGTTGGTTCAGGGATGATTAAAGCAGAAATGTTTGCAGGTTCTCCTATGAAGAGTCAAACATTGTTCCTGGAAATAAAGAAGTTGGCAACTGGCAACCTGCAGCCAGGACAGTCATTGTAATATCTAAATACCTACTCACAAGAGCTGAAATATCAGATCTGCATGCAGCTGTGTTGTCTACCCACTCCATTCGCAGAAGTCCTGCTTCCCAGAGCGGTCCTGCTTGGAATAACATGACGGCCGTTTATTTCTCCTACTTTGACTGCCTGTTGTGGTCATACATTTTCTTCTTCTGTTACTTCCTTGGGAGGTATTTGTGTGTTAGTGCCTTGGAGGGTCTCTGCCACAGCGGGTCGCCACAAATCCTCAAATTGTGGAAAGCAGAGAGGGGAAGCGTGTATTAAAAGATGGAAAGCTCTGTGCCAGTGCGGGATTGTTCCCTAATGTTATATCTTACTAGTGTTCTCTCCCTTAGTACGTGGGTCTGCGAGGTACTTCCAGGACAATACAGATATATCACACAACACATGTATGCGTCTTACTTAAGGGATGTGGTCTTCAGCAGCTGGAAAACACAAACCAAGGGGATTTTTCCTGAACTATGAGGACATTTTTAAGTTTCTGGTTTGGAAACCAATTTTTTAGAGTCCAGTTAACTCCAAATGGAAAGCTTGGGGTCCATGCAGCCAAGGGCTGGGTGTTTTGCAGCTGAATGTTTGTAGTTATTTGTGCCTTACCCTAACAAAGAACTGCTCCAGTTCCTTTTTCATCCCAGCAAGCCCAGGCTGCCCCCAAAAGCCCTGTGTTGTTGATTGATGGGGCTTGTCCAGAAAGACGGAGCAGTTTGTGGTGTTGTGACAGTGAGAATTTTGGTCACCCATCACAAATGGTTTATAAAGGGATAATAATTGTGTAATAGAAGCTTAATTTGGCCTCCATTGTATGCAAAGTCTAAGAACAAATTTTAAAAAAGAAAATAGTTAAGGGCATAGAGGTAAATGGTAATTGGGATAAAATACAACATGGTTTTATAAAAGGTAGATCATGTCGGACCTACCTGATCTCTTTCTTTGAGAAGATAACTGATTTTCTAGACAAAGGAAATGCAGTAGATCTAATCTACCTGGATTTCAGTAAGGCATTTGATAGAGTTCCACATGGGAAATCATTAGTTAAATTGGAGAAGATGGGGATTAAGAGAAGAATTGAATGGTGGGTAAGGAACTGGTTAAAGTTGAGATTACAGTGGATTATATTGAAAGGCGACTGTCCAGCTGGAAGGAGGTTATTACTAGAATTCTAAGCGATCGGTCTTGGGACCAATCTTATTTAACATTTTCATTAATGACCTCGGCATAAAAAGTGGGAGTGTGCTAATAAAATTTGAGGATGACTCAAAGTTGGGAGGTATTGCCAATACGGAGGAGGACCGGAATATCATACAAAAAGATTTGGATGACCTTGAAAACTGGAGTAATAGAAATAGGATGAAATTTAATAGTGCAAAATCATGCACTTAGGAAGTACCAACAAGAATGTTTGCTATAAACTGGGACTGAATCAGCTGGAAGCGACAGAGGAAAAGACAGACCTGGGTGTATTGGTCAATCCAAGGATGACTATGAGCTGCCAGTGTGATGTGGCTTTGAAAAATGCAGTCCTAGGATGTATCAGGAAAAATATTTCCAGTAGAGACAGGGAGGTGTTATTACCATTATACAAGACACCGGTCAGACCTCATCTGGAATATTGTGTACAATTCTGGTCTCCCATGTTTAAGAAAGATGAATTCAGATTGGAATAGGTGCAGAGAAAGCCCACTAGCATGATCAGAGAAATGGAGAACCTACCTTACAAAAGGAGACTTAAGGCGCCTGGCTTGTTTAGTTTAACCAAATGAAGGCTGAGGGGAGGTATGATTGTTCTCTATAAATACATCAGAGGCATAAACACCAGGGATGGAGAGGAGTTATTTAAGTTAAGGGCCAATGCTAGCACAAAGACAAACAGATATAAACCTGTCATCAATAAGTTTAGGCTAGAGGAGTGAAATTCTGGAACAGCCTTTCAAGGGGAGTTGGGTGGGGGCGGGGGGCGTAAAAATCCTAACTTGCTTCAAGACTGAGCTTGATAAATTTATGGAGGGGATGGGATGATGAGATTGCCTACAATGGCATATGGCCCATCTGCGACTGCTATTAGCAAATATTTCCAATGGCCAGAGATGGGACACTAGATGGGGAGGGCTCTGGGTTACTACAGAGAATTCTTTCCCAGGTATTTGCATCTCACCCACATGCTCAGGGTCTAACCAATCACCATCTCTGAAATGGAGAAGGAATTTTCCCCCATGTCAGATTTGCAGAGACCCTGAGGGGTTATTGCCTTCCTCTGCAGCATGGGGCATAGGTCACTTGTTGGTTGAACTAGAGTAAATGGTGGATTCTTTGTAACTTGAAGTCTTTTAATCAAGATTCAAGGACTTCAGTAACTCAGCCAGAAGTTATGGGCCTATTACAGAAGTCGGTGAGTGAGGTTCTATGTCTGCAATGTGCATGAGGTCAGACTAGATGATCTTGATGTTCCCTTCTGACCTTAAAATCTATGAGATGTTATAGGCATGTTATATACCTGAGTAGCACATGCTAGATGTAATTATAAGCTCATCAGTGGAAAGTATAATAAATGGTTTTAAGTGACCCTACTGGATTCTATAACAATATGTTACAATTGATTAACCATTTATTAAAACATCTATAATTCATTAATTCTTTGTACGCTATTTATAAACAGAGCCTTAATAAAAAGTGTGACCACAATTGCCTTTCAATAAATTGGGGGTCATTCCCCATTCTATTTTTTCTAGAATCCCTTCAAAAAAACAGAGAATGTAAGTAAGAACAAGAAAGACTCTTTCCTGCTCACAACTCAGACCACAACCATGAAACAAATTAACTCCAATTCACATGAAAACCTTAAAGCAAGAAGACCAGCAATGGGCATGTGACCCTCCAGCAAAGATATTCCTGAGCAATTAATTCTTACTGGGGTGAGAATTTGAAAGCTCCTGAACTCATAGCCTTCCTCAGATGCCATATGCCCAATTCAAATAAGGAGGAGAGCTCAATCCCAGGTATACTATCAGCCACTGCTAACTTTCACCCAAACTCAAAATGAACTGGGATCTTTAGTTCAAAAATGGTTCAGCAATCTTTAAAAAAGAAAGAATTGGCTCATTTATGCACTTCCTGGTTTCATGGGGCTCACCTAAAGGGAGATGCATGGTCGGAGCACAGCACTCACCGCCAAGAATGTCCAGGTGCTAATCTGGGCTCCAGCACTATCATCTTCTGTGGCCTTGAGTTTAGCTTCACTGTGGTTTATTTTCTCCAGCAGTGAATGGGGGTAGCAATATTTATTTACCCTCCTCACAGGGGGTGCATTGTGAGGATTAATTAGTTCTAACTGGAGCACCAGGACTCTTTTCCTGTTGGACAGCCGAGAGAACACACTGAGAAAGAGGCAGAGGGGACCAGGTGTTGGAAAAGGAAGTGGCTACATGGGAGGATTGCTGGAGAATGGACCCACGGGAGATCCACCAAATCAGCCCATCTCGGTAAAGTGAAGATGAAACATGTTGTAAACATGCTAAGTATTATTGTTGTGTGGAAATACTTAGATACCAGAGGCAAGGCTCTTCTGTTGGTATTTTGGACCCAGGTGAACCCAGGAATCACTTTGAATCAGTTGCAGATTTATTTAGAAGCTTGAGGTGAGCTGTACAACGTAACACACCATGGAGTTATTAAATGAACGAATGGGCGATCTAGACAAACAGTTTTTAAATGCGGATTACATTTAGCCACATTCCCTACCCAGATTACAGCCTTGGACATTTCCCAACTCTGCTACAAAATGGAATACGGGGCCTGATTCTGCTCTTGCGCCAGTGCAAATGACGAAAATGCAGTTATACCAGTTTAAATCTGGGATAGCGAGAAGAGATTCAGTGTTGAAATGCGGCCAAGCTTAAAGTAACTGGGTCTCCTGCCACAGTTGTCATTATAGTGTAGACAAGCCCTAGTTGGTCTGCTCTTTAAAAAGCTTTGAACTTTATGCAGGATCCCTTGGCCAGCGGGAGTCGCAATGTTCTACTTATAGAATTAGCACAATGGTAAGTAATCCTGGCTGAGCTCTCACATCTCCTCCCCAATTGAATTTTATTAACTAATGGGCCAGTGGTGATGGCTCCATGATGAATGACTTACAGGTGCAATCAGCTGATGCAAATGGATGGGGATGATACACAGATGCCGGAGCCTAATGTATTCTGCAGTGGGCAAAGGATAAAGCTTGTGAAACATTTATTTTAAGTCTTAAAATATCAAATTTCTCATAACTATGGGCTTCCTAAATCTAGGCCTGGTAATTACAATTTTAGAGCCATGAATAATTTCATGCTAGGAGGTGAATTAAATTTAACTGCCCCCCAGCCCCTAAAAAAGCACATTACCAGTAAGGACAAGTTTATGATCTGATCCAGGACAACTGGTGCAATAATAATAAATGAAAACCGAGACAAAATTTCATTGTCCTATACACGGGGATCTTAGAAAAAGTTCCCTTTACAGTCTGAGACTGCAATGAGAACTCCAAAGGTGTATGTGAGATTTATGGACCCTTTCCAGACACATGACTCCGACCCCTCTGGTTCAGCAGGATTCTGGGCTGTAGGGAATGGGGAGGGCTTTCTGCATCTCCATCCCTGGGATGGCTTACACTTGAAATCTTTAATCTTACCTTCACCAATAACCTCTGGAGACCAGGGGCCAGATTGATCCCTGCTGTAACATGATTGGCGTCAAAAGAGTTACACCATTTGATCCCTGGAGTTTGCAGTCTTGGTGTAATTTATTTGGAAGGATTGGCAGAGATGGCAAGAATCCGTTGTCACTGTCTGGCTGCCACACACATTTCTGTTGTCTCAGAGTTCTGGCACCAACTCCAGGGGCTCCACAGCTTGCATAGAAGTTGCATGCCGTTGTCCTTCGGATCAGAGAAAACGACAGTCATCCCAAACGTCCATCGGGGGCATGGCAGCATCAAGCACATCCATCATTCAGATTGTGTCCAGGACTGGATTATAAATGACTCATATCACACGGCTATAAAAATACAACCCCGGCAAGCCTCAGGCCACATTCAATAAAGTTAAGGCTGTGATACAAAAGGAAGGGCAGAATTTAGGACTGATTTTCCTTCCTCGGTTTTCCCTGATGTGCCCAGGGTTACAATCACTGTGTGATGTTCCTGACTCATACTAAAGCGTGATGGGGAAGCAAAGAATAGAGAATTGACCTATCACAATGAACTTCTACGTTTGTGTCCCACCTTAGTCGTCGGTGTGTTGTCAACTTCATTTTCAATAGCTTCTCTGTCCCTTTAAAACTACCAACCACCCGGGGCTAAATTCTGCCCGGATTTATGCCACATGCAGCCACACTGATGTCAAGATTCAGAAATAATTGATGTCAACGGGCTGCACAAGGTAGAATTTAGCCCCAGCAGCTCATCTTTAGTCTTCTTGAGAAGTAAAATCTTCTGGGGCATTTCTGATTTCACTCTCACTGGCCTTTATACCAGTGTAACGCCCTTAATGTCAGCTGGGAGAAAATGGGAGTTCCTTGCGATTTCCAGTGCTTGCTTCTGCCAGCCGTGCCAGCAGCACCGCAAGCACATCCCTTCCTGTGCTGTACTTTGCTTCTGATCCCAGCTAGGTTCTGCCATTGCAGAGTCACTTGAAAATGAAAATAAAGGGGGAAAAGTCATGAACAAACATAACATCTGAATGATGAAATTTGCTCCTGGAAATCAAAAACACAATGAAAATCTCCCTTGGTTTCCCCTGTCATCTTTGGAAAGCTGTAGTAGCAGATGCTTTAAATTCTCTCTTGGATGAAGGGGGGAAAGGTTGGGTTACTGAAAAAACAAGACAGACTTCAGTCTGAGGAGGAGGCATTAGTAGCTGCTTAGGATCTCAGAACGGCAACACCTTGAACCCATCACCAGCCAGGACCATGATGGATGGGCGAGGATAAAGGGCAGCCTCGTTGACCCAGGATGCCTTCCAGTGCCCTCGAAAAGCCAAGAAGAAAAGAGATGCTTATCGCCCCGTGAAAGAACAGAGGGGAGAATTATCATTAAAATGCCATCCAAATAAAACTAACAAACATGGGCTTTTCCCTCTCAACCTCTGCTCCCCCACCCCCATACTGTACAAGTATTCAGACAGGTCTGATGGCAAGTTCCACACACACAAAAGATGACTGTGATGCAAACATTTTTATTTTTGAATTAACTTTCCTGAGTCAAGGTCACATCCCTCCGGTTTGACTTTGGGTTTCTTAGACACTCTTCTTTGAAGACTTAGCGGGATAAGTAATCAGCTCGTCTGGGCATAAATTGTAGATTCATTAAAATGCATGGACTAAAACGTCTGTACTCACATTCTCTACTTATCAAATGAGGCGTTGAAGCTGATAATGAGGCACTTACCAATCAGGTAAACACAATCGGTCTAGGTCAAGAAACACCTCTGGAATAGTGAGAACTAATTTAATATGCTATAGAAATCTATTGTGCAGTGGAGGCAGTGTGGCCTAGTGGACAGAGCACTGGACCGGGCTTCTAGTCCTGGCTCTGCCACTGGCCTAATGGATAACCTTGGACAAATCACTTCATTTCCTTGTGCCTCTGTTTCCTCACCTGTAAAATGGGAATAACGATTCTGACCTCCTTTGTAAAGCCCTTTGAGAACTACTGATGATGAAGAGCTATGTAAGAATAAATCTTGGATGCAGTTGAATATTGTTAATCAGGTGCCAGAGGTCTCAGTCTAGCTTAGCTGACCGCAATCTTATGTCTGAGTCCGAAGGCTATGGACTCAAGTTCCACTTATGTCTTGGTTTCATTCCTAAGGCTGTGTCAATGTCAAAGGGGTTCTGCCGGGAGTTAAAGTAAGGTCCCTCCAGCCTATGTTTTGCACCATGGGATCTTGAACTCCCATGTGCAATTTTTAAAAAGAGACTGGGCCAAATTCAGCCCTGCACTAAGCAGGCTCAGTTCCTGCTCAAGTTCATGAGAGCTGTGCTGGCTTTCTTTGCTGCTCAAAATGGCCCTACCTCCCTCAGTTAAACAGATTCCAGTCTCCAGGATGTTCATTGCCAGCCACTAACCCATTACCGGTAATGTACCTTGAGCTGCTGTGATGGATCAGTGGCAGCATAGGAGTAAACAGACCTCATGATCACTAGCTAGCCTGCCTGCCAGCGGCACAGAGGCTAGAACTCTGGACCTACCTCCCCACACACAGCTGTCTGTCATTGATTTGTCCCTGGGATGGAGGCAAGTAGACATGTCCTTTTCACTCAGTTTACACCATATGCTATGCAAATTGGAATCTGTGATTATTATTGTCTTGCCTACAGGTCCACAGTGGGGCCCAGACCCTGTTGCCCTAGGTGCTGCACAGAAATAGAGACAGATTGTGGTCCCTTTCACAAAGAGTTTACAATCTAAGATTCAAGTAACACACATGAGTTTCCCACGGCAGCTCCCCCTGGGCTGCTCTGAGCCCCGAGGGTTGTGGTCCAGCTTAATGTGTGCACATTTCCTAAAATCTGTCTTCCTCTCTCTCTATCACTGCATCTCCTTATGTTCCCAGCGCCGGTCTGCCTTTATCGCTTCTTACTGTGTTCCCAGGGCCCCTCTCTCTCTCACGTGTGGTTCCCAGGGGTTAGTCTCTCTTTCCCTGTTCCCAGAGCCCATCTTTCTTAATCTCTTTCTCTCTGCTCCCAGGGCATCATACCTCTCAATTTCCATGGACAGGCTTTGAAATAAGTACAAATTAGTTGGAAAGCCAACGAGCTGGAATTTCTATTGACGTGCGTGTGAGTGTGTGTGTTAGAATCCGGTATCTGTGGTTGGGGAACATCTGGTGCCATGTAATCCAATGTCTCATGAAGCCCTCTGACGCAAATTCCACCTGTGCACCAGGTTGTTTATTAACCAGACACTCTGACCCATTTGGAAAACAGTAATAGTCCATGGCGCAAACCCCAGAGGGAGGGACTCTGCATCCAGCTGCCCTGGTATTTTGGCTGGGTATTAAACACTCCAAAAACAAGAGAGACTTTGGCTCTTTGAGACCAACCCCTCTCCCCAGTGTTGTTTCTAAAATGCTTGCATCATGCTGATCCCCCAGGACCTTTGGAATTTGCTCTCCAAGTCAAAGATGACTTCAAAGGCTTCCAGGAGGCAGGGATAGGGCTGGATATATTCATTCATAACAAAGGAAATCTCCAGAGTTCCCTCACTGATCTCTCTTCTAACGTGGCTGTCCTCCTACTTTCACCACATATCAAAAAGCCCCTCCCCTGTCCATCCCCACAGTCAAACTGATACGGGAATTGCCCCAGTCCTTCCCCTCCGGATTTACGCAAGCCAAGAGTATCCCAAACACTGATACTGCCAAGCAGCCTCGGCAGCAAACCAATGGAGTAGAGGGTCACCGAATCAAACAGGAGGGGACGCTGGAACAATTCACCGAGCGCTACAAGACAGAAGGCGCAAATATTTCTTTGCTAAACACATTCAAGTCTAGTAACAGGTGTGAACCCTTCTCTATTTCATACCGTCTGAAAACTGCCTGGGAGCTGACATGCAATTCTTTGGGTCCAGCAAACTCTGACCTGTATTTGTTTTAAATCTCTCTCTTTCTCTCACACAGACACAAACACAAACACTCCCCCCCACTCCCTCCTGCCCAGATCTAACTGCACACATGTGCACAAAACACACACACACCCCACTCCCTCCTGCCCAGATCTACCCCACCACCACCACCACACACACACACCCCACTCCCTCCTGCCCAGATCTAACCAAATGACCAGTTTAGCCATCAGGGAACAAACACCACAGTTCGCCTACAAACAGTAGTACCACGAGAAAGGACTGGTAGGCAAACACTGTGCTGTGCTACCGATGACACAGACATATTTTTGTCCCCTCCCAGGCATCCATCATGATAGATTTACAAATACCATGCAAGTCCTTAAGGGGTAGCTCCCCAGCTGCATGGCTGCTTTCCTACCACCACTGGGAGGTTGTGCCACAAATGAGGCTTCACATCACCTTCTTGGCGTTTTGGCTAAAGGTGTAACTCAGAGCTGCTACAGTTTTCCTGGAAGTGGTGCCCAGCCACAATTGTCCCCGAAGAGCTGTTCTGACAGTTGGGGATCACCGAAGTACAGTGGCACTCTAGCCATGTCCTTCTGCCCACCCCTCCCGCCTTGCCTGCTGGCATGCCGTAGATCAGGGGCTGTAATAGGGGGAGTAGCATAGGGCTGACTGTGCTAGTGCTCTGCCACCTGGTGATTGCCCTACCACTAGGTGAATCCCCAGGTGGCCAGTTACTCTGGCTTCCAGCTGCTTTGTGCCACTCCAGCGCTAGGTCAACTCCCACTTCCGATCTGCCCATGAGGCCAGTCTCCATCGCCCACCTGTAACATTTTCAAACATAGTTCCTTTGTGCTTTGCCCCATGCTGCTCCTCACCCCGGGGAGCTGCCCCCGGTAAGCACCCGCAAAACCAACTCGTCAGCCTCCGTCAAATCCCTCCTTACCACTCCCCTCTGCCATGACGCCTACACAAAACCTGAGACTAGTTCAGATCTGAAACTACTGCTCATCACGCTGACCAATGCTGCCCCATTGTTTCCTTGTGTTCCCCTGTCTGTATCCACCTGTTGTCTCTTGTCTTATACTTACAACCACTGGCTCTTTGGGGCAGGGACCGTCTTTTTGTTCTGTCTTTGTACAGCACCTAGTCCAATGGGGTCCCGGGCCATGATTAGGGCTCCTGGATGCGATGGTGATACAAATAAAGATTATTATTTTTGTAAGTGCAAAGCAGCCAGGAAGTGTGTCAAGGATCCGGCTCTCTGTAAGTTCCCACTCAGATACATTGACTTGCTCTCAGGGAAACAAGCTCTCTTTGCTGATGCAGCTTCCCCCCCTTGATAGACCCGTACTCACGGACAGCTGCATTCCCACCGACGGAGCCTCTCTGGAGGGACGGCACTCTCACCGGCTGATTGGATTCATCAGCCGAACCGGTGCTAGAGGCATTCTTACCACTGCTTCTTTGGGCTGGTGCTGGGTACTAGCTACCTCAAACAAATGCCTGTAAGAGAAAAATAATCAGACACAATTATTGGCCCGCACCAGTGGAGTCATCTAAGGCCTGTCCCTGCACCTGCCCGCTCCATCTTTGGACTGGTACCCAACACTTCCAAGAGATGCCCATTGAAGATCAATAATCGCCTGAGCTATGACTGCGATCCGTGCTCAGGGACACCAACAGGCATGTGAAAACTATTTCTGTTTCCATGGGCAGCCATAGGCTTGCATAAGAACCTGCACTTTCAAACGCCACTATGCCTGCATAGCTAAACTACCTCCTCAGAGGCACAAATCACACCCCCGGCCAAAACCCGCTCACTTTACTCAGGAGTTATCCACTAGTGGTACTACTCGAGTAAGCAAGCTGAGCAGTCATCGATCCCTGATTTGAGGCACAATCCCATTGAATGGTCAGAATCAGCCTGGCTAGAAGTAGGTCTTGTGCCTATTCCCTTCTTTACCAGGCTTTATGTACTACTCGCTGATAAGGCTATTGCATCAGACCTCCAGTTACACTTCATTTGTATTATCCCCCCGGGGGAGACTCCTTTCCCTCCCGTGATTTGAAATACATTCTCTCTGTGCCGATGATTTACAAAGCTCTCTCCCGCCCTCTTGCATTTCTGCCTCTCTGAAATCCTATTGTGGATGCATTAAAACACGTTTCGGTCATAAACAGATATTGCCAACAAAGATTCATTTAATTCATTAAAGAATTACCAGTGCTAAAATCTCCTGCTTTATCCCTGTGGTGCATCTGGCTCTGCAGTCCAGTCATTTAGATTCCTGTTTATACCTTCCACTGCTTGCAGTTACTGCAATCAGCAAATCATCACCAGCAGGTTGGTGTTGGCACGTAAGAGTTTAATTATCTACAATTAAACTCTGATATGCCAACCCCAACCTGCCTACCCTGCAGCAGGCAGCTGTAGGATAAACTGCCCACATGGAAAGTTTTTCCCCCTGCCACATTCACTAGAAGTTGGCTAGCCATATACTGTCCAATGCTTTCCTGAAACCTCTCGGCCTCACTGTTACCTTGAGGCAATGAATTCCTTGCAGGTCAGAGCAGATTTACTGTATGCTGCCAGGGCAGTGTAAGGTAGTAGGAAGTTTGCACGGCTGCTGACCATGCTGTATTTCTGCTGGGGACTGAGATTTTCTAAAGCAGCTTGTGATTTGGGGGGCCTAAGACCTGGTCTACACTGGTCTGTTAGGAGTGTGAAAAAGTTAAGCATAGCTATGCCGGCAAAAGCCCTAGTGTAGGCACAGTTTTACCAGCCACCTTTTGGCCCATGTAGCTTATTTCCGGTATAAGTTACACCCGCAAAAAACCTCATTTGCTGCTATCAGCTGCATTTCCACTAGGAGGGTTTGCTGGGAGAACTGTAACTGGCAGCCCTGCGACACAGGCCTCCCTTGAGATAGCTTTAAGGGGCTCGATTTCCAGAACACCTGCCCCCTCGGGAGACCAGGCCCTGTTAAGATGTTTCATGTTGGGCACCCACAAATTTAAACACCCAAGTCACTTGAAAGTCTTGGCCCTTATTGCTCTGGGGCTGTCAATCTCTCTTCTTTCATGAGCACCAGACAATTGCATGGTGGGGGAGGTTAAGCTTTTGACTAAGGGGTTTTTCCGAATCCAGTTAGTCCTTGTCTCATCATTTCACAGCTTGGAACCCTTCTCCCCCCCAGAAAAACCCCATTCCAGCCATCCTTCCCTTTGAGCCACACTAGGCACTTCCTTGGCAAGCATAGGCCCCAAATTCCCGAACTGCTTCCCCAGTTGCCTGTCACCCACTCCTCAGGAACGGGCTCACCGCAGGGATCTATTTGCTCAAGGATGGGATGTTTTCATATCTTGGCAATTCTCCCACTTGCTTTCATCACACAGATCCAATGCTGGAGAGCCAGGGTTTGCTGAAAAACTCGTCTGTTGTTGGCTAATTACTGGGCACCTCACTATGACAAACAGGGGCTTTTAAAGGCTAGTCATCCCTTCCCCAGGCTTGAGCAGTAGTGCATGATGGTCGTGGGGTCATTTGGGGCACCTTTTATACCGCCCGTCGTAAAATACAGGACAGAGTCCTGCAAAAGTGCCATAAACTCCTGTTAAAGTTGGTGGAAACTGAAGGGGCTCAGCACCTCTCAGGATCAGGCCCTGTTTATTCAACATTTGATCCATCCACACTGGTGATGGCTGAAAACCCATTAGGTTACATAAACAAAGTCTCCGTTAAAGGAATTTAGAAGGGTCTGATCCTGCAAGGTGTGAGTGCCTCCTGGAAGGTGCGGAGCACTTGGAACCCTACCGATGTCAGGGGGAGTCAGAGCCGCTCAGGACCTCTCTGGCTCAGGCCTGCCGTTAGTAAGTAACAGCATTGCGACTGGGAGGCCCTACCTCAGGAACTGCCAGGCAGAGAAAAATGAAACTTCCGCTTTCCTTCTTATGCTGTGTCTGAAGAAGACCTCGTCTCATGCCTACATGTGCTGGGCTCCATTCACCACTGCCCTGCAGGCTTGTGTTGCCATGTCCACCGGCGCACAGTGGGTGTAAAATACGGCCAGTCTGCCAGGCCAGCGTTTTCTACCCATGGTGTATATCATCGTCCCTCCAGGCCTGCGGAAATCCCCCAGAGCTGTGCCGTCTTTCCTATGGATATGGGTATCTGGAGCCCACAGAGCTGGGAGACCCCTGGGAGCCAAAGCTGCTACACAGGCCTTGGGCCTCTACTGAGATTGCCCTGGTCTCCAGGGGATCCCTGAGGCTCTGTCCTCACAGCCTTTTCAACAGAAAGCAACGCAAGCGCCTTTCTCTCCTCCTCAGATAGAATGATATGGTGAGAGGGGGGAAGAGATCTGGTGAACATTCCCTCCCTCAGTTTTGGGTTTCTCTGTGGAAGGGGATGAACTGGGCCAACGTGTGGGCAGCAGTTGAAGAATAGACCCCTTAAGGCCTGTCTATGGTGTATTTACCAGCTACTGAAGTGTGGATGTGGGTACAAGTCCAACACATGCTGTCAGGATGGTTATTAAATATTGTGAGTCAAGGTGCTGCTTTGATTCAAATCTCTCCCCAATTGCTGTTGGTTTGTTTTCACATTTCCCTTCACTCACTCACATCTCTGGGGCTACCGGGGGGCTGTCAGCACCTACAGCCATTTCTTTACGGATTCCAGTTTACTTAAGGAAGACGCAACCCTGGCTTCCCATGGCTGAGAGGGCAGGAGATTACCGCCCACACACACAATAAAAGGGCTCCTCAGAGAGTCGTCCGGCTCTGACCAATGGACCAACGTTTCTCTCCCCAAGAAAAAGAAAAGCAGTTGGCAAGTTGTTCCTTGTTTTTACTGGTGTGCTGAGTGAACCCAAGATCCGGCTGTGATAAGTGGATGCAGAAGGATGTGATAAAAAAGGTAAGTTCATGACAAGGCTTGAAGTTTACTGTTCGTGGTCAGGGAATCCAGTGATTTATTCCAGGCTCATTGCCTTGGCTTTCCAGGCACTCGCTGGAGATCTAACATGAAGCCTGTCCATTTTTAAATACTCATCTCCACACTGCTAATTAGTGGCTACATCTGGAGAAAGAAATGACAATACCAATAAACAACAACTCTACAGTAGCTCACTTTTATCTCAAATTTAGCATTCTGTGGCCCATACTATATTCTCCTTGTTCCTCTGAGAAGCCCTAGAGAGAGGGGTTTGTGGAGCTGTAGCCCCAGAACAGTAGTAGCAGAATGCTGAAGGGGCATATGGAGGCATGCACCAAACAGTGCTATTGGTACTTGCAACAGTGCAGTGTGTACTTTCCCTGTGCCTGCCCTGGGGCACTAGCAGGTGTGCAAGGAGCTGGGCTGGGATCTGGTCACACTTTATGCTAGCTGGCCATGTTCTCATGGAGCACTGCAGAGGGCCCAGATTGTGCCACTCGTGATGTACAGAATTACAGTCCTTCAAAGAAGGCATTTATTAAACAAAACAACTACAACTACAAACTAACAAAACAGACTTCCAAACAGCTTGAATTCCAGCTTTGGCCCCCGTGTTTACCAGATATCACACTCTGTCCAAAACTCTACATCACGCAGAGACATCTAGTGGCTGAATAACATATTGTAAGTAAACACATCATTCATTACAGATTCCGATTGACTTCAGTGGACTTTAGATCAGGCCCTCAGAGTGCTAGTGGCAGCATTCTGCCTGGTGTATTAGGGGTTGCTCATGAGTGCTGCACTGCACATGCTGGCCAATTATTGTGAGATTGCTCCCAAGTGCTGGAATGAACATGCTGGTTTATTATTGTAGGGTTGCTGGTAGTGATTTTTTTAAATAGAAAAATGTACATTGTAAATCTCATTTCAGGTCCCTTGCCATGTATTGATTCACACGCCACCTAATTATTTCCGCCAGAACTTTAATGCAATTAAATAAGAAAATAATGTAAAAAGCACAGAGCAATTTTAAGAGTATCCCTACTGAGGAATGATTTGGCAGCCACAGACAGACGGTGTGCCATATCCTTTTCCTGGTGCAAACCCCTTGACCTCAAGTGCCTGTGTCAAAGCATAACGGAGAGGAGTACTGGATCCATTATCTTAAAGTTTAAAAAACGGAGCATTTCTAATCTCCCCAATGCAAATGAGAAAAAGGTACACGTGACTAGAACACATGTTTCTTCTCAGGAATACAAGTTCTCCACAGCCTGTCCTTCAGAGCTGCTCTCTTAGGAGAGCAAGCTGGGGGGGAAGGCCAAAGGGCATGCTGGAGTTTGGAAGGTCTGCTAGAGAAAAGGAGATGCTGCGGCACTGCTATTTGAGACCCTGGCAAGGTTGCGAGGGGCCATAACGTGGGTGGCCTTTGCCCAGTCCCCTGCTCTGCTCAGCTTCTCAGGATGTGTTGTAAAAGTTGTTCTCCTTTTCAATGTTTTGGAAGAGAGACCCCATGGGACGTTACATTACACCTGAGAGGGGTTCCCTTTTCTAGCCAGGGTGTTAAAGGCCCAGCCAGGCAACTCACTTAACTCTCAGCCTTTGCTGACATGCTCCTGGTTGTGAAAGAACCTCCAGGTCTTGTCTGCTCTGAAAATGTCATTTTCTTTCAAGACAGTGTTGGCAAATAACAGAGCATATGGCTACTAATGGAAAATATACAGTATGCACCATCAGAGGTATAACTTTTCAGCAAAGTAAGCATGGTCTAGTGGTTAAAGCAGGGATCTAGGAGTCAGGACTTCTAGTGCTGACTTATCTGTGAGTAAATCACTTAACTGCTGTGTGCCTTAGTTTCCCCACATTGAAAATGGGGTAGTAGTATTTACATGACTCACAGGGGCATCATGGGGCGCAATTAGTGTTTGTCCAATTTTGAGATTTCTGGGTGAGAGGTGCCCTAGAAGCACAGTGTATTTTTAAAACCTCAGTTCTCTCTTTGCCAATTCTAGTCCACTCTAAGGAGAAGCTGCTGTTGCAATGACAGCAGTGGATGAGCTGGTCTGGACAAGTCCGAGTATGCAGATTTTGATGGAAGATTTCAATGAAACATGAAGACAATGAGAATGTGGGGGTAGGGGAACGGACAAGGGAGCCAGTACCCTCCACTCCCATGGAAACAAATAGGACAAGCTGAACATTGCACTAAACCATCAAGAAACTCATTCTGTTTTTCCAACAACAAAACAAACAATTCCAGGAAAGCACAGCAGAACATGCTTGTTTGAGTAGATTCCCCAGACCCCGCTCTCCCCTGGAACATGAAACCTTGCTCAGGGCCGGCTCCAGGGTTTTTGCCGCCCCAAGTGGCGGAAAAAAAAAAAAAAAAAAAAGCCGTGATCGGCGGCAGTTCCACCGCGCTGCTTTCTTCTTCGGCGGCAATTTGGCGGCCGGTCCTTCCTTCCGAGAGGGACTGAGGGACCAGCCGCCGAAGAGCCCGACATGCCGCCCCTTCCCCTTGGCCGCCCCAAGCACCTGCTTGCTGAGCTGGTGCCTGGAGCCGGCCCTGACCTTGCTGGGATGCAGCAGCCCCAAGCTGCTACAGCGAGAATAATCTGCGCCTCCCACCTCCCCACTGAACCTGGAATATCTAGGGCCAGCGTCTCAGTGGGTGCCGATGGTCGTCGCTCTAGTGAAGTCAATGGATTTACATGAGCTCAGAATCTGCCCCCTACCTTCCAAACTACGCAGTTCCATTTGCGCTTTGAAAATCTGGCTGGTTTTGTTTCTAATTTTAAACGCCAGGTTTGGATTTTCAGATGGGCCGGGCTCCCATTTCCCCACTAAGGTAAGAGCCAGATTTTCAGAAGTGGATTCGCAGCCAGGGCCTGAATATTCACAACGCCAGGAGAAGGCAGGCTCATATTGCAAGCAACTGATCATCAGGTCCTTACGACGCTGAGCTCTTGAAATATCGGGCCTCTAATTCTGGTGCCTGAATGAGAGCTGAGCTGTTTTGAGAGTCTAGGATGAAATCCTGGCCTCACTGAAATCAATTTCAAAACTCCCATTGACTTTAACGGGGCCTCAAATGCTCGTGGAACATATCTGGCTGACAACCTTGGGGACGGAGGCCTCTGGTTGGGTCAAAGACCATGTCCAGCACAGGCAGCAGCAGTAAAACCAGCCTCACACTGCCTCTCCAATGAGCCATCATCCTCTTCCTGAGGGACCATGCACAGTAATTCTCCATGCAAATGCCTCTTTGCTGAGATAGCCAACAAGGGCTTCTGTTGTGATGGAGGTCTTACCATCCGTATCAAGGGAAAGGAACCAGGGTGACAGGTTACTGGTCCTACATCACTGTCTGTCTTAGTGTATTTTGTGAGGTGATTTCAAACGCGCGGGTAGGGCTCGGTGCTCAGCTAACGAGCACTGACACGTCCCTCCGTTTGCTCATTCACACATGGTGGGGGGGGGAAGCTTTAAAGAAACGTGCTTCCTGATTTTATAGTATCAACTGACAACTGGGGCCACAAACTGGTGTGGTCCAGTTAAGGCAGAGCAGAAATGAGACTTTGTCAATGTGTTAACTTTAATAAAAGCTTAATGCCTTAATTAAAGCGAGGAGGGCTTAGTTAAGGGTTGAGCAAAAATTTAATACTTTAATGGGACTAAAGACTTTAATTCATTGTTGGACTGCAAAAAACTAGCACTCTTTTGCTGTGTCTGACACAGAGAGAGCGCGAGAGCCAATTATAAAAGAATCTGAAAGTATCAGGTTCTAAAACCAAACCATACCGTGTGCAAGAGGGAATGTGAGGTTGTTTGCATGTCACCTGCCCAAAGCTCCAAGACAGACCACTGATGTAAGTGTAGCTTGAGATCTTCAGATTAAAAAGACAAACTTCCCTGCTACAATAATCTCTTTCTAAAAAATGTCCTCTGTGTTACTAACACCATCTCGCTTATTACAACTGAAATAACGTTACAAATAATTTCCCCAGTATTTGGGGCCAGGTTTTCAACGTAGCTCTGTGCCCAGCACCTCCCATTTTCATCAGCCAGGATGTTTTCTTAGTTTTTTGCATTGCACACAGCTAGCAACTACAGAAACAGGCTAGTCAATTTCACTTTCTGGTTCTGATGCAGTAGCAGGATAATGTAAAATTTGGATCACAAATATATAAGAGCAACACATTCCCATCCGCAATTTTGCTAAATAAACAAATAACCCCAAATTCACTGGTCTTTCAGGGAATTAGTATCCTAGTTTGTTAAAAAGGCAAACAGTGTGGATTATGTCAGTGCTTAGTTCAATACACTGATTCACTTGCCTCAAAGAGTTGGGAACTGTTAATCAATACAAGATAATTTAATTTACCATTTTACAATAAATATAATTGTTTTTTACATTTACGTTATAAAGCGCTTTCACCTGTAAATGTCAAAGATCTCCACAAAGGTGGAGAAGTATTTCAATTTTGCCATTGGGGAAACCGAGGCACAGTGAAGTTAAACAACATGCTAAAGGTCACACAAGTGACCTTGCACAATTTTTGACCATCCTGCCCTAAAAGGCAGAGTCCAGCTGCTCTCCTGTGAAAGGGATTGGAACTTAAAAAGAGCCTTCGATTTGGAAAATACTGTCACTCTCTTGGGTGTAACCTGATACAATATACAGCTTGGTGATTCAGTTAGACTGTCATCTCTTCAAACAGAAATCTGCCCAACCTATGCAGAAAGGACGCATATGTTTCCTATAATGAGACTGTATGTCATTTTTTGCGTGTGTGTGGACTGTATTATATGAAAAGACCTACTCCTTCCTATCCCGTACCTATCAGTTTATCTCTATATAGACTCCGACAAGCCTAATATGTAAAATACATTACAGTTATATAGGACCAGAGCCTCATGTATTTTCAAAGAGCTGATAACATAAGCTGATAGGAATGCGTGCAAGGGTGTTATAAAGCTCGACTCTGTGTTCCTCCGAGCCTGAGGCTGCTGTTGGCAAAGGCAGCCTCTTTGCATTAATTAGAGCAACTTCAGCAATGCTCTAACACAGAGTAATTGCTAATAGCTCCAAGAGGCTGAAACCACAGTCGGGGATTAGGAGGGCATAGAAGAGGACCAGCCGCACCCTGTTTCTTCAGAGGCTCCCCCTACACTGGGGCGATCCTGTTGGGGCTGGATGCACTTTTCATGGACAGAATGCGCTGGTAGCATGGTGCAAAGACTCAATGTTTGTATGTTACACAGAATTTTGATCTGTGAGGGGAGTTTTTACCTGATTCAGAAAGCCAAGCTTCCTTTTAGCTGACACCACTCCTCAGCGCATCACATAACTGTACCAGGGAAAACCCTCCCCACCTATTGACCTGTCACACCTCCATGCCTCTTGTGGCTGATTGCAGGCCCCAGCAGTGGTGGCCTGTGGGGGTTGTATCAGACACTAGCAGTAATTATTCCACTTTGATTCTTGCTTGTCTCTGGCCCATGAAATCAAGGCCACACTGCGGGGGGATATGGGAGGGGGGCTATGGGAGGGAGAATGCTCCCATCTTCAGAGATGGGAGCTGGGCCCAGACTGCCTTAACTGGTTCCACAGAGCTATTGCTTTCTGAAGCAAGCATGCCAGAACAATGTCATCTCAATACCGCAGGCTAATCTGGGTGAAACTGAGCGTGACGGACTTCATGCATGACAGCCAGGAAGCCAAGCATGGGAGGTCAGCATTGGCCTAGGCTGTAGCTTCCCAGCGGCCGGCTTAGAGAAAGGAGGCACGCAGGCTGTGTGAGCTACCCCAGAAAACCCAATCCTCTTTGCCATCCACCGCCACGGAACCTGTGCATCTGCTTTGTGAACGCAGGGAGGGACCTGATCCCTAACCTTGCTGGCCTGACAGCCCTTGGCTGGAGTTCTAGGATCCCATCTTCTGACCGAGGTGAACGGCTGCTGTTTTTTCAAACCTGCTGTCATTAACAAATGAGGCACGGGGCTTGATTAATTCCACAGGTTTCTTCCATTAGGAGCCACTACATCATTGCTGCACGAGAGCCTTCCTCCCCTCAGAGCTGACCTTCCTCCCACTGCGTGGCCATTTCCCTTGGCTGTGGAAGTTATTACAGACTGGTTATTTGAAAGACCTGGAAACCGGGGCAGCCGCTGCTTCCTTTCATCTCCAGCTCTGCTGCTCCTCACTCCTTGGCAGTTTGGAAGGATGGTGGAAGTAATTAATGGTTGGGGAGGGGTGGAGGAGGCGCTCCTGAGAGGAGAGTCAAAAATTCCTCTTGACAATGACCACATGTCTGAGGCTTGGCTACCAGTTCACCTGACAGCAATAAGGGCTAATAGCCATTAGTCACCACCGCAGACATGCTGCATACGTTTTTGTGATTTCTTTTTCTTTCTTTCTCCCTGTGTCAGCCATCCTGGCGCTTTCAGACAGCTTCTTTTGTCATCTTGCCGGGAGCAGAGAGGGGAGCTCATGGCTCAGAGACCTTGGTCAGTGTCCTTGGCGGAAGGGGATAAAAATGATCTTCAAGGGGGAAAGAATACTTGCGATACAAACCCCACCCCCTCACATTAACCAGGGACTTATATAGCCAGGGACTGAGCAAGAGAACAGCAGCAGTGGCTGCTGGGCAGCTGGCAGACTAGTATTAACTTAGCCCGCGTGACACTGCCCAGCTAATCAAA
This sequence comes from Terrapene triunguis, assembly GCF_002925995.2. Taxonomy (NCBI): domain Eukaryota; kingdom Metazoa; phylum Chordata; order Testudines; family Emydidae; genus Terrapene; species Terrapene triunguis. The sequence continues at coordinate 16,711,713 of NW_020664585.1, forward strand.
AAAGAGCAGCCAGATGATGATTGTACAGGGAAAAGATCCCACTGGAACAAAAGATGGGCCCGAACGGGAATGTTCCGCTCCAGCTGTGTCCAAGTGTGAGGATATTTGGATCCAGGGTTTCAGTTCAGGCCTATCTGGAATGGACATGTGCGCCATGGTTTGGGGAATTTTTTTTCACTAATTCATATCACTATTCCTGTTACATTTAATAAGCGCTTGGGAGCCAGGTTGGTCAGGAGGGAAGTCCCAGGTAAGCATTGTTGTTCCCAGGTTACAGATGGGACAATGTAGGCACAGATAGGTTATGACCAAAAGATCCACTAATTTGGGGTCCACTAATTTTTGGGTGCACAACTAGACACCACTCAGGCCTGTTTGGCATTATTAAGTGCTGAGCATGCATGTTTCCCATTGACCTGTAACAGTAAGACTCTGGCTATCGCAAGCTGAGGAATCCAAAAACTAAGGCTCCAAAAATAAGGAGGAATTTCTGACCCAAAGTGTCTAGCCCAAGCAGGTCAGTGCCAGAGCCAGGCCAGCAATCCAGGTCTCCTGATTCCCGCCCCATCGTCCTATCCTTTAGAGACAGGCCGAAGCAACAAAATGGGCATGCTGCTCAGGACGCTGTTCACCCCCCACTCATGCACCTCTAGATCTGGGCTTTCCGTTCAGGCCCATCTGGAATTAACTGTAAATTAGCTGTTTTCCAAGGTTAAAGCTGCCAACAGAAAATGGGTTATGCACCAAAACAAAACGCTATAAAGAACCAGGCTATGACACACATGAGACCCTTGTACTGAGCGGGATTGCTGTGTGAAGAGGGGCGATTCTATTTCCTAGAGAATTTTGATAATTCAAAATTTGGCTCCATTCCCGTTTGGAATGAAACCCACAAATTTAGAAATACTGTGAGAAATGGAGCCCTGATTCTGGGGCAGGGCCGGCTCTAGGCACCAGCAAAACAAGCTGGTGCTTGGGGCAGCACATTTTTAGGGGTGGCATGGCCGGCGCCAGAATGCCGCCCCTAAAAATGTGCCCCGGTCGCCCTAGCTCACCTCCGCTGCTGTTGCCTGGGAGGGAGGGGGAGATCCCGAGCGGCCGCGGCACGCGAAACGGCTGTTTCGCGCGCCGCTGCTCCCCCTCCCTCCCAGGCTTGAGAGCCTGGGGGGAGGAGGCAGGGCTGGGGTTTTGGGGAAGGGGCGGAGTTGAGGCGGGGCCGGGGGTGGGGTAATTAAAAAACGGGGGGGTGGGGAGGCAGCCAAAATTGTTTTTGCTTAGGGCGGCAAAAATCCTAGAGCCGGCCCTGTTCTGGGGCAAACGGCCCCAGAGCGAAGGCTTCCTGCTCCCCGTCAGTCTAACCAGAAGGCAACCGTCAAGGTCTTCCCCAGGCTGCCCTGTGTCTGTCTGAGGTACTTACATGGCCCCCATTAGCACACTGTCTGAGCATCTCACAATCATTAACTCACTTCTCCTCCCAAAATCCCTGTGAGGTGGGCACTGCTACTATCCCTATTTTACAGATGGGGATCTGAGGCACGCAGAGACCAAGTAACTGCCCAAGGTCACACAGGAAAAGTGTGGTAGAGCGGAGACTTGAACCCATGTCTCTCTCAACTAGGGCCTTCATCACTGGACCATCCATCCGTCTGTAGATGGCTGTTTAGAACAGAAGTCTATCAGTTCCATTTCAGAGAAGACCGTGTAAGACTTTGTAATATTGCCAGACCTTCCTGTCCGATCTGTGATGGCCCCTGTGTGCTTTATAAGACATAAGACAGAGATCTCCATGCTAAAGCCATGCTTTATCTTCTCACAGGAGCAGTGCCATCTCCCACTTCCCAGCACAGTACATGATTTGGCTAGAAAGAAAAGGGTTGCTTATTTCTAGAGGAGTTTTTCGATGTGTCTGACTTAGACATCAGTCACTGTAAGTAATTGTTGTGTTACTGACAGAAGAGCCAATCCTTCCCTGGGCTGAGTGGCCATCCTGTTTTTAAAGGGAACTGCACTCTCTGAGGGAAGCAGCGACAGGCTTGATTGGCATTCAGTTGCCATGCAGAAGTTAAACCAGATGAGCTGTGTCAGCCAGTGGAAGGCAAATGCATGGTAGCTGCTCTGAAAGCCTATCTTCCCCTAAATTTGTCACTGACTGCATTGTTATCTGCAAGGGGGCAGAATGTAATCAGAAACACATTTCTGAGTGAAGGACTGACCTTTGCAGAATCACCAGGAATGTCTGAAGTCATACAGCTGTGCAAGCGCCCTGCTCGCTCAGCCAGGCGGAGCTGCGCCCGGCGCTCTGAACGTGCACGTGGTGCCGAGCAGCATTTCTTGCCACCTGAAATCTGTGCCCTGTATTTGGAAATAAAGTTTCTAGTATCAGCGGGAGCTGCTGGGTCCTGAGTTGTTTTGAAAGTCTGGCCGCTTCATAGATTCAGAGAGTTTCATAAGGCCAAAAGGGAGCATTAGATCAACTAGTCTGACCTCCTGTATAGCACAGACCATTACATTTCGCCTAGTTACCCCTGTATCAAGCCCAATAACTTGTGTTTGGCTAGAGCAGATCTTCCAGAAAGGCATCCTGTCTGGATATAAAGACATCAAGAGATGGAAAATCCACTGCTTCCCTTGGTAGTTTGCTCCAGTGATTAATCACCCTCACTGTTAAAAATGTTTGCCCAGTTTCTAATTTGAATTTGTCTGGCTTCAGCTGCCAGCTATTGGTCCTTGTTCTGCCTTTCTCGGCTAGATTAAAGAGCTCTTTAGTACCTTGTATTTTCTCCCCAGAAAGGTTCTGATCCACTGTAATCAAGTCACCTCTCAATCTGCTTTTTGATAAGCTAAAACAGATTGAGAGCTTTAAGTCTCGATTTTTTCCAGCCCTCAAATCATTTTTGTGGCTCTTTTCTGCACCCTCTCCAATTTTTCAGTATCTTTTTAAAGTCTTCACACCAGAACTGGACACAATATTCCAGAATCGGTCTCATCAATGCCGTACACAGAGGTAAAAATCACCTCCCTACTCTTATTCACTGCTCTCCTGTTTAAACAGCCAAGGATCCCATTAGCACTTTTTGTCATGGCATCTCACTGGGAAGTCACACTGAGTTGCTGGTCCACTGTGACCACTAAATCCTTTTCAGAGTCGCTGCTTTCCAGGATACAGTCCCCCATTCTTTAGGGATGGCCTCCATTCCTTGTTCCTAGATGTATAACACTGCATTTAATTGTAGGTGTCCAAGTGGGAAATGAACTCCTTGGGAGATCTGGACCCAATGGTGGGTGATGAGCACTACTGGAAGTCTGGCCCACAGCCCATAGACATCACATGCTGATGGACAAGCAGGTAAGACAGGCTATAATGTCAGTGGCATTAGAGCCAATGGGAGCAATACTGACTTGCAATATGGGGGAAAGTGTTCAGGTGTGGGGAAGAACATTAGCAAGTGAGAAGTCTTTGTAAAAGACCATCAGGGTGGCTAGCTGACAGCCTATTGATGTTGTAGGTCTTGCAAAATATTGTATGAATATTCACATGAGGCAAGATTCTCAAAAGCACTCAGTACCCAGCGTGTACCCAACTCTTTGAAGATCTGACCCTAGAGAGTATGGAGAACCTTTGTAAGCATTGGATGCTCAGTGGTAGAGCTGTGTGAAATTTTTCTGGCGAACCTTTTTTTGGCAAAAAATGCAGATTTGGTGATACCGCAACCTTTTGCAAACTGGAGTCAGTTTCACCGAATTGTTTCAGTCAAAAAAAACCCAAACACAAACCAGAAACGTCTGGAAAATATTGAAATGTATCATTTTGACATTTTTGAAATGAAACCTTTTGATTTTTTTGCTTTGAAACAACTTTTTGTTTCCAAATTTCCTTTCATATTTTTTAAAGAAAGTTTAAAATTGGTCAAAATCTAAACAAAACATTTTTTTGGACCTAAAAGGATTTTTTTTTTTTTTTTTTTTTTTTTTTTTTTATTGAAAATTTCTAAAAATGTTGTTTTCGGTTTGACCTGAAATAAAATCTCCCCCACCCCAGTTTTTCGGAGTTGCCAGAGAACTGAAACGTCTGTTATTCGCACAGCTCTTCTTGGCACATTGCAAGACCACTGGTCAGTCGGAGTAAAAGTCCCCACTGGTGTGATAAGCATGGGAAGGATTGTGCCTGGAGAGGGCAGCTGAGTCTAACAACCATTTAGTGGGGCTGTTCCTTCCTGCTGGACTAACAGAATTAAAAAACAACCCTCCATGCAACACACATCCCTGGTGCAGTTACAGAAGAAAGCTCCCTGCAGCTTCTTCAGACAAACCACCACCAGAAATTAAGTCTCGTCTACATGAAGCAGGTTTTGCCAGCATAACCACGTCAGTCATAAAATCACCGTCCTAACTGACATTGCAAGTCCTGTATCACTTTACGTGCAGATCACCCTTTCTAGTCTCTTCCGATCCAATGATTCTGTTGGCTACATATCAAAGTTAGGTGAAATAAAACCTTTGCACCAAATAAACGAACAAACAAAAAGCCACATAAGTCATTTAATAACTGACTTTTGTTTTCCTATTTTAATTTTCTTCTTTTAAAACCCAATATGATCAATCAGAACTGAAGAAATTCCTGAAACTGAAAAAAAAAAAAAAAAAAAAAAAAAAAAGGATGACTGATAGATTGCAAACAAAATCATCATTTTTCAAGCAAAGCCAGTTTCTATTCCTAATACCCAGCTACAGTGGGAGAGAATAGGTGAGCCTAATGCGTGGCTGATTTTCTGGCTCTTCAAATAAGAATACACCTCCCAGATCTCTTGTGTACATAAATCCTATAGCTGCCAATGCACCTCATGCACAGGATTAGAATCATTTCAAGGCTAGACGCAGGATCCAGAATGCCTTAATGGGAAAGCTACATCTCCAAAAGGTGTTGAGGCAATTTGCAGACAAGTGTCTGCTTGGACAGCTGGGATTTTACTCCAGTGAGGCACAACTTGAATATATATAAGAGCAAGAGCTTTAAGGGCCAGAGTTTCAAAAGACTTCAGCCCCCTTTTAGGCATCTAAAATAAGGGCCAAATTTCCAAAGGGCTCAGCACCAGTCGCACCCATTGAAATACTTACATGGTCGTGTTGAGCTTTTGGGAAACTTTAGCCACTTGTTGTGCCTAAATGCAGCGCTCTCAGGTCTGGCCATTTTTTTGAGAGCATATATTTACTCTTTTTTTTAAATCCCCACCTGCTGGAATGAAGAGATTGCATGAGAATCTCAGCTTTCATTCGAAAAAAGAAAAAAGGACATTTCTAGCACTCTTAGTTGCTGGGAAAAGCTTGAAAACATGAAACGAGTGTATCCTACAGACACAGAAACCAGAAGGCAAATAAAAAGAGGTCCGAATTTATTACTGTTTGAAGCCAATCATGATTTTTTTTGGCCCAAATCATGATTTTTGAACACTCAGGGTTTGCAATACTGTAGATGGGAGCCGAGCTCTTTTGAAAATCTGGCTTTGTTTAAGAGCATAAACCAAATTGTGTAGTAAACTCACAGCATTTGTAGGACTGGCACTTCAGTCAAAGTGCTCTTTCAAAGATAGAAAGTAATATAGTGCTGCAATAAACTGGATTCTTTTCATTCCTTTGCGTTCCCTTCATTTGGCACAAGACCAAATCTTCTCTGTTCCCCACCCAGCCATCAAAGTTATTCTGCTAAATATCCTGTCCTCTTGCAGTTTTGGTGAAAAATAAAATATGCGCAAAAGAGACAGAATTATGCCTGCAAGGGTCTCATAAAATTCCTGTGAACGATAAATCAAAACAAAATAATAATTACCACCAGCCAAAGGAGCACATCTACATTTCAGATTTTTCTCCTGCTTTTTCCTAGCTGATCAAGACTACACCAGGGTGGAAATCCCGGATTCTCCTAAAGATATTGATACGCCGGTAATCTCAAACTCTGAAACTCTTTGGGAAGCCCAAACCCACCGTGTCTACTTGGGGCTTCACCACAGTGCTCCCAAATCTCGCTTGGAGTTAAAAGTGGTGCAATTCTAGAAACAAGATGCCCTTTGTTTTTAAATGGATATACATATCTTGCAAGCTCTTTGGGCCATATTCTGGTTTCATTGCATAAATAATAAGCACTTACAAAGCGTTTTTCTTCTTAGGATCTCAAAGCAGCCGACAAAGCTGTGTGAAGCCCCTATAATCCCCAATGGTGGAGAATCTATGGCATAGACAGGGTAAATGATTTGCCCAAGGTCACACCCAGTGAATTGGTGGCAGAACCAGCGATAGATCCCACGCCTGCACACATCTGCTAACCATTAGGCCGCACCACCTCTCAATAGCTCTTTGATGGATAAAGAAATGTGTCAAAGTGTCATTTGGATTTGGGGCTAGTTGGTCTAGGGGGTTCAACAAAAATATGGGGAGAGGGAATATGGAAAAGCATATGGGAGGATTCAAGTTGGCCCCAATGAACAAGTTATATGAAATGCTAAAGTCAAGTTTAGAGCCCTTCACAATTTCCTCCTGCTTGGCTTTAATTCACATGTTCAGGGCTCTTCTCAACTATTCCTCAGTGATCCATGGAGCACCACTGGCCACAGGAGGATTTCTCTTTCTGCCTGTAAGTGGAAGAAGAGATATGAGAGAAGAAGGGAGGGGAAAGTTGGGATGATATGGGCCATACTCTGCCCTGATTTCCACTGACTTTCACTGTGTTATGAGGAATAAATCAGGTTAGAATAGGCCCCACAGGAAGATGGTCAGGGAAGCAAGAGAGCAGGCCAAATTCTTCTCTGACCTACAGCCACTGCAACTTAATTGAACTCAGTCGGGTGAAACAAGGTGCAAAGCAGAACACAATTTGGCCCCACTCCTTCCTGTGCATCAGCTGGCAGCCCAAGGCCAGCACTGAGGAGCTCTCCTAAAAGAGGTCTGGAAGCCAGTCCTAAGTGTGCTGCCCATGCAGTGCCACAGAAGAGGCCTCAGCACTTTGCAGGCAGAGCGCCTCTGGCAATCTCCATGCAGGCAGTGCTGTTTCACACACCTCTTAATGGGACTGTCTTCAAAAGCTCAGTAGAGCTAAGTATGCAGATGAGCCTGATTCATCCTTGCCCTCTGCCCCCCATGTGCAAGCTACAGCTGGCATAAAGGGACTGTAACGTAAGTGTGGGGCCCTCCAGTGGGTAGCACCGGTGGAGGGGGCCTTCTACCCCCGGTCCAGGGCTGGCCCCACTACCTCAATGTTCTCCCTGCAGAAACGCCAAGCACAGAGAGCATTTCAGGGTGAGATGAGGAGAAGGCATGGCTGGGACTTCACGATTCCTTAGCGGTGTAAGACCCATAGTCCTTGGAACACAACTCAGGGCTGCCTTAGCCAGCACTCAGAAGCCCTGAAGAATCAAAGAGGTGTAAAGCCACCTCCCTTGGTTCCCGAGCTGGGTTCAGAGCTCGTGCAGAGAAGAATTCTTCCCAAAAGGCACTGCATTCAAACAGAATGAAATTAATTTATGGGACTCTACCAAGCCGTGACGTTATCTGATTAAAATATGACCATATAGATCATTGTTGCCACCACTGTTATATCTGTGCAACAAATCTTGTACAAAGGTTGTCAGGTGAGGTGTCTATGAAAAGGTTATGATTTGCTGGTTATGATTTTGCTATCATGTATGCATGTATCATTTTTGTATTTGAAGTTATGAGTATTGGTTCCATACCTGGATTTCAAATGTTTGCTCCTGGGGTACCGCCAACAAAGTAACTAGCTAGCACATCTTGGAGGGACTATTCAAATTGAGTGGCCCCTCAGAAGAACATTTTACTGACAATGAACCATGGGAGATGCTTATTACACTTAATGGAATTTCCTGCTGTGAGTAGGCAAAATGCATGATCATGTGACTTGCCCACCTGACTCCAACCACTATCTTGTTACTGTATTTTCCACAGTAAGAACAATGGGATTCCCTCCACATGGAAACCCCTCCATTTTGCCTTTTTCCTGCCCAAACCTCTGAACTATGGACTATACCAGGGGTAGGCAACCTATGGCACGCGGCCGAAGGCAGCACGCAAGCTGATTTTCAGTGGCACTCACACTGCCCAGGTCCTGGCCACCGGTCCGGAGGGATCCGCATTTTAATTTAATTTTAAATTAAGCTTCTTAAACATTTTAAAAACCTTATTTACTTTACATACAACAATACTTTAGTTATATATTATAGATTTATAGGAAGAGACCTTCTAAAAACGTTAAAATGTATTACTGGCAAGCAAAACCTTAAATTAGAGTGAATAAATGAAGTCTCGGCACACCACTGCCGAAAGGTTGCCGACCCCTGGACTATACTAATGGGAGCATTCTAACTGGACTGAGGTCCTTCCAATGATTTGGAAGCAGCCAGAGACTTGATTCAAGCCAGTAGTTTATTCCATCGCTGCTACAAGCCTGAACCAAGAACTTTGCATTTATTGTATGTATTTGATTCCTTTAACCAATTTTAACTCTCACCTTTCTTTCTTTCTATAAATAAATCTTTAGATTTTTAAATACTAAAGGATTGGCATCAGTGTGATTTTTGGGTAAGATCTGAGTTATATATTGACCTGGGTGCGTGGCTGGTCCTTTGGGATCAGAAGAACCTTATATTTGATGAGACTGGTTGTAAAGAACCACTCATCTCTGAATCCAGTGTTTTTGGTGGTGACATAAGAACTGGAATGCCTAAGGAAACTGCTTTATGACTTCTTGTTAGCCAGTGTGGTGAAACAGAAGTTTACTTTTGTAGCTGGTTCGGTATTCTGATGGAAGAATAACCACCAGTTTTGGGTTGTGTTTGCCCTACTTCTCATCAGTTTGTCCTAAATTTGGCATCCTCAGTTGTGACCCAAGAAGGCACGGTTACACAAGTCTTTTCTTGAAAGGCTAGCATAACTTCTCAGCGCTTTCTGGGGCAGGTAGATCGCTTCTTGGCCTTTTGGCTAAGAGAGGTGAAAACATTATCTACCATCTGATATTCTGACAGGAGCTGTGGCTTTTTGCATTCTCATGAGAGCAATTAGGTTCATTAGTGGGCAATTAATTCCTTTATTTACCTGCCAAGTTCAGTTGATCCTTAGGGTTTGTTTTAAGATAAATCCCCCATAGGAAAAATTCTCATGAACCTGACAATATTAAGTCTGATGAGTAACATGACAGGCACTTAACTGCAACATTTACTGCATGAGAAAAATAATACTCAGAATTGCTATTAGCCCATTGGAAAGGGGTGCTACATTAACCAATTCGTGATGAATCCTGGCTGTTTTTAAATGACAATTTATTAGGAAAGTTTAACCATTTTTTGCTTTTATTTCTTTAGCTGAAGATTCCTAACGTCAAGAAATATAATCTACAGACTCATGCAGTTTGGATAAAGACGACTTCTTAACCTGTGATTTATTGGGCTGAAATTCACCCACATGCACAGGGCCAGCAAAATGACTATACACCATGTAGCCTGGGCAATAGACCCAGATACTCAAAGGTGACTAACTCCCATGAAACCAATGGGATTTAGGCACCTAAATACCTTTGAAGATCTTGGCCTAGCTAGTGACCCATAGGCCTCATGTGAGCTCTCTTCATAGGGCTGAATTTCACCCTCAGTGCAGTCCAAGGTAACTAACATAACACATTTAGCAAATGATAATGAAAGCCACGAAAGTGAGACAAGTACATTCCCTGGCCAGAATCCTAGAGTCTGTAAATTCTTACTCAGACAAAACTCCTTCTGAAGAGAAGTAAGGACTGAGGAGCAGAACAAGCCTTCTCAAAGCGGGCAACCGGGCATGGGAAAAGTGTGGGAAACCACACAAATGGGGTACATTGGTGTAAAAGGAGGGGTTGCGCTAACAAGGCAACATGCTGTTTGACTCCATGGAAGCCTGTTCATTGATTCAGGACTGCCCGATTTTAGAGGGGGCATGGTCGTGTGGGGAGGGAATGGAGGTGGACATGTCAGCATTAGATGGTATGGAGTCCCCATCTGTGATGTGCCGCCTCCTCCTCTGAAGGAGAGTTTTGAGTAAACTCGGGTAAGTTTCCAGGACACTCCTGTCTTGCCTCTTCTTCCTTAGTCTATTCTCTAGCTATCTACACAAAGGACTTCTGAGCCCTCATCCCCTGCCTCTCGCTCTCTGTAGATTGAACCTTGATCCCTGTATAGATGACTCAGAGGAAACTTCATGAATCCAAAACTCTGGAAGTTTCCTGGCCCAACACAGGCCTCTTCTCCAAGATCTGGCCCAGAATAAGGGCTGGATGAGTTGGCCTTAAATATTCAGAGCAAGGGAGATGTGATGGGAGAAGCTTTCCAGGTTGCTTGCCCCTCGAGTTAGAAATAAAGAACTATATGCACTGTAAGGTCATAGATATAAGTAGCAACTAGAGATCTCCCTAACCAGAAAAATTTCCTAAGTTTATTAAGCTTCCTGCTGCAACGCATCCTGGTCCTCTCTGGTAACTATGGAGGACTACAAATTCCACATTTCTCTAAAGGATTAAAACTTAAATTAAAGACTCATGTATATACACACACACACACCCCAATTCACAATAAACTTCAAATTCCTGAAAACTATTTACACTGCTATGTCCCCTTATCAATTGCATGTAAATAATCCTGAGCAGTATTCTAAAGATCAATTCTTTGAGGGGGTCTGTTTAGTCTTCCTGACCCTGTTCACTTCTGTTGAGTTTCCACATGGAGTTCCTTGTGGAGGGGGCTCACTTCCTGACAGAGTGCCTGCAGGTCTGAGATCCTCTTTTGTTGCCTTGGGAAATATTGATCGATTAATCCAATTCCTCCAGAGAAGTCCCTTATGAGTCTCCACGAGGTAGGAGCTGGTAGTTTCTGCAGTTACGAGCAGTTCTAAGTGTCTGGGAGTTTTTGAGTCAAACTTTGTTCCCTGATCTCATTTCAGGGAGTGCTTTTGTTCTGTGCCAAACACTGAAGTTTTGTTGCTGCCAAATTTTTATTTCAGCATCCCATTTTCAAAATTGCCTCAGGTCAGGCCACTTAGGTTTAAGCTGTATGGGTTCCACAGGGAAAGGCGTCCTTAGTCATCTTCCCACCAGAAGTTCTGCTGGAGGTAGTCCAGATGCAAGAGGTGTTGATCAATATGCAAGAGTGCGTTATATGGGTTCACTATTTTTGCTGAAGCCTTTTTAAAGTCTGCATCGCTCTCTTCACCTCCCCGTTGCTCTGGAGGTAATGTGGACTACTAGTAAAAAGGTCAAAATTAAAGTCCTGAACAAATGCGAAGAATGTTTCTGAGGTAAATTGAGGCCCATTATGAGATATAAGAACTCCAGGAACTCCATGTCTTGCAGATATTGCTACTTTAGTTTCTGGATGACCTGTGCCGATGAAGTCTGTGTAAGTATAGCCAAGTCAGTATATCTGGAGAAGTAATTAACTACACTAATGTAAGTGTGTCCTTTCCAGTAAAAGCAAATCTGTGGCTACCCACTGCCAAGGTCTGTCAAGTAGCTTTGTAGAGAGTAATGGTTCTGACGATTGTTTTTTTCCCCCCCTCGTTACATATCTGGCGGTCCACGACATTCTGAATTTGCCTACTCAGACCAGGTCGGCATATGGATTATTGTGCTCGTGCACAACACTCGTTTATACCTTGGTGTTGCTCACGGATTTTGTAGAGCATCTCGCTCTAAAGTACCTTCGGTATAGGAACCGTGTTGTCCTTCAGCCATGTGCAGGTCACGTCAGTCCTGCCTGTTGGAAGCTGACTCAACCTCACCCTCTTTGGCACAGTTGAGTCAGTTTCTGGCAAGTCTCATCCTTTTGTTGTTCATCTCTAATTTGCTGAAGTTGGCTGGCAGGTTCTGCAACTGCTGCCAGAACAAGGTCAATGTAGACTGATATATTTCTCTAAATCCTTTTCTTCTTCTGTTGGTGGGTGCTCAACTGGGGCTTCAGATAGAGTGTAGTTGCTGTGAGTACTTTCTCCAGTATATGTTCAATATTGAAAGAAAACCATAGTCAAAATCTTTGAATCCTAGGTGGAAGGTCATCCAGTCATTTTGAACTCAATCATGCCTCTAAGAGTCTGTTTCTATGTTAAAATTCAAGTCAAAGAGATATGCACTGAGCTGTTCACAGTGACAAGTGCCGGCTAGAGCTTCTTTTTCCACTTAAGCATGCTGCTGCTTGGTTTTTGTGAGGCTTCTTGATATGAATGCTACAGGTCTCTGGTCTCCTTCTGGTTGTTTTTGTGACAGCACTGCTCCTAAACCATGAGGATGATGCATCCACTGCTATTGCTGTTGGATAGTTACCAAATATTGTGCCAAAGCAGGAAGAGATGTCAATAGTTTTTATATTATTAAAGGTATTTTGTTGTGTGCTCCCCAGATCCACATATTGTGACCATTAAGAAGATCTCTTAAGCATTTTGTTGGTTGAACTAAATTAGTTAAGAATTTTGTCATGTCCAGAAATCTTCTTACAGCAGAAACATCTTTGGGTTCAAGTAACAAGCAATACCTTCAGTTTCTCTGAATCCAATTGAATTCCCCGTTTGCTACAAATTTTATCTGCTTCTTTCCAAATTTATATTTCTCATTTGGGGTGAGACTGCCTTGTTATAAGCATCTCAAATCTGCATGTAGTCTCTCATCATGTTCACGTCTATCTCTACCACATACCGACACATAATCTGCATGGCAAAGGATGCCAGGCAAACCTGCCATGATCTGAGAGATTCTCTTTTAAAAGTGTTCTGGTGCTGAAGATATGCTAAATGGGAGACAACTGAAACATTACCTTCCAAACGGGATGATAAATGTAGTCAATAGTATAGATTCTTTACCGAGGGGGACTTGCCAGAAGCCTACTGTAGCATCTAATTTTGAAAAGACTTTGGCTTCTGATAACTGAGCTAATGTTTGGTCAACTGCAGGAAGCATATGTCTTTAGTTGTGTAAAGTCCACACAAATCCGAAATTTAGTTGTGTAAAGTCCACACAAATCCGAAATTTGCCACTGGGTTTTGGTACTACAACCATCCCTCCATACCAGTCAGAGGTTCTTCTATCTGGGAAATAACCTCATAACTTCTCTCTTTAATACTTCTTTGACCTTCCTTAGCAAGGGTATGGGGATGTAAGTGCAAAGAAAGTCTCTGAGGACACCAGTTTTATTTTGTACTCCCCTGACAGCTTTCCTAGCCCTGTGAAGACATGCGGCTACATCTCCTAAACAGTTTACATTTTGCCATTAATGCATGCCAGTTACTCTTCTAGGTGTAGTCCTTGTATTGCTGCCAAGCCCAGTAGGGGAGTTGTCAGTCCTTGGATTACATAGATTATGTGTTGAAGAATTTTCCATCCTTTCTCCAATTTCCCAAGGAACTGGCCACAAACATCCAGTGTAGTGTTACTAGGCCCAGGTGTGATCTTTTTTGGAACTACAGTTACTGCTACCCCAGTTTCAAATTTAAAATTTAAGATATTGACCCTTTAGATTCATACTTGTATACCAAGGTGTTAACTGTTCTATTGAGACTATAATCTCTAGTAGCGTGGACTTGTTGCCATCTGAAAACATCCCCTCTTGGATTGTTTCCATTGCTTTTGGTGACCAGCGTGCTAGTGCAAAATGTCCCATTTTGTGGCATCTCCTACATTCTGCCTCCTTCGCTGGACATTGCTATGTGCGGTGGGTTGGTGTCTTACCTTATTTTCCAAGTTTCCCTTCTTTCAAGGTTCTTTGGTCTCCCACTCTCTAATTGTGCACTGTTCTTATCTTGTAAATAGTGTTGTCTGACTGCTTTCACGTTTGTGTCTTTTCTCTTTACTGTGTCACTATTGTCTGATGCGGTCTCCCCTGTGCTGTCTGCATGCAAGTCACGTTGCTGATTTCTTGCATTCTAACTTCTGCTATAGCTTTGGCTGGTGTGAGATCTGGGTCTAATTGAAGCTGTGAGGATAAACTGGTGTCTCAGTTACCAGCAACCATCTTGTCGCTTATTAGCGCTTCTTTCAACATTCCATATTCCATCAAAAGCCTTTTTCACTTTGAAGTATTCTTTCTTCCTCATTAGTGAAGGGTAGGGCACACAGGATATCAGCAACAGCAGCATCACCCATGGCAAATATCAGGCCATTTACCTAGTATTCTTCTGCTTTCTCTGTTAAACCAGGAATCACGCAAATCTACGGATCCAGCAAGGCCAGCTGCCTGAGTTGCCAAAATCAAATTCCTCTAGCAGAGCCATTTGTGCTATGGGCTCCATTGAGACAGGGATCTTCCTCCTTCCTGCTGCAGCTTTCACAGGTCTCCGCCCTGATTTTCCATTTTTCCCATTCCCTTACCACTCCAGCAGTCGGGGGGGTGGGGAGGAGGTCTCTTTCCACCCTCCCCCCCATTACTCCTTCTTTAGAGAGTGGGATTCCCTCACTGCTGACACCATGTAGTGTGAGGACATAGATGTAAAGAGCCATGCTTTAAGCAGCAAATAGAGAATTCCTCAACCAGGAAGTTCCCACACTTATTAAGCTCCCTGCTGCAACACATCCTGGTCCTCTCTGGTAACTGTGGAGAACCATGAACTTCATAACTACTCCACACTATAGATAAGCAAGTCTCTCTTCCATCCAAAATATCAATGAGTTAAATGCTCTGAAGACCAGAAGGGCTGCAGGAAGACACTTCTACATAAACATGTGTATCTGGCCATGAGCCAACTACATCAGGGACTAGCGCAAACATCATATTAGCCCAGCCAATGACCAAATCCCCAGCATATCCACTCCTGCATCACTGTGCAGCATTATGGAGAGCCACCACAGAGGCCTTCTCTGGGATAGAAGCATTCATTGCCTGGTCCACTTAAGCAGTAGAAATATGTTTTCACCTGCACTTAAGCAGCCACAGACTACCTTGAGGATTTTGTCCAGTGACTGCGTAGATTGCTATTTTATAGAGGCCCTTAAAGTTGCTCTTCCCTATTAAGGGATATGTAAGCAAAGGATCCTGGAAGATCACTCACAATTCAGAGCTACATAGATTCATAGATTCCAAGGCCAGAAGGGACCATTGTGATCATCTAGTGAGACCTCCTGTATCACACAGGCCAGAGAACTGCCCCCAAATAATTCCTTTTGAACTAGGGCAGTTCTTTTAACAACAAAAAATCCAACCTTGATTTAAAATTGCCAGTGATAAAGAATCCACCAGTGACCCCGGTGAATTGTTCCAATGGTTAATTACCCTCACAGTCAGGGTGCTGAAAAAAAAGACCGCCAAGACATTTTGTCAAAAGAGCGGCCACATGAGCCATGCAACGTAGGACAAAATGAAGAGCGCTAAAATATTATAATCTATCCAAACGAATGCACCCTGGGCTGTGGAACAGCCTGTTCCAGGAGTGCCCAGAGGTGGTGGTGCAGGGAATTAGTGCCCAACCCATTCATCGCTGAAGATAATTTGATGTAATGCAGCAGTGTTGGGAGTTTCTCCAAGGCAGAGGCCTGGAATGAGCAGGGTGTGCGGCAGATCAAGACTGAGGAACATTCCTAGATTCACATAGGGTAAGGCCAGAAGGGACCCCATGATCATTTAGTCTGACCTCCTGCTTAGCAGAGGCCAAGGAACCTCACCCAGTAATTCCCCCATCAAGCCCATGCATGGCGGAGCTGAACAGGAGAAACTTGCACGGCACCTGCCCTCACTAAGCCAGCGCTTTTCGTTTTATTTGCATAACTACTAAATTCTTCCACCTTTAAAAACCAAACAAAAACACACACCAAATTCCTGGCACCATGCGACACGATCTTGGAACCGAATTAAACTGTAGTGTGTAGGGTTAAGCTTCCAAACGTTCTCCGCCCTTCCCTGAGAAATGCAAGGTCAGATGCTGCTTAATAATCCCTTCATATTGGTAATTTAGTTAATGTTTGTACAGCACTTTGAACATGCAAAGTGCTGTGGTGTGGAAGTGCTAAGTGCTGTAGTATTTAGCGGCAAATCCTGTCATAATCCCTCATTGTGTAATAATAATAATTAGTCATCGTCATCTCGTTCAGAAAGGACCCCACCTCCCAACCCCCCCGTCAGGCACTATGGGAGCTGCACAAACTCTTTCTAATGCAGCACGTCTTGACAAGAGAGCTTGGCCCAAGCGGCAAAGTTCAGATGAACTGTACCCATGTTCAGGACTGTTCTGGTTCAACCTAGCCCAGGCACAGTGGTTTCTAATCTTTACCAAGGAGTGTAAGCTCTTTGGGCCAGGCACTGTCTGTTTCCTACATGTTTGCAGAGCGCACAGCACAATGGTGCCCTGATCCCCGATTGCAGCAGCTCCTGGAGGCCCCCAACCTAATTAACAACAAATAGAGCAAGGGGCAAAGTTCAGATCCACCTCACCTTTTGGGGGGTATTGGGAGCCAGGGTTCAGCCCCATTGCTATTAAAAGCGATGGACAATTCACAATATAAGAAGGGGATAGAATGTTTCTGCAGGCAGAAAAGAAACCTGAAGCAAAGAACTTGAGAAATCAGTGCGTACAAACTGTAACAACTCCGAAACATTAGATGGAGCTTCCAGGCCAGTAATAAGTGCCCGTCGCATTTACTGTTCCAGCCTTGTGTGGAGATTGACACTGGAGCCCTTTTGTGATTATTTATATGATTTTAAATGTAAATAAAAAGACACTTATCCCAGGCTCTAGGTGCCCAAACACATTGTTACCCATCCAATAAATACAATGAGGCCCCAGCAGCACTAAAATAATCATTTCAACAGGAACTCAGCCAGCCAGACACTGACAATGAGTCCTTTCCACCCCTTCATCATTATGGAAAGCATGCTGTCAGCCCTCTCCAAAACCCCGGCCAAACGGAGGTCTACAGTTAACTACAACTATTTCCCACTCCATCAATTCTTCCGCCGTAACCAGATTGACCTGGACTACAACTGCCTTCTACCCAGCCAGAGCTTCACCAGAACTTCCCAGAGCCTGGAAAGAGAGAAGAGCCAAAGACTTGCAGAAAGTCCACATGGGACCTTACTATCCCAATCTATCAACCCGAGAGGTATTCAGTAGTACAGTGATGGGTGCCAGTACAAAACCCTGGATTAAATTAGACTGAGAGACAGAATACCCAGGGCTCAAAGCCGTATATTTTGTCCCTTCCAGGCACCAACACCATGTATTCGACAATTACAGCACAATATCCACCACCTGTGAAGATTTATGGCAGTTGGTTCATTTCAATGAAATTCACTGATGCTATTTTATATTCCCAGTGCTACTCCAATCAAAGGAAAGAACCAGAATACTGTATTTTATTCAAGGTAATATTTTCTCCTAATCATTTCCTAAGGCATCTGTCCCAGCCCACTTCTGCATTCTGAGTCTTGCACACATTTTGGTTACTTCAAAGACAAAGACGTTATTGGCAAATCACACAACAGTCATGCAGTGGATGTGCAGTAGACTGGCACATAATGTTTGGATGAGGACTTTTTTAAATTGTAGATTTCTTTTTCATTTGACACAACTTCAATTTACCTCACTTTTCGGTTGCAAATATTTTCTGCCCAAACTGCAATCCGTTTTTCACCAGTTCATTGCACCCAGTTTTGGCAAACACATGGCAAATTTTTATTTGTACATAATAGTTAGCATCTTTTTAGTTTTAGTCACAACGACTAATTAGACTAATTAGGGGTGCAATCAGTAAAGAATTAAAAGACAGTAGCACAATTAAAGCCAACCAGCCTGGGTGTTACCAAAAATAGGTCTTGCCAAACAACGAGATATTGTTTTATGATGAGGTGACGAGTTTTGTTGATAAAGGTAACTGTGTCGATATAATATACATAGACTTCTGTCAGGCACTTGACTGAGTCCCATTCTGACCCTTGTGCTGTTCTGAAAAAAAAAATAGCACGATACAAAGTCAATGCATAACATATTAAAATGGATGAAAAACTAGTTAACTGATAAAATGTAAAAAGTAATTGTAAATGAGGAATCACCATCTAAATAGGGGTATTTTGAGTGACGACCTGCAGGGATTGTTCTCAATCCAATGCTCTTCCAAATCACTGATAAAGATATTGGAAAAAAAAGAATTGAAAAGTCCCCATCCAAACACAGGATAGCAGAAAAAAGGCATAAAGAGATCCAGTGCTGGGGAGCTGAAGATAGATCAATTCAAACTAGAAATAACACGTACATTTTTAACAGTGAGTGTAATTAACCATTACAACAACTTACTTAGGGACATAGACTCAGACTCTAATGTCGGAAGGGAGCATCGTGATCATCTAGTCTGCAGGCCACAGAACCTCGCCCACCCGCTCCTGTAATACGCCCATAACCTCTGGCTGAGTTACTGAAGTCCTTGAATCAAAAGGTGGCTCCTCCATCACTTGCAGTCCTTAAATCAAGACTGGAGATCTTTCTAAAGCTCAAACAGAAGTTACAGTCTTAATGCAGAAATTACTGGGCAAGGTTCTTTGGCCTGTGCTATACAGGAGGTCAGGCTAGATGATGATAATGGTCTCATCTGGCCTTAATCTATGAACCTATGCAATTAAAGCAAGGGCCAAATTTTGCCCACATCTAGACTGGTGTCAATCCAGAGTAACTTCACAAAAGCTAATGGATGCACTCTGGATTTACATGGGTGTAAGTGAGGTAAGAATATGGCTGAGACTTGTAATTTTTCCTTCCCATGAGAGAACAGGCTAGATGCGACAGGGGGCAGTTAATCCCAGTGTGACACAGAAAGAGTTTAGTCCAAAAGGCTGGGTTGGTTTGGAAGTCTATTAAGCATGAGTGAGAAGTTCATGGTGTACACACAGAGAAGTCAGATTAAAAAAAAATTAAAAAAATCTTGTTGGAAGATTGCAATGTAGCAAGGCTCTGTCTTAGAATTCAGAACCCTAACACGAGAACTCCCAGAGAGAGAGACAAAGCAGGCTGCTCCCTAAAGCAGAGAGGCACAACTCAATCCACCTTACTGTAGGCTGGTTCTTTGAAGAGCTGACCTTGATCGCATGCTTCCCTACAGAGCCCTCTTGCCTGCAAGCAGGACCAGGAACTCCCTCCCCACTTCTGCCCCTGCTCTCTCAAAGTGATAGCTTGCAATTCCAGCACAGTCCTCAATACACCACAATGAGGTTATGAAGTCTTTAGAGTTATTCCAGTGATATATTTGCCCCATAAATTGGAACCCTGCCTTCTTTGTTTCCTCACCAGCAGGTTTCCATTTGAATCAGGCCAATAGCCTGCTGGCAATAGGTATTTTGGCTAAGAACTTTCAGACAGGTTGACATTTATGAAGAGTTTGGGTAGACAAGTCTGACTTTGTTCCTCTGCACCATGATAACCTGTCAGAGCTCATCTAACACAGAGGGAAGACTTTCTCTGCAGAGCTGCATGGGGCCAGAAGCAGATTCTTTTCTTTATGAAGCTACACAGGGGTCAGGTGAGCATGACAAAGAGGGAGAGTGGCAGCAGATTGCTTGAGCACAGAGGACTCCTTCCGCCAGGATTTCCAGTGAGTCCCTTGATGGAAACAAGCAGTCTCCTCAGAACCATCCTCCCACTCTGTGTCCAATTGGAAAGAAAGGAGGCAGGTTCCTAAGCAAAGGAGTTCAGATTTTCTCTTCTAACAGCCGGAGTAAAGCTGTGGTCTAGTGGCTAGGGAACAGGCATGGCATTAAGGAAACCTGGGTTTTATTCCTGGTTCTGATCTCTTGTGTGATCGCAGGCAAGTCACTTTAATCGCTCTGTGCCTCAGTTTCCCCCTATTTAAAAGGGAGATAAAGATACTTCACTTCATTTGTAAAGATCTAGGAATTAACAGAGCAAGGCCGTAGTCACCAAAGACCCAGCCAGAGAGTGCTGAAAATGTCTTCTCTCCAAAATCCCTTCCATTCCAATCACAGAGATGGCAACTCCGTGGGACAAGACACAATAAAACGATATCAACCAATAGCAGGAGCTACAGTAAAACACAGTCAGGGGCCTGATGCTGCCCTCATTCGCAGTGCTGTGAAATAGCAGTAACGTTGCTGGAGTCATGCTACTGGATTTTTCAAAAAGTGTGTGGCCTTGGCATGCAGGGGTTGCTTGCCAAGCTCAGGCTCTCACAGAGCATAATGAAAGAACAACAACAACAACAACATTTGCACTAAAACCCTCCTGGCAGCCCAGCTCCAAATCTGCTCTCTGGCGATTCTCTCACGGCATTGGCATTTATCCTTTTAATCTACTTGAGACAATAAAATAAAACTCTGGCCATGAACTGATTCCCCGTCAGCAACCAGGTGGAACTTAAGCTGAAGAAAGAAAAGAAAAAAAATCCTCTAGTGCCAGGTTGCAAGTTCCAGTCTTCATAGAATTAAAGGTCAACGGGTGACGTTGCTCCTGCCCCAACTTCCTGATCCTTTTCGGCTGGAAATGCAGTGCCTGGGAGTGGCTGGACAAGGATGTGCCCGATCACAGTGCTAACTCCCAGCATGTCCAGTTCCCCTCGGAAGGCTGCAGGGAAAGGGAAGCTGCTACTATTCCCACAGACCCTTGTTTGTTTTTAATTGTAAATGAAACCTCCATTGCTATATCCCATGCGCTCTGAAGAGGAGAGAGATGAGCAAAGCAGGGGAAACAATGAGGAAATGGGCCGAGGGTTGCCCAGGTGCTGTGGCTGCTGCGGGTTTGCATAGGCTGTACCTGCAGCAGTGACCCAGGATCATTACATAGAATTGGATCCTCCCCATTGTTCCACGGAAGGAAGAAAACATGGGCTAAGCTTGCTGAAGAAACTGAGCCGAGCCCAAAGCTGAGCTCCTGGTATCCAACCCACAGTGTCTCCATGTGTTTATTGCCTAGTGGGTTGGGGGAGCAGGGTCATGATTGCCTGGAGGGAGGCGGAGTTGGGCAGCATCTGCTCTATGAGGCATGATCTCCGAGTGTCCTAGCAAACTGCAGAACGTCTGCATGTTTTCCCTTCAAAAATTAATACTGTGGTGGGGAGAAAAAGCTGTAGCCTTGGACAGGGAACCAGTGGCATCACAATCAGGTAGCATCTCCAGAAGAGAGATGAAAAGTCCTCTCTCCTATTTGTCTAGCTTCTAATTTTATAGGGAATGTAGACGCTAATGAAAGCGAGGGGTTAATAGGGCTGGATAAAACCAGGCATAGTGAATGCATGTTCTATGCAACCTTTCCCTACCCCTCTGCCATTTCACCTCAGTTCTGACCTGCAGCTATTTCAGGCCCCTTTCAGATCTGAGCAGTGGTGCTTCTTTATACCAAAGTGTTGTGCACAAATAGGGACAAAGATGAAATCACCAACCTCACTAAGTAGGGTGACCATATGTCCCGTTTGGGCCGGGACAGTCCCTTTTTTAAGCCCTGTCCCAGCTGTCCTGACTTTTTTTTCCAAAAGGAGGCATTGGTCCCGTTTGCGATGCCAGCCCCCCGCAGGAGGGGAGGCAGGGCTGGGAAGGGAGGCAGCATTGCAGTATTAGGGGGGCAGGGCTGCAGAGTTCCAGCGCTGGGCAACAGCCTCCTGAGGGGGCCCCCACAGGGTTCCAGCAACAGGCAACAGCTTCACGCAAAGAGGGTGTGGGGGGGCTGCAGGATTTCAGCCACGGGCAAACAGCCTCACAGGGGGGGAAGAGGGCTGCGGCGGGTCCTGTTTTCTCTTTGGGAAATATGGTCACCCTGTCACTAAGGAACATTTGCATCCAGTCTCCAGAGGTGAAAGGCTGGGGTGCTAAACTGGCCTTACTAACCCTAGAGAGAAGTCACATGCCTCACATTTTTGGAACAGCATCCTTTGTTCCTTCATGTTCCTTCACAATATACATGGGTAAATAGGGAAGATGTTAGAAAGACTAGGAATCAAACATGTGCCTAATCAAATCAGCCACTGCTGAGGGAAATCAGCATGTCTGAAAGCATTATGGCCAACCGCAAATATTCAGAAATAATTTGATGAGATTTACAAATAAATAAATAAATAAATAAATGTAGCACTCTTTTTATTTGCCTTCTGGATTTTGAGCCTTTAAGTTGTACTTGGGTCACATTTTCATGATTTCCTCTGCAACCATGTGGGCTAGAAGCTTAAGAAAGCAAGCTAGCGGAGATTCTCACATAAACACTGGTCTCCAGGAATTGGGACTTTAAATAAAACCGCAAATATCGCAGGACTTGCAGTCAAATCGTGAGAATTAGCAAAGGTGTTAGAATCTGATACATTTCACAGGACTGGCTTTTTTTTTTTTTTTTTAAAGGCCGTTTAAAAAACATTAGACTGTTTACAATTGATATGATCCAATCCTTACTGTGTTTCTGTTTTTAACCTTTGGCGATTGCCCTTTAGCTCTGTTCAACACAGTTAATGCTACTAGGGGTGAGATGCTGCCACGGAGATTAGGTGAGAAGTGCAGTTCTTTCAGATCCGGTCCAAGCTGAAGAAGCTGATGGCACCGAGTCGCTATAGGCGGCACGCACATTTGCTAGGCTTCACTCTTTTAGAATCTGGATCTGCTTTTTGATTTGAGTCCAAGAGCTGAAAATGTGGTTTGGTGGGCTGTGCCAAACCACAAAACAGTTCCTCAATGTGTGAGTCATCTCAGAGCTGAAGCAAAGTCAGAGAAGAAAGAAAGAAATGGCATAATGCAATATATGGGGTTTTTTTCCTTCTGTGTTCTTGCTTTCTTTGGTAAGGATAGATGAGATGTGCTGCAAACAACCCCCCTCTCTCCAACCCTTTCAGCGCTCTCAAACCAGTCACACCCAGCCTCCTGTTCGGGATTCTGGGTAATGTGGTCCACCGCACATATCCTGCATTATGAAATATTGTAATTGAGCGACCAGGGCAGGACAATCAAAGCATCATGTGCACATATGACTACATTGCAGAAAGGCATTATGAGCTGGCAATTAGGGGAGCATACGGGAAGTCAGGACTTACGGCCTCTGTTCCTGGCTCTTTTACTGACTTGCTCAGTGACTTTGGGCAAGTTATTTACCTTGGTTTTCCCAGTCCCCCCTCCCTCCCCCCCTTTTTTTTTAAAGAGATAATATCACCTACCTCTGGGGTGATGTGAAGCTTATTTAATGAATATCTGAAAATCACTTGGAGAGCTTTGGATGAAAGAAGTTCAAAGTATCATTGCTCTAGAAAGAAAAAAATAATTGAATGTCAAATAAACCATAATAAAAGACCATGTCAAGTGGGTCTAGACAAGGCTGGAAGAGAAGAAAGGGTTAATGAGCTGAGGGGCACTACCAAAGGAGCATGACTATTTCTCAGAATCATTGCAGAAATCATGCTTCTTTATAGAAGGGGAAACCCTTTGGAAGGCATGGCTGGTTCTAATAAAAAATAAGCCCATTTTAAGGTTCCAATTCACAGAAGTGTCCCTATTCAAGAAGGAGGCTTAAGTGTTTGTCTAAAAAGCTAAGAATGTGCTTAAGCGCTTTCCTGAATCCTAGGCTAAGCTTTCACTATGGTTACATTTTCACTGCAGCGCTGGAGCGAGGGGAGTCTCTGATTTACAGGACTATGGGCTAGAAAAAGACATTTGCAAAGTGAACACGATGCTAAACAGTTATTGGAGGGCTCCATTCATTCAGTGAGAACATTCCCCTTAATCCTCAGTGACTGGTAAGTCTTTCACCATTGTCCTCAAGAACCTGATCACTGACTGCATGTGCATTCTGCCTACCGAAGGCCACGCTGGCATTGCTGCGAGGGGCGGGGAAGCCTGAAATCCCATCTTTTCTGACACTGCTACATTTTTGGCTCTGCCACAATGGTGGCCAGGTCCCACGTGCTGCTTTCAAATCAATGCCGCTCACCAGCCAGTCCGAGAGGTCTGCATCCTCGCCTTCACAGAGCTGACAGCCTGCAGAGTTCCAGCCAGGGGAAGAAACTCATTTAATATTACACTGCAGGGCTGAGCAGGGAACTGATGTCCAGTAGAATACGGAGAAAAGGAGAGCCCTACAGAACAAGATCTAGTATCAAAGCACCTTGGAATGGGCAACGAACTCTTCCTTTCCCATTCAAGCTTTGTGCTCAAGAGTGTATGGATGTGCAGCAGCAAATAAATAAACTATTCGGTTTTTGTATTGCACTGGTGCCTAAAGGCCCAGAATGAGACTCCCGCCTCACTGTGCCAGGCATTGTACAGATATATAGCAAGAGACAGTCCCTGCCCTAAGGGTCTGACAGTCTAATTTGGATTGAGCTCCATTAGAAACATTTTTCTGGAAGCAACTGGAACCACAGAAGAGCATCACTCACTTCCAAAACAACGTTTGTACTGGAGTGCAAGGGAGATGCAGATCAGACTTGCCTTTCTCCCTTTAATCACCTGTTTTAAGCCAGCGGATAATTCCC
Source organism: Terrapene triunguis (assembly GCF_002925995.2). Taxonomy (NCBI): domain Eukaryota; kingdom Metazoa; phylum Chordata; order Testudines; family Emydidae; genus Terrapene; species Terrapene triunguis. The sequence continues at coordinate 16,736,155 of NW_020664585.1, forward strand.
ACTGGACAAGTAGACACTTGGGAGACAAAGGCAGCCAGCCCTATGTAAGGCCTACAGTGACTGGCAGCTGCAGAAAGTCAGGCTGCCTATGACAGTTCCTTGGGAGGCTGTGGGTTAAAAAGGGCCCTGAGGCACCATTTGGGCAGCACAGTTTTCACTAGCTCTACAAATATGCACTATTCTTTGCATTGTCAAATCCATTTCTCCCAATAAATTTGCTTTGACATGACTATCAATTATACCCGGGGTTCTCAAACTGGGAGTCGGGACCTCTCAGGGGGTCACGAGGTTATTACATGGGGGGTCGCGAACTGTCAGCCTCCACCCCAAACCCACTTTGCCTCCAGCATTTATAATGGTGTTAAATATATAAATATATATATAAAAAAGTGTTATAACTCATAAGAGGGGGTTGCACTCAGAGGCGTGCCATGTGAAAGAGATCACCAGTACAAAAGCTTGAGACCCACTGAATTATACCTCAGATAATTCAGGCTGTCCTTTGTTGGTTAACTGCTCATCTTCACATGACCTAGCTCTAGAGCAGGGGGTGGTCAAACTTAATGACTCAAGCTGTGCGGGGGCCGGGGGGGGTTGAACCTTTAAATTGTCATCCCCTCCACAGCAGGCACCAGTCGTCTCTGGCAGAAGTCCCTAGCCCCCTAGTGCCCCCCCCTCGCCACAGGGCAGAAGGTCCCCTCTCCCCCCCCCGGTCTGGTAGGCAAAGAATGGGGGTGGGGGGGACTCCGGGAGCCACGCTTTAACTTTGTGAGCCACTGTTTGGCCACCCCTGCTCTATAGCATCGGTCTGTGTGAGGGAGACTGCTCTACTCACCGCTCAGTGGTGCCTCCTGGTGGCTCATCTGAGGAACGAGCTCTGTCACCTGGTGGGACGCCCCTTCCTAGGGTTACTCAGTCCCTCATTCCAGTCACTCCTCCGTGGCCTCTCATGCTCCTGCAGCTGCAGCACTCTCCTCTTCAGAGCTTAGCCCTCCCCCCTTCTGGGGTATCGCAAGTCCTTTGAGGCAAACTGTCCCAGGCGGCCCCCTCCCCACTATTTGGTCTGTGCCACTCCCCCACTGGCTGGTAAGGGAATCCAGGCCTGCCCTCAACACCAGCTTCCAGTCCAGGGACCCTCAACCCAGCAGCTCTGGGCTTTTACACTCCCAGCCCTTACTGCTCCTTCCCTGGCTTGCGTCCTACTCTGTCTTTGCGGCTTCCTGCTCTTCCCCCTGCATCAGCAAGTGCAGGTTTCCCCCACGCTGCCAACTTCTTCTCTTTACAGATCCTGCCCCGATCCTCCCCCCAGCTGGACTTCATCTGCAATTAGGCCCGAACATGCCCTAGGTTTCCTCCAGGTGCAGTCTCAGGTTAATTGGCCTAATTTACCCCTTCAGGTCTAGGTGGACACTCCACCACAGTGTATAACAAAACAATCAATTGTCTCCTCTGGCATCTGGTTTCTTCTAAAGAAAAATGGGACATACGTGCATGGATCACAACATTCTTACAATTTTTGAATCGTTTTGCCTAGCAGTTTGCAGTTTCCCGCCTCATGCTCCCAGTGGAATGTATTGTAGATTTCCAGTGCCCCTGGGCAGGCCATAGGTAACAGTGTGGCGGATTTCACCCTCTCTGGTTTCTCTGCAATGCCACCTGCTTTCCGAAAAAAATTAGGAATGCTGCAACTAGCCCTCCTAGTTTTACACCAGGCTCCCTTCCAGGTGGCTTCATTTACTCCATGTTTGCCAAAAATCCAGTTGTCTCCTGACACCATGTAATAAAGGCGAGACACACACAGGAGTGCTGGCAAGAGACAGCTCTTTATTTTCTGGCCTCTGTCACGTAACATGGGTCACTGTTACAAAAGGTTCTACCTGTGTCACATGGCAGGGGTCGCTAGCCATCAATTCCAATGGCTACAATTACATGTTTGATCCTAACTCTATCTGGTTAATGTATTGTTGGGATTTAAGCTGTCAAGCGAAGAGTCCTCTCGATATTTTCTTTGCTCTCCCGCAGTGTCTGCTTTGTATAATGACGGAGGATCACACCAGTCTATCTGCATGTCAGGCAACTATTCCACTAAGTACTAACTGTATTGTTCTAAATCTCTCACGTTTCTTCAGTAAAATTCAATTTACTTTTTGTTACGAGAATCGCTTGCCTGATTGTCCAGGACTCAACACACTCTCTCTCTCTTGCTCTTCCCATCTTTTCAAAAGGAAAAGCTCACAGATCTCCCAGCTTTAACCAGCTAATGTGGAGGGAGCTTGTTGTTTTTAGGTTGCATATTTGTGTAAGAGAACTTTGGCATGGCAATGTATTACGGGGGGGGGGGAGAGGGAGAGAGAGAGCACTCAGAATTGAAGGGTGCAGAGAGACAGTCTCTCTGGTCTTGATTTTGTATGCACCTTAGCAAAGTAAAGCTATGCAAAGGCACAGTTCTGTATATGAGGAATGCATATAATATCTATCTATATCTAGAGATATTACACACACACACACACACACACACACACACACACAGAGGTGCGCCAATATACCACCAACCTTAAACTGTGGCTCTCCTCTGAAAAGTAACTTTGTAAAGCTGGCATCTTCTTACTCAACAGATCTTCTGCCTTGGGCTTTCTCATTTAAATAGCCTGCATTCTGTTGCATGATGTTCTTTGGGATGCCTCTGACTGGGAATGCTCCAGCCCCCAGGCCATGAGAAATTTAGATGCAAAAGTTCTCAAGGCACAGCAGAGAGGCTGTTGGGACCCTCTGATGCAGGATCTTCAAAGGGAGAGGAAAGGCAGCAGAGAGAGAGGGATTCAAGGGCCAGTCTCTCAGCCCCAGTTTAGAAGTAGTAGAAACATGTCTGGGGTTGCCTAGGGGACTTGGATGCCTGATCCCCATTCTTTTTAATAGGAATTTGGCATCCAAATTAATAGGAATTTTCAAAATCGTAGGTGGTTTTAAAAATCTCAGCCAGGGGGCTTAAGTGACTCGACCAAGGTCAGATAGGAAGCCTGTGGCAGAGCCAGGACTAGAATCCACATCTTCCAGCGCCCCAGCCCGGGATTTGGCCACAATACCATTCTGGGCCTACATACACAAGTGCATCAGTGAGAGACTGATATGCAGTAGTCATAACTCTGATTTTCCCACTGGGATGGTGTTATAAAATGTAATGTTTGTTTAAATCAATTTCAGTACATGTCCTCGTTCTGACGGACAGGTGCAGAGCCCATGGTTGGGGGCACATGCTCAGGAAAGGACAGGAGAGAGTTAATTAGAGGTTTCTGTGCCTCTCAGATGAGATGTGAGATTTACTAATAGAAGGAGATGTGTGGTAATGAGATCCCAAGTGGACTGCAGCTAGATCGAAAGCATTTGATGAAGCTTGACAGGCTTCATGTTTCTCAGTGAGATGTACACGGACTGGGTGTTGAGCGGTGTGTATGTTCGGGAGGGTCTGTGAACCGTAGAGCCAAACACAGTACAGCCACGAACAGAGTAAGCAGACCTACCGCCCTTCCCCCGGGTCACAGGATCCACGCCTGTGGGGAAAGGGGAAGTCATTCAGAACCAAAGCGCAAATGGCTCATTCCTGGAGTAGTGTGAGGAGGTACCAAACTCCACTGCTGCTGTATGGAATTAGTGAGAGAATCCAAACACCAGTAGGGCTGGGACGACAGCAGCATGGCCATGGCTAGGACTCCTGCCGCCCCACTGGGGCTGCTTCCTCTGTATGTTTCCAGATCCTCTTGAACAGGAAGATTTTTCATACCACTGGCTTCTCCATCCCCACTCCTGTAGTAGGCGCATGAAGCAGATAGCTCTTCCGGGATCAGGAGAGGAGGGCAGTGCTAAGACGGATGACAGGTGTGTTCAGTTTGGGGCCTGTCACCCTTAGCAGTGTCTCTCGAGAGCCAAAAGCCCCAGCCTTCATGTGAACACCCTCTGGTGGGAGCTCTTGTGGAGAAGTAAATGGATGCTCCCTGCCTATCCCAGGCTGAGCTTGTGCACTGAACATCTTTGGTGTAGCTAACGTCTCTCTCCCTTATGTAAACAAAAACATTATCGGGCTTCTTCATCCAAGCACGCCTGCCCTTGGCTAGGGGGCTGTTGGGACGCAGCGGTGGTTTGCTTTCAACCTGCCCTTGCCGTCAGTGGTCCGTCAGACGAGCCAGCTGGGAGGCTCCGACAGTACCATTCCCACAGGGCCCGGGGGGGGTCACTAGGCAAGGTGATTGGCTGGAAGGGCACAGACGTCAAAACCCCACAAAGAAATGTGATTGCCATTAACAGCAGACTATCAAGCTGTGCTCAGGCATTACGCGTGAAAGCTGCACCATGCTGCTGCGGGTTTAACTGGCCTAATGCCAAGTCTGCATGCTCTCTGCAGGCTGGGCTGTCCTGACTCAAAGGGTGGCAGCTGGTCAGCATCAAGGGTACCTTGTGCCTGCTCCTCCAGAAGCTCCCTCAGAAGTCAAAAATGTAGTTGTCAAGGTCTCATTGAGGTAAGAGATAGAACCATGATTCCTTCTGAGTCTCCGGAAGGCTGCCTCCATCCTCAGAAGGCCTGTGTATCTCAAACACCAACACCTCCTCCCTTGCCAGCTAACCTCTAGCTCCCCCCAGTCCGCGCGGCTGTTTTTATTCTGCTAAGACCGTAGTGCGTAGAATGGTATCGATTCCTGCCCGGCTGATGGTCAGCTTTTATCCACTGCTGGGATGTTCCTATTGTAGGCCTGATGCTGTTCCCGTTGGAGTCAGTGGCAAAACTCCCATTGACTTCAATGGCCTAGGAAGGAACATCAGCAGCTCCACAGCGGTGTCCTCTCCTCAGAACAAAACAAGGGCATCCCAGATACACCCCGGGGGGCACTCCGTTCCGTGCTAAGGAAAAGGTGAAGGATTCGTAACAAGCTGTGGTTCCCCCTCTCTCACAGGAAATGATACGATTACACTCAGAGGGATCCTGCCTGGCACACAGGTGGTTGTGACAAGTGTACTGCAAAGAGACAAGCAAGGAAGCTCGCTTCTGTGGAAACTGGAGGAGGGGAGAGCAAGCCGCACCTCTCAAAAATGCCAGTGCGGCTGATTGTGATTCCTGAATCTATCTTTTGTAATGGGGCCCATTGCTGTAGTATCTGAATGGATGCACCATGGGGCAAGCCAAGGGAATCATTGCCAGGATGCCTTGTTTAAAGAGTGAGGGCCTGATCTCTCTTACACTGGTTTTATACTGGTGTAGCTAGCATAGCCTGCAATGGACTTACTCCTGATTTACACCACTGCAAATGACAGCAAAGTCAGATTCCAAGGCTTCATTTGGAGCAACATCCACTGCAAGAACAGGTCCGGCTGACACAAGTTTTATAAAGTGGCCCAGGGAGGGGCTGAACCATAGAAGATAATGGGAGGCAAAATGCAGGCTGACGCGCTAGCATAATCTTGCACAACATTAAGACTGCTTGAGCCGCGAGGCTTCCTGCTCTATGGCTTTTCAGCATCTCTAATCATAATCTCACACATTGAGCGCTCTGTTGCAGGGATGCCTCTTGCTGCCCTGCGTTTGTTACATAGCGTTCAAGCGAACCGTTCTTGTTCTTTGGTCGATGTTTAATGGCAGGCCCAAGGGTGGACCCAGTGCTTTCCAAACATTTGCAGAGACCTTCTGGAAAATGGGCCTCAATCAGAAACCTTAGGAAATCTACCCAAGAGATTGTAACAGATAAATAAGGAATTGTTGGCCATGGGCTGGTACTCACCAGCACCTGCAAAGCTATTGCTGGTGCATGAGGGCAGCACAGGGGACACTTGTGGGGGCTATAGACACACCAAAATTTGTCTTAGCCCCCAGTAGCCAACCCTCCCAACACAAAGGTCAAACGTTATGCAGAAGTAAGGGTGGCATGGTATGGCATTGCCACCCTTACTTCTCCACTGCTGCTGGCAACAGCACTGCCTGAAGCTGGGTGGTGGAAGAGCAGCAGCTGCTGGCTAGGCACCCAGCTCTGAAGACAGGGTCACTGCCAGCAGCAGCGCAGAAGTAAGCCCGGGCGTGGGGCCAGGGAACACAAAAGCAGGCCCTGGCCCATGTCCCCACTCACCAGGGCATGCTGCCAAGGGCAGGTGGGGGGTCTGGGCCTCCCCATAGAATTCCAGATTGACCCGCTCCGGTCCGGACTTCTGGGCCCCGCCCCCGCGTTCACTGATTCCTGAAGGCTCTGTGAGCCCCCGAACTGGGTCCCCACGCCCGAGCAGCTCTTACCAGCTGTGAGCAGTCAAAAAGTGGCAGGGAGCTGAGGAGCAGCCGCAGCCCCAGGGCCCTGGGCACCACCACCACCAGCAACATGAGGAGGAGACACTGAAGTGATGCGGCTGCCCGCACCATGGCACCAGCCAGCGCAGCAGCTGCTCCACACTGCCCAGGCATAGTGCAGCTCTGCCCCTCCCCCCCAATTTTCTGTCTAGCCCACCTCAGCCCCTCCCACCTGGAGAGATAGCTCCGCCCCTGTGGGCATAGACACATTTCCTTTATTGTTGGGGAGATGTGGAGTTTGTGGAACTAGATGTAACATGAAGGATCAAATGACAAACAGGGCGAGGTGTGCGTGTTTGTTTTTGGTTCGGTTTGCATTTTGTTCCTAGAAGAGTACAGTCCTTGGTAGCATCTTTGGAGTAAATGCAGACACTGGGTTGGGGCAGGGAAGGGGAGTTTGGAGACCTGTCCCCAGCCGACACGTTTGTTGCTGTTTGTTGAGTAAAATGAAGAACAAGGAGACGAGAGGAGTCCAAGATGGGAGACCATTGGGTCGCTGCAGATGTTCTTCTGGGAGATGAGAACAATAAGGAACAAAAACCATGATGCTGGGTGGAGGGAGAGAGAGAGAGAGAACAACCTCTTACCCAGAAGTCCCTCATGTCAGCTCCCATCCCAAATTTAAGTGCATGTGTAACTTAAAGCACATGGGCCTGATCCAAAGCCCACTGGAGTCACGGGAAATCTTTCCATGGACTTCAATGGGTTTTCGATCAGGCCCTCGTGTAGTCCAACTACTCTCTTGGTTAAATGTACACATACGTGTAAGCAGTTTTCTGGGTTAGGCCTTTATTAAATCTCCCATCCAGCACTCTCTTGTCCTCTAGGAACATGGGGACCAAGAGCTTTATGGTTTGAACTTAACCCCACTTGTTTAAAGAACTTCCCCTGAGGACCATTTCAGGGGCCCATCAGTTATTCTGGTTGTTATGTATTACGTCGGCAATGCCCTAAATGTGCATGAATTTAATCTGCTCAAGTTGCTTACACAGCCCCTGCCATGCTCAATCACCTTAAAAATATCTTCTGTTTGCAAACTTGAACTTTTTCAGTATTTTCTCTCATGTCAGTTCTTGATGCTTAAGAGTAAGAACGCAACTCGAAGCTTTTGTCTTTGTAGTGAGCACACTCCTTGAGCCTGGTGCACGATCCAGCATGTGAACTCATCATCACTATAGTACCGTGCTTGTGACTTCACAGCACTATTCTGTCACCTTGGTTGCTTGCCCTAACATGCCAGGACAATTTGCCAAGCAAGGCCCTAGTCAATGGGTGCAGAAGTGGCAGAATCAGGCCCTGAATCAGTGCCACTTCCAGAGCAGTACAAGCAACCTGCATTTGGCAGGGAGGGGTTGCTTACAAATTCACTAACAATGGGCAATCCCAAACCTTTATGGAATTTATGGCATGAATAGGAAAAGTACAGTCGGAGTGCTATATTAGTCACACACATATATTTACAGATGTGCACACTCGACATGTTATACATACATGACACAGATGGGGAACACAGTGTGTGTTTGTCTGTGCGTCTGTCTAGAGCAGTAAAAACAATTTTGTAATGCTCCGAATGAAGCTCTAGCTTTAGCTAACGCCCAATCCATTTTAATACATTGTAAACCAATTGGTAAAACCTTTTGTCTAAGATGTGAACAACCGGATCACGTGACTTCACATGTTGCAAAATAAATATATATTTATTCCTTCGCTGGGAGATGAGACCGGCTCCTTTTTGGCCCCCTCCACTCAGAGCTAACTCCAGCATGGAAAGGGTTACTCTTCTTGCATAGACGTGCGTACTGTGAGCCACAACGGCCAAAGTATTTCACGAATTAGAAAACACAGACGTAAGAGCTCTCAATGCACTGATCCTGCCCAGGATCTGTGGACTTCAGGGCAACGGTTTGTGCTGAGCACTTGGACTTGAATCCACAATCCAAGCCTGGATAAGCTCAGGGGAAGGAGAGAAACAATGGAGCCAGCATGCAGAATCAAGAGTTTGTCAAATCATTGTTCTCCTTGCCAGCCCCGTGACTGTTTAAATCCCCCCATTCATCTCCTCGCCCGCCACAACCTGACACATCCAGATTTATTCCAGCCAGCCAGAGTTTGGGGTTTTTTTTAGATGAATCATCACCCGTCTCAGAACCAATTTCTCAGAGGGTACATTTTAAACCTGTTGCTGATGCAATGCTTTCAACCACAACAAACAAAAAAGCCCCACATTGGGTTGCCAAGCAGCGACAGAAAACAAAATGACAGGGCCCGTGTCGAGTTCTGAGGCGTGGCTCAGCTGTGCCTGGGCTGGCATTTCACACTCGCTTTGTGCCTTTCCGTGCCGGGAGCCCTACGGCAGAAGGGCGTGAAGTCTCTTCTCTAACCACTGCAGGCAGGGGCGGGGTGATTTTGACTGAAGCTCTTCTTGTCGGCTGAGGTTTGGGGAGTATTTAAACCGGGGGAGTAGCAACCTGCAATGGCAATATTGTGGGGCTGCTATGTTTCAGCACCCGCATGTCATTCCCTGTAAAATGTGCACATGCGTGAGGGGGGGGGCAAGAGAGGGACCAGGAGGGGCTGGAATGGTCACCACGGTGCCCAGCTAGAAGCCTGCCCTCCAAGTCGCTCCCCATGCAGATCACCTCCGCCACTCCATTCAACGCAAACGTCTAACTCCACACCTTGGAGTCCAGCCCTACCCCAGGGAAACTTCCACCTGTTATTACAATAATCATCATCATAATCCATTGCATTTATATGGGATCTCATAGCCTTAAGGATCCCAAAACACTTCACATACTGGAGAAGGATCACTTTCTCTACCACCTAACTGCAGCCACTTCTGGGGTGAAATGCACCAGGCCTTTCTATCCCTACATCTAAGTGCCAGCAGCCTTAGCGGCTAGACACTGATTCTAGCACTGGTTGTTACATTTTCCATTCTGGATCAGGGGAGACAAAGGAAAACTTGAATTTAGGCAGACGTAGGGCGATGCTCCCTTCGGCAACACACGGGGGAGTGAATACACAATAAGCACACTGGAAAGGGCCACGTGGGTCTGGCAAGAGAACAGCTAGGTGACATGCTAACCCCCTCAGCACAGAGGCTCCAGCAGGCTGAGCTAGAAATGATCTGCCTTTGGAGCTGGGTGTGAATTCGGGGCACAGACAGCTGGACAGAGCACTGCCACGCATAGCTACGTACTCCCCATGGAGAACACTGTATGCAAAATACATTAACTTCTGCTCCGGGGCCTGCACTTCTGGCAGTCAATGATGGCTTGGCTAGGGTTACCATAATCCAGAAAGCAAAAAAGAGGACAGGAGGAGCCCCGCCCCTGTCCTGTCCTAGCCCCACCCCATCCTGCCCTAGCCCCGCCCCTGCCCCTCCCACTCCCCCCCTCAGAACTCCCAACCCTCCCCCCACTCCTTGTCCCCTGATTGCCCCCTCCTGGGACCCCTGCCCCTAACTGCCCCCCAGGACTCCACCCCCTACCTAAGCCTCCCTGCCTCTTGTCCCCTGACTGCCCCCTCCTGAGACCCTCCCCCCATCCTAACTGGCCCCCTAGGACTCTACCCCCTACCTGTACCCTGACTGCTCCAACCCTTATCCACACCCCCACCCCCAGACAGACCCCTGGGACTCCCACGCCCCATCCAACCACTCTCCACCCCCTGACAGCCCCCCCC
>NW_020664585.1:16746560-16792225 GCF_002925995.2 Terrapene triunguis
AGGGAGGGAGGGAGGGAGTGATTTCTGCTGCAGGGGAGAGAAGGACGTGCTCTCTCTGGCTGAGTGTCGGAGCCCCATGTAAGTGGCACCATCCGGCCAGCTGCACTGTTAGCCGCGCGCGCTGTGCATGAGGGGGGGGAAGTCCGGACATTTACAAATTCCCCCCGGACGCTATTTTTAGCTTAAAAAGCCGGACATGTCCAGGGGAATCCGGACGAATGGTAACCCTAGGCTTGGCTTGTAAGCCAGGCCGCCAATGCTGAAGCAGGACTGGGAGGTAGCCAGAGCAGTAGTCACTCCATATGCTAGGCCAAGATCCATGGGGTGTGCCCCAGAGTTTCCTGTGTTTATGGACATCCTAAGCACCTTCAGTACAGCGGCAGGCCCTTCCCTTGGGAGAAATGGTGGGGTATTTTCCATAGTTCCATAGATGACTACCCCATCCACTCAGAAGGGGGCGATATGGTGCCCAGTTGAATCCTAGGGCTGGTCTACACTGCCGCGCTAGTTCGGCGGCTGGGGATCGAAGTTCCGAGTTCGATTTATCACGTCTGGTCTGGACGCGATAAATCGAACCAGGAAGTGATCCCCGTCGACTGCGGTACTCCAGCTCAACGAGAGGAGTACCGCGGAGTCGACGGGGAGCCTGCCTGCCGCGTGTGGACCGCGTCTGAACCGCGGTAAGTTCGAAGTAAGGTATGTCGAATTCAGCTACGTTATTCACGTAGCTGAATTTGCGTACCTTACTTCGACTTGGGGGGTAAGTGTAGACCAAGCCCTAGAGACAGCTTTTGTTCACTAAGGCCATAACATATTGTTCCTTACAAAACAACTGTTCTCTATCCCTTCTAAAGTAGCAGAACAGACGCTTTATTTATGGCATGCCTTATGAGTTGGAGTTGCACCAAACTTATATATGGTTTTCTGCAAATTACAGCATGAATGTTCAACCTGAATTCTGAGTCATGCTTTAGCAATACAGCTGTATACTTATTGAAAGCACTAAAAATGAAATGCGGTAACCCTGTAAATTCAGGCTCCAAAACATGCTTTCAATTTAGATTTAATAACATATGTATTGCATATTAATCAAATACAAATCGATTGTTAAAAACATATTTTCAGGTTTAGCAGGTAAGTCACAGATACGTGCTGACGTATTACAGAGTCAGAAATTATGCCTTTAATCATCTAAATCTTATAATCTAAATCTGGTTTAGATAATCTGCTGGAATGCATTTAATTTTCACATTATTAAAACTAAATAAAAGGCATGTTTGGGCTTCTTAATTTAAAGAGTTGCCTAAAATTCCAAGGCTGAAGCAGAAATCCCTCTGCCCAGCGAAGGCGATTGGAGTTGAGGCACAAATGCTGGGCGGTCAGAGAGGCACAAAACAGCCGGCGACAAGACCATGTGTGGAAAAGCGTTTGCATTATTGGCATGAAGCGGATCATGTAAGAAATAAGTGGCTGAGGTCAGCCACTCAAATGCTGCAGTGGGGTCAGAGTAAAGTGAGCCCCAACCCACCCTGTAATGCGACTCTCTTTGATGCCCGTTTCACTTAAGATTTTTTTTCTTAATGGTAAAACACGTGCTGTTTTCTAAGTGATGTCTGACAGGCCTCCACAATTGTGTTGATCACTTGACTTGTTTAATTTCAGCCAGCATTCCCATTCCCTCCCCCTTCTTTCTTTGGCCAAGTACAGTGTGACACTCATATGCCCTTTCCAAAATATCAGAGAGCTATTTGCACACGTGAAGTGGACACCTCTATCTCCCCTACAGAACAGCCAGGCTGATTTTTTCCATTGACATTTAGGCCTTATCCTTAAAATAATACCGGAATGAAATAGCCAGTTTGTACATGTACCACGGCCTTCTGCTAGACAGAATCACAACTATGTGTGGAATCCACTGTATGTCCTAAACCCCATAATTCTAACAGACCCCACAGATTCTCCTTTAGCTCAAGTGGTTAGTCTTTTGCTTGAGTAGCAGGAGGATGAGTATTTTATTGCCGGCGTTACTGCAAAATTCCCAGTGGCTGGGCCATGTAGTAGAAAGTAGGCCACTGATTTTATAGAACACCTTTTATCAGAGGATCTTGAAGAACTTTACAAAGAATTAAGCATCATTGGAGGAGTAGGCAGAACATTTTACAGAGGCGTAAAGTGAGAACAGAGGAGCCAGGAGTAGCACTGGATGGGAAATGGTCTCCCAACCCATGAAAATCTGAGATTTCTAAAAGCGTTCCCCTATCGTGACAGATCAGAGACCTTTCAAAAATTTTCACAAAAAATGAGAGGGAGACTCCTCCCCAAAATTGCCCAGTGGTTAGGGCACTCATCCGGGATGTCAGAGACCCAGTTTCCACATCCCTGATCTCCTAGGGGGATATCTGACCACCAGGCTCTTTGCCATCCTCTCTCTCTCTCTCTAACAAAAATAAAAAACCTTCCCCATTAAACTTTCACTGAAATTGAGATGTTCCCACAGAAAGTTTCAGTTCTGACAAAAGAACAATATGGCAAAAAATTCCCAACCAGCTCTCCCCAGGAATGCAAGCTCCCAGGCTCTTACTCTCATCACTACAACAGTCCCTCAGTGCCATGTATTTGAAAAACTCGTTCAGTACATAGAAACCTTGCTCAAGAGAGAGATTCTCAAAGAAGAGCTCAAACTAAGGGGGCAGGGTTCATATTCTGGGCCAGATTCTCCAGTCCATGCAGTGCAAAGTGACTGTAAACCATCCAGAGGAAGTGGGCGGGAAATTCCCCCTGCACAGGAGAAAACTCTGCGTGGGAAGCTGACACATGCAGCTCAGCTGCCTCCTGCACCCGCTGCCCTGCCCCCAGCTCCAGGAAAATTGCATATGCCACATAAGAGCCCTGGGTAAGATCTGCTTGAAAAAGTGGCTCTGTATATTTTAGGCATTAAAGGTAAATAGATTATTATTTTTGCCAGGAACATTTAAAGAGAGTTTTACAAGATCCTGTCTTACGATATTAAATATATTCTCTAAGTTATCAATGAAAGTCTTTCCACTGGATCAGTTACAGCAGATGCAAAATAATAACAATAATATCTTGCTATACAGCACTTTCCAGCCATAGAACTCAAAGCGCTTAACAAAGGAGGTCAGAATCAATATCCCCTTTTACAGATGGGGGAAATGCAAAAGATAATGAGATGCTGGGTTGCACTTTGGAAATAAGAACATAAGAACGGCCATGCTGGGTTAGACCAATGGTAAAACTAGCCCAGTATCCTATCTCCCAACAGTGGCCAATGGCAGATGCTTCAAAGGGAATAAACAGAATAAGGCAATTATCAAATCATCCATCCCTTGTCATTCAGTGCCAGGTTCTGGCAGTCAGAGGCTTAGGGACACCCAGAGCATGGGGTTGCATCCCTGACCATGTTGGCTAGTAGCCATTGATGGACCTATCCTCTATGAATTTATCTAGTTCTTTTTTGAACCCTGTTATAGTCTTGACCTTCACGCTGATAAAGAGTTTCACAGGTTGACTGTGTGTTGTGTGAAGAAATACTTCCTTTTGTTTGTTTTAAACCTGCTGCCTATTAATTTCATTTGGTGACCCCTAGTTCTTGTGTTATAGAAGGAATAAATAACACTTCCTTATTTACTTTCTCCACACCAATCATGATTTTATAGATCTCTATCATATCCCCCCGTCATCTCTTTTCCAAGCTGAAAAGTCCCAGTCTTATTAATCTCATATGGAAGTTGTTCTATACCCTTAATCATTTTTGTTTCCCTTTTCTATACCTTTTCCATTTCTAGTAGATCTTTTTTGAGAGGAGGCAACCATAACTGCACGCAGTAATCAAGGTGTGGGCGTACCATGGATTTATGTAGTGGCATTATGATATTTACTGCCTTATTATCTATACCATTCCGATTGGTTCCTAACATTCTGTTAGCTTTTTTGACTGCTCCTGCACACTAAGCAGATGTTTTCAGAGAACTATCCACAATGACCCCAAGATCTCTTTCATGAGTAGTAACAGCTAATTTAGATCTCATCATTTTGTATGGTAGTTGTGAATATGTTTTCCATTACGTTAAATGTATCAACATTGAATTTCATCTGCCGTTTTGTTGCCCAGTCACCCAATTTTGTGAGATCCCTCTGTAACTCTTTGCAGTCAGCTTTGGACTTAACTATCTTGAATAATTTTCTATCATCTGCAAACTTTGCCACCTCACTGTTTACCCTTTTTTCCAGATCATTTATGAATATGTTGAACAGCACCAGTACCAGTAAAGATCCCTGGGGGAGATTGCTATTTACCTCTCTCCATTCTGAAAACTAACCCTTTATTCCTACCCTTTGTTTCCTGTCTTTTAACCAGTTACTGATCCATGAGAGGGCATACCCACTTATCCCATGACTGCTTACTTTGCTTAAGAGCCTTTGGTGTGGGACCTTGTCAAAGGCTTTCTGAAAGTCCAAGTACACTATAACCACTGGATCAGTCTTGTCCACATATTTGTTGACCCCCTCAAAGAATTCTAATAGATTGGTGAAGCATGATTTCCCTTTACAAAAGCCATGTTGACTCTTCCCCAACAAATCTTGTTCATCTGTATGTTGGATAATTCTGTTCTTTACTATAGTTTCAACCAACATGCCTGGTACTGAAGTTAGATTTTTCGCCCTGTAATTCCTAGGATTGCCTCTGAAGCCTTTTTTTAAAATTGGGTCTGAGTGCACCGTTTGGATCCAGATCTGAATCATAACTCTCCCAAAGTTCAGTGGGAGGGATTGCTGGAGCGAAGGTTCTGATACAAGCGCCTCTGTCATTTTAACCCACCACATCAAGGTTCTCCCCTTCTCCAGGCCAGGATACCATTCTGGAGAGAAGATGTCCTTTCTCTGGCAGCATCTCTCTTTTTAACATGCTCTGCTGGCATCTGGGCCACAGGTGCTGGAGCTTGCAAAGGAGGGGGGTCAAAGCATGGCTGTTCACGCAGCAAAACTAAACAAGTAACAACATGCACAGAGTATCAGGTGGCGTCCTGCTCCCAACTGAAGACTCAAAGTTGTCATCTTCTACAGTCTTCCCTGGGGCTGGGTGGGGAGCGGGAAATATCCACAGTCCTGCACAACCTCCAGTGGAAATTCGCCAACCTTCTGCCTCACTGTAAGTGAGAGGGGGGGAAAGTACCACCTATAAATTCACACCATCAGTCACATGGGAGGGGAAAGAAAAAAAGTGCCGTCAGCGCCTCGATTTACGAGCCCTCCTGAGCTGCAGTGCAGAAAAAACAAAACCACACACACACACACACACACGTACGTGGTGGAGGGAAATGTGATCCCATTTGCAGCTTTCTTCCTTTATCACGTTCACTGTCCAGCGAGGAGCCAGCCGCCTGAGGGGAGGGCTAGGCACAGTGAAGACACCGTCTCCTGGCTAGCACTAATACTTACTTGGCCCCTTTCTTTTTGAGGATCTCTCAGCATTTTGGAAACCTTTCCAGGTCAGATTCCAATTAAACCGGCAGCAATCCAGAGTCACCCCAACCCAGCCAATGGAGTTACTCTGATTTTACATGCTTTAAACGGAGATCAGAATGTGTCTCCCAAGTGACTAAGCTTCCCCACACCCATTGTGAGATGCCAGAGGCTGACCACCTGACACTCCCTCCTTCCCCAGCACCCTTTCCTCCTTAGACCACACTTCTTCTGGGAGGGCCATGGGCCAAGATGTTCAAAAGGGCCCTGTAAATCAGATCTCTTGAAGGCTTCTCAAGTTGGTCCCCCACTAACTGAGGCACCCCGAATTACTGGGCACTTTTTAAAACTCTGGACATGGCGTTGAGTCCCTCCTGCCCCCAGAGCTGGGGAGATAGGTGAACACCGTTGAAACAATTTCAATCATTCAAGGGACGGTGACCAGTGATAATAAGCTCTTGTCAATCAAGCTGCTTTTGATCACACTCCCATCTGCTTCCTTACATTAATCTGATGTTTACTGAGATTGTAAAATATTAACACCTCTTCCTGCCTGTCTGTAAAACACCTGACACTGTGCTGGTATTTGTATTTGGTAGCGTATTTGACAATTAGGGAAGCCGAGGCACAGAGATTAAATGACTTGCCCAACATTACACAACAAGACACCGGGGAGTGAGGGACGAAACGTAGGTCTCCAGACACCCAGTCCTGTGTTCTAACCACAAGATCACACTGCCTCTCCGGGTTGGGCAAAACAGATTGGCCCTTTTCTAGAACCAAATCCAAAAGGAAACTTTTAGCAAGCTTGAAATCTACCTAAGGACTGGCACAGTCCCCCATCATTGTATCTGAGGCCTCACAAGCATTAGTTAACACAACACCCCTGTGAACTAGGGACACATTAACCCCATTTCATGGGCAAGAAATTGAGACTTGCCCAATGTCATAGAGAAAATCTAGAGCAAAGCCAGAAACGGAACCCAGATCTCCTGACTCCCAGCCCAGAGCCTTAACCACAAGACTATTCTTCCTTTCTCAAATGTTAGGATAACTTTGTCCTTCCAATTTTCCCTGTTTCTGTGGGTCTCTCCCCCAGCCCTTCTTTGCAGCATTCTGGCCAGGATCAAAACTGGAGGAGCTAAACTCCCACAAGAAAGAACATCCCGGGGGTAAATCCCATTGGCTGGGAGCATGATTGCTCAGCAATCTCTCCAGAAAACCTGTTCTCATGCAGTCTCCAGGCAGATTTTGCAGACTCAGGGAGATTAATATAAAGTGGAGATAAGCATCTAAAAATCAAATCCAGCTCAAAGAAACCCCCAGAATTCCAAAGTCTCTTAGAAATTCTCCTAACACTAGTTCTTCTTTCCACTGTGTCTCATATGTAACCTCTTTCCCATTAATTTCCATGCCGGGGGGGTGGGGGGAGGGGTTGACCTGCAACTTCATCTATTTAAAAGTTTTCACTTGTAATGATTCCTTCTTCTTTCAGGCACATCACGTGACCAAGCTCAGCAAACATCTTTTGAACAGCGCTCTCATTCTTGAAGGGTTATGTGTTTAAGGGGATTACTTGGGTTGGTTCCAGTACAGATGGTTTTTCTGCAGTCCCTCTGTGCCTTTCACATAACTAACTCTGTTAAAGCCTAAGGTAATTAAGTGGCCTCATACACACACATTCAGTAGCATTCCTTTAGGGAGTGTCATCTAGTGGTTACAGCAAGGCCCGGGCTATTAGGACTCTTGAGTTCGATTTTGCAGCTCTGCCACTAACTCACAGTGCTACCTTAAGCAAGTTACTTAGGGCAACATTTTCAACACATAGCCCAGGTGGCGAAATAGGGATACGTCTCTGCATGGGCAAGGCTAAGTAAAGAGGCAGGAGGCCATGTTTGGACTGGGCTGAATACTTCTAGTTTTGCTTCCTCTGAGAAACGTTTCTACAATAGAAGGTGTGTGTGAGAGCGCGTATGAGAGCTGGGCACCAGCCCACAGAGCGCTGTCCCTTGCTCTGTAATAGATACTGTACCACACAATGTTTCTGCAGGGGGCATGAGCTGGGGTATGGAGAAGGAACAATGGACTAGGCCAGTGGCTGCAGGATGATGTATTTGTGCCTCTCCATGACACCTGTTGTTATGAAGCTCAAATGAGCTTTAGAAAGAAAGTCCAAAGCTCACTCCAATTAGATCTCATGCAATCAAAATCCCCCACTTCTCTACCTTCCAGAGCTTTTGTGCTGCACTTTCAGTGCAATTACATGCTAAATATCTGTCTGTCAATAGGCTGGATCCCCTCAATTTGTATGACACGCTTTAACGCAGGCCCAGCCAAGCCTAATGGAATGACAGCTATGCCCTAAAACCATAGTCTGAGTGCTGCTGGGAGAGTTTTTGCTGGTTTGCTTGGGGGGAATTTGGAAAGGGGTTGGGGGGGGAGAGAGGAAAGCAAAACAAATGCAACCAATTAGCAGCCACGCTGGGAGCTCAGAT
Organism: Terrapene triunguis; assembly: GCF_002925995.2. Lineage (NCBI taxonomy): Eukaryota > Metazoa > Chordata > Testudines > Emydidae > Terrapene > Terrapene triunguis. The sequence continues at coordinate 16,754,540 of NW_020664585.1, forward strand.
CTCTCAAATAGCAAAGTGGCAGGAGGGGGTATTGTTGCTTTTGTTACTGAATCTCAGCTCTTTAAAGAAATTAAATGTGAGACACTAAATCATCCAGGTAACTTTATTTTGCTCTAACCCCGCGAGAGCTTTTCATAGATCTATACCTAGAGACCTAGTGTATTTAATATCAAGACCTGGGGCCAGATTCTCAGCAGGTGTAAATCAGCACAGCTCCCACTGAAGTGAATGGGGTGATGCTGGTGTATACATGTTGAGGATCTGCCCTCGCAGTGCTTCCATTGATTCCATGTCGAAGGATGGCCAGTGGGTTCTATAGTACGGGTGTTTTAGCCATGCACACTAATGAAGAGCCAATTTTATTTGCTTGTTTTAAAAGAAGTCCCCAAACTTCCAGGCTAATCTCCGACGTTATCAATCCAAGCTCGTTTTGTCTTCATGTCCAAAACAGCTGGGAAGGTCCTTAGACATGACCAAATCCATCATTCTCCCTTAGGAAATGAAGAAAAAAGGGCTAGAGAGAATTGCTTAACAACCAGAGAGAATTCTGTTTCTTCCCCCAAAAGGGTCTGGGAGAGGGGGAAGGCAAAACATAACCCAACTGCACGTTGTCAGAAAAAGAACAAAAACCAACCAGCAAGACAGAGCATTCAAAATAATGATTTTTCAGCCAGCAGCCAGACAGCCGTCTAATCCCACATGAATAGAGACATCAGTGGGACAGCACCCGTCAATGTGCTCACTGATGCCGATCACAGCTGGAGGGGTATCAGACAGTCCCATAAACATACTCAGACCAATGCTTCGTTTTAACTTATTTCATGGTGCACTTTGCCTCCCATCCCCCTCCCTCAATTTCTCAAATGTAATCTGAAATTGGTAATAATGATGCAGAAAAGGCAGATGTGTTCAATTAACACTTCTGTTTGGTATTTGGAAAGAAGTAGGATGATGTACTCATATCATCGGAGGAGGAGGAGGAGGAGGAAGCATGTTCCAATTCATTAGTAACTGAGGAGGATGTTATACAACATCTAGTAGGGATAAACATTTTTAAATCATCAGGCCTGGATAATTTGCACCTAAGAGTTCTAAAAGAGTTGGCTGAGAAGGATTCTGGACTGCTAATGTTAATTTTTTATAAATCTTGGAATACCAGTGAAGTTCCAGAAGACGTGTTCTGCCACTTGGCAATCTGGGCCCACTCAAACAAAGGGCATTTTTATACAGCCAAATGCAGATACCTCAAGGATACTCAATACTCCAGGAACAAGGAACACAGGCGATGGCTACTGAATGGAGGACTGTATCCTGGAAAGCAGGGACACAGAAAAGGATTTAGAAGTCAGTGGACAAGCAACTGAACATGAGCTCCCAGTGTGATGCTGTGGCAAGAGGGCTGATGCGATCCTTGGATGTATAACAGGGGAACCATGAGTAGGAGTAGGGTTGTGATTTTCCCCTCTACATATGGCACTGGTGAGACTGATACTAGAATATTGTGTCCAGTTCTGGTGTCCACATTTTTAAAAGGATTTTTAAAAGGATGTTGAAAACTTGGAGAGGGTGCAGAAAAGAGCCACAGAAATGACTCAAGGGCTTTAGAAAATGCCTTACAGTGAGAGACAAAGAGCTCAATCTGTTTAGTGTATCCACAAGAAGACTGAGAGGTGACTTGATTACTGTATAACTTCACCAGGAGAAAATACCAATACTAAAGAGTTTTTTAATCTAGTGGAGAAAGGCATAACAAGAACCAATGTCTGGATGCTGAAGCCAGACAAATTCAAATGAGAAATTAGGCACATATTTTTGACAGTGAGAGTAATTAACAATTGAAACAAACGAACAACAGAAGCTGTGGATTCTCCATCTGTTGATGTCTTCAAGTCAAGATGAGACACCTTTCTAGAATATCTGCTTTAGTCAAACACCAGTTATTGGGCTCAGCATAGGGGTAATTGGGTGAAATGTAATCCCTTGTGCTATTCAGGAAACCAGACAAGATGATCCACTGGTCCCTTCTGGCCTTAAAGTATGAATCTATGAAAGGCCTCGGAATGTTTGGTTGGCCAATAAATGTTCTAATGTCCTCTTCCCAGAAGGAGCTTCTCACCGTGGGAACCCACCTGAAGGAGGGTGAGGAGAATACGACTTTTTTACACCATTTAACAATTCCTAGATTTGTATTTTTGAAAAACAATTGCTAATTAAAGTTAGTATGGGCCCAATTCCAGCTAACGACACCTGCAGGTGCACATCAGAAACCAGCAGTAGGAATTCTGTTCCCCAGCTCTGGCATCTCCCCATTTCTGCAGAGAAGGCTGTTCTATGGACCTTCTGTAACAAAGGCAGAAGGGAGAGCATTACAGGGTGTGGCCTAGGACTCACAGGCATGCTCCAAATATTTATGTAATCTCCCAGTCCCATCCCAGTCTCTCCATACTGACTCCTTGCAGATCAGTCGTCCTTTCAGTAGGAACAGAGCCAAGATAGGGCTGGTTTTACAGGCCGAAGTACAGGTGGACATCAGCACTGATTTTACAGAGCATATCTGTACCTCTTTGGACAGGCATTCTGCCTCTTTGCAGGCCCTCGATGGAATCTGGCCCCATATCCATTATGTGCCATATGGCCAAGTTATAATTGCTGTGAGAATCATAACTTTGAATTTCTTGATGATCATGCACAGAAAATCTCAACTCTCCCATTGCATGAGGGAAGCTCTTTTGCTGTTATTTTCCTTTGTGGGGGGGGGGACATTAACATTTTTAAAACACTGTCAGGGCAGTTATATATTTAACATGAATGTGCTGTGTTATTAGAGATTGCATCCTCTTCCAGTCCCATGAACTCTGTGAACACGCTCCATTTTGAACTGGTGGGGCTGTGGCCAAGCAGAAAGGAGATCAGATGTGCGGGGCCCCTTGTAATTCCAACTTAAAGGCATCTTATCTTTAAAGGGGATTGTTGAGGTGGGGGGCTCCCTTTTGTAAGAGATCTCAGTCCAAGTTGCTGGACTTGTCCGGTCTTAACCAGCTCACGCTGCATTTCAGTGGCAGCATAACTAACCTCTGTGCGGTACTGGGTTGAGAATGGGTGACGCCAAGCAGCTAAAGTACAGAAGTACATAATAAAATGAAGAGGAAGTAAGGATGTAGCTAGGTTAGAGAAAAGGAAAGCGGGATCAGAGATATTGGGCTGGCTGCTGGAATCACGCCTTAAAATTCCCTAGTCTGTGTAATGGAGAAAGTTTGACTAGCTGATCACAGTGGCCTTAAATTCTGTAAGTCTAGGACACGTGATGAGATCTGATCACTGAAGATGGACCCAGACCCAGATCTTGGGTCCAAAGCCCCTGAACTTTGAAGGTGTTCAAAATCAGAACCCAAAACTGGATCCGAATTTTGCAAATGGCCAGACTCTCTATAGGGGGCTGAATGGAAAGCTTGGTTGCCAACACGTCAAACTCCAGAGTGTTCAAAATCCATCTCTAGTGAGAAATGAACCTCTTTTCTCCTAAGAGTCTGAGCAAATACACTGTGACCCAATGTCAATAGCTGAGACGGGGTCAACAGAACCAGATGTTTCACATATTTTTAAAAAAATCAACAGAAAATGCCTCAGTACAGCAGGCTGTTGCTAAATGCTTAGAAACGGAGTTAATATCACCAAACATCTTCCAACATGTCAAAGACTAAGATCCTCAGTGAGGTCTACGTTTATGACGAGTTTGGAGTTCTTTCTTGTAACGTAGTTTGTGTTTTTGTGAAGGCCTATAAAATACTGTAAAGCTGATAAGAACAAGTCAATAACAGAATCCTTTGGACACACAGAAGCAGATCGGAGGTCTCCAGAGGAGGAAACTTCATCTGGCCAGTTTGCTGACAGGAGAAGGCTCAGTGTGATTAAAGAGGTTCTCCCGCTTGCTCAAGGAAATCTGCACGGATCCATTGCTGCTGACACCTGCTCCAGCTGGTCCATTGCAACTTGACAGGGCAGCAGGACTATTGGCCACGCAGGAGATGGGTTAGATTATGAGGGAGCAGCAGCATTGAACTGGTCTGATCTGACCTTTCTTGTGGTTTCTGTAGAAGCTGGAAAAAGAAAAGAACTAGTTGGGCATTGACTGCCTCCCGCAGCCAACGACAGTTCCTGCCCTCTCACGAATTTGCTAGCAGCCTCCCAATTACTCTTAGAATAAATGTCACTTTCTTTGGGAAACAATTCCACCGTCTGTCCTATCTCACTGTTCTCAGATTCTCCCTCTCTTCAGCCTACATTTTCCTTGTCTTAATTTCATCTCCTTATTCCTCGTCATAGCCCATAGAATCACCCTAAATAATTCCTCTTCCTCCTTGGTATTCGCACCCCCCCCCCCGATATACGTACAGCTTAATGATTTGTTTCTTTAGGGTTTCGTTGTTGCTAGGCATAGGTTTTGAAATATTTCCCCCCTGTAAATCAGTCCCTCCAGCCTCTTAATCATTACACAGGCACTTTTTGTATTTTATCTTCTTTGAAGATCATTACAACACTTGCTCCTTTCTCCCCTCCAGAACCATGTCCAGATCTCTATGACTTTTCAGAATAATTGTCATTGGTTCTAATGTGTAACATAGGGTGTGTCTACACTTCAAGCTGGAAGGTGTCATTTCTAGCTCGAGGAGACATACCTGCACTAGCTCTGATTGAGCTAGCACACTAAAAATAGAAGTGTCGCCACAGTGGAGCGAGCAGCAGGAGGGCTATCTGTCCTGAGTACGTACCTAGTGTCTCGGATGGGTACCTAGCTAGCTTGAAGTGTAGACGTACCCTACAGGTCAGAAGAACTGATCCAGTGTTCTGTATGTACAAGACTTCTATATCAATACACATTATACCTACACTCACAGATATTGGGAGTACGTGAACATTTACATGCTATAGAATTCATACATGTTGTGTCGACACAATGTCACTTAGTGTGTCTAGAATTATTAATAGGTCTTTGAGAAAAACAATTGAGCAAAAGGCTAGTACTCTAGATGTTTGGTTGTCAGGCTTCTCAATGACTATTTCTTACTGTGTGATGCTTTGGTGAGTCTCTCCATTCATCACTGGAATGCTCATTTTAATGGATTGTACATTATGGGAAGGGTAACTTCATAAGTAATAGATATTGGGAATTTCTTTCCCTCTGAGGTAAGGGAGTGCCTGGTCTCTTTTTTTCTTTCAGGACATACTACTATAAATATGCATCAGGTTTTGCTGTTGTTTCTCCCTCTTTAAGGGTGCCACTCTGATGTGGGATGACTTATGTAAACACTGGCCTTCTTCTAGTGAGAGGAGGGGGCTTCCTTTCTGAATCCAGCTTCCTGGTCAGTGAGGTATTGAAAAAAATCAAAGTCACGACACATAAAGTCAGTTTACAAGTGCACCTCAATCCAGATTACTTCTGTAGATGTGTCCCCTACCTACTCAGTCAACCCTAAACCCTTTCAAAGGAACACACTTCGTTGGAGGTGTTTGGGCTGCAATGTTTCAGGACACCAATCCTTTGAAGGCCAAAACCCTGCAGCAACAATGACTTCTTATGTGACTTCTGGTCTCCTGAAGAAGAATCTTCTGCTTGGCCTGAAAACTAATGTTTTGCAATGGTTCCGTTGGTCCAATAGGTGGCATGGCATCTCTTCTCATCCAATGGAGCTATAAACACCAAAATCTCCTTTGCCTTCTCTTTTCTTCTCAGCCCTTCCCCAGCTTCACACGCCCATCCCACCCCTTGGATTGGTACTTTCCCCCCCCCCTATTTTCCTCTAGGATGAACCAAGAACGAAATCAGAAAAGATTACGTACCACTACCATAAATTCACACACACACACACACACACACACACACACACACAGAGTGATGTTATTTCAAATAAATGTTGCCAGCATGAAGAGTTTCCACTAAAGGGAAGAAAAACTTAGAAATCACCCATCACCTATTTGGGCTGAATAATTGTGAATTGTTGCACATTCTGTCCCGCCAATCCTGTAGCTACAGTTCATAAATTACACTCTGCCACTGCCACATACCAATTCCGGATTTTGTACCGTATATGCCAAAGCCATTGCAAAAGTCAGCGTGTCCTGAATTCTCTCATTCCCACAGCTCTCCTTAGCCTCCCTGTCTCGTGGCTATACATTTTTCTACTCACCTCTTTTCTCTATCATGAGTTTTGCACCCAGCCCTCCCCTTCTGCTTCAAATCACTATGACAGCACATTGGAGTTTTTCTTGGACTGCAGGCACACCGACTTACAAAGCAATCCGTAATTCCCAGTGGCAGAGATAAGCACCAGCACGTTCCCCTTCTCTAAGAAAATGCAACTCGGCTCTTACAATTCAGGTATAAGCAGCGCCACCCGCACGCTGTCATTCAGAGTGCCACTCCAAACACTGCCCAGGCAGACGGCTTTGGGATCAGAGGATCCCACACAGCCTTGTTTGCTAACCCTGCTGGGACAAAAAGGAAATGTTGTGGAGAGGGCTAAGCTGAACCAAGGCTGCTGCTTCAATGTAAAGGGCATCTGTCACCACACGGCTGAGAGAGGCCTGCACTATGCTGCCTTTGATCTAACTGTGGTACTTCTATAGCCCCCATGACTGTAGTACCTAAACCTCTCACCGTGTTTAATGTATTCATCCTCATACCATCCTTGTGGGGTGGGCTAGCACTATTAGCCCTACAGGGGCACAGACACAAAGCAACTTCCCCGAGGTGCCATAGGAAGCTCATGGCGGCAGGGAATCAATGGCGGGTCTCCTACCTTCCACGCTAGCACCTGGGCCATCCTTCCTCTTCCACTCCACGACACGCTGGGGCCCATTCGCTATACGACACATTGATTCTGCCGCTGTTAGCAAGATGGGTTATTTTGCTAATTAAGGACAAAAAGTCATCAGAAAAAATAGCAGAGCGTCTCAATGATTTGGGCCCGATCCTGCAACCCCTTACCTTGAGTAGTCAACGGGACAAATCATGTGACTCGGGCTATTTCCACAAGGATGGGGCTGGGCCCCACAGTGTCCTGCTCTAAGGTAAGCCTTGTTGCCTGCCTTCACAGGAAAATGTGGTTTATGCAAAGGCTCACCCACCTGCCAGACATTTAATGCAGTTAAAAGGTCTTCCCCTACTTTCCTCTTGGTTCCCCAGATAATCTCTCTCTGTCGCTCCCCCTTCCCTGCAGTGGCTCATTTGGTTTATCACAGCCCCGTTCAGAGATGTGTGTCACTACACGCAGACTGAACTGCTCTGGAAAACTCCAAGGGGGGAAACCCTGGCTCCACTCAAGTCAATGGCAGACTTCCCACTGGATCCATGAGGCCAGGATTTCACCCACAGCTTTACATTTGGGAGGGGCTACAGCCTACCCACCCTCCTAGGAGCATAGCTTGGTACTTTCTACCTGTGTGTATGTGGGGGTGGGGGAAGGAAGGAATTTGCTCTCTGGGGACTCTGGCTGAGCTCCGAATCCTGGACCCAGCATGCTGAGGAGGGCTGTGGCACCTCTGGGAGAAGGAATGGGAGCAGCTGAGGAGCTGCTCCATTGCTATTGAATCTGCAGGCCCAGCTCTGCAGTAACTCCCATGGCTGCTGCCCCTCCCCCCCTCCCTGCACAGTGATGGGCAGTTGGCCAGTGGAACCATATAGCTGAGAAACGGAATCTACTGACTCTACTCCCCCGAATCGCTTTCCCCCCAGAATGCCCCAGTCCTGATGTGCAGGATTCCCCCACAGCCTTGTATTCACCTGCATACAGGGGCTCAACCCCTCTTGTGCAGGTTTCTCATTTCTTGCCCTTCGGAGCCATCCGCGCCCCCCACCCTCAAGAGGGACAGGATTTGGCCTAGAAAGCCAGTTTGCTTAGTTTTCTTGCTGTGCCCTTTGGCTCTCATGTTCTTACCATCAGTGTGTTATTCATAGCACTGCTTGCCTAGTGACAGCAGGAGGGGCCCTTCTGAATGGCTCCCGGCCCTCTGTGTGCATAGTCCAGGCCTCCTACAGATCCCTCAGGATTCATGCACAGCTTAGGGAATTTGCAGCCTCTGGGGATGGAGGGGCCACTCCCATCCTCTTCTCCTCTGGAAGGGATCTGGGGAGGACTCCATGAGGTTCCTACACTGAGTTTTCTGCTCAACCCCGTGAGCGGATTTTCCCACGGAGTGAGTGATCTGGTCTCAGGTAAGGATGTCAGGGTTTGCCGTCATCAACATCCAGCTAAATGGCCACCCCCATAACCCATAACAGCTGCTGTGTTTATAGTAAACACACGCAATAACTGGGTGGCCTTTGAAGCCGAAGTGTCCATTGCGAGTAATTAAGGGTATGTTGGGTGCAGATGTGACGTTTCTCTCAAGTTCTTTGCCTTTCAAACATAATTATGGACGTACTTGAATTTCTGGCCCTGAGGCCCTCCTTAAGCAAAGGGGAGCGGGAAAATCATACCCTACAATGTCTTGGACAGAGCAGAAAGAGAAGGGGAGTTTTCTGAGTAACTCATGCCTGGTAAAATTCCTCAGTGCCACCAGGTGCAATGAATGGAGAAGCCTTCACTCCATGCGAAGCCAGTGATGATGGAAGGCCCCTTGGGCATACCAGCCAAATGGATTCAACACCACGGCCTCCCACAGAGTTGTCCCAGCCCCCGCCCCCTGGGTCTGAGAGATGAGGTAGTTCAAAAACCAAACACAAGTCTTGAAAAGTCACGTCCTGAGTGAGCAGAGAGAATCAGTGGTAGCATTACTAATTGAAATTAGGTCTCGTTACTTTGCTTCTGGCAACCTTACACAAACTATTCAGTAAAAAGGGGATGGGGGGGTTGTGAGTCCTCCCCCGCCCCGCCAAAAAAACCAAATCCAGTGCAGCACTATAACCCTCTTTAAAATATCTGTCCTGTTGCAGGATTCGAGACCTAGAACATGTAGGGTTAATTCAAACAACGTGTCCAGTATGAAGGCAAAACACAAGCCCTTTAAAATGTGGGATCAGAAATGTAACGGGGGGATAAAAGAACAAAAGCCTAGAGGACCTCTTGGAGGACAGAAGGTTAATTTCTCTACTAGAGATCAAGCTTTGCAAACCTGGGTGTCTACATTTAGGCTCCTCAATTCACGTTTAAGGCCCATAAATAAAAGCGTCCTATTTTCAGAGGCTCTGAGCATCCACTAATACCACAGAAGTCAATGGGAGCTGCCAGTGCTCAGCATCCTTGAAAATCAGGCCACGTTTATGCAGATTTAATTGCCTAGCTGTAGGTACCCAAGCATGAAGACGTTGGCCCGTATGTCTACACTGTGCCTATTCAGATAAAAATAACCTCCCATAGATATTATGGCCTCCTTGTGTTCTGATCTCACTAGACTAGACATTTTTCACCTTTGGAGGGAAAAATAGTGAGAAGTGAATTGGGACTCAAAACATTTTTTTAAATAAATAGAGGGAGGTGGAGTGGGATTGGGCTATACAGAACTTCCAACCTTTGCTGTTGGTTCAAATCCATATCCTCTCAGTAGTTCCTCAGAGACAAGTTATTACCATGGCTGCTGAATGGCCGTGGGGAATGAACTGGTGAATCTTCATCCAGATCCTTGTGGCCAGGCATCCATGCCATGAAACCAAAGCGGTGAGTGACACTAACTGGTAAGTCTCAAAAGACTGTTGTGCTGTCTTGGGCTGTTGTGACTGAATAGCTACTCAGCCCTACAGGTGGTCCTTCTAGGTCAGGGTTGGGGCACATTAACAAGCAGCGTGGAGAATTTTGCACTACACTTCTCTGTTCAGTGGATAAACAGAGGACGGAGGTCTCCAGGGCTATTAATCTGTCACTTTCCCCGGCACTAAATTAATTTTTTAAAAGTGTTTTAAAAAGAAGAATAAATACAAAGAGAAAACAGACGAGATGATTAATGGTTCCCACGCTGTTCTCTCTGTCTTTGGGTAATGCCACCCAGAGGTCTGCCGGGGATGGAGTATGGAAAGGCTTTCCCCAACTCTGGAGATCCATTTAAAGTGACAGGTGCCCTTAAAGGAACTACAGATCCTAGGTCTACTCTCCTCCTGCTGCAGTTACAGTTTGGAATGCTGTGGCCATGCTGGGCTTTTGGGGAAGTCTGTGCTGCATGAGCAGAGTCACTGAGAGTGGAGAGGATCTTTTAACACCAGCCCAAAATGTTCCAGTAGATTCTGTATTTCCACTGTCCTGCCTTGTTTTTCCCATAGAGGAGCTGGAGAAAAGTGGTCACTGCCAAATTTGAATCTATGCTCTGCAAAGTCTACAGCTGTGAAACAGATGGTTCAAGCATTTGCTCTTGACCAGATTCTGTGTGGCCCAGCGGATCAGGTGTTGGCCTAGGACTCCAAAGAGTGGGGTTCTGGTCTCAGTTCCCACCTGGTGTGTGCCCTTGAGCAAATCACTTCCCTTTTCTCTGACTGTTTCCACTTCCACTAACTTGCCTGTCTTGGGTATTTAGACTGCAAGCTCTTCAGGGCAGGGACCAGGTTACTGTGCATAGAGCATCTAGCACAAATGAGCCTGATCTGGGTTGGCGCCTCCAATTGTCACTATTATACTAACATTTCTGACAACCACTTTTTGCACCAACTTCAGTCTTTCCGACTGGGATTGGCTGGCACAGTGCGACTCAACCACTTATTTACCTGGATCATATTAATATGAACAAAACTTGTTGCCTCCCACTTTTTCCAGGGGACATTTTTCTCTTACTTTTCTGGGTCCCTTTGAGGTTGGGAGTTCAGTTTCTGAAGAGTACTGTAATGTCTTTCACCTCTTGCAAGATTTTATTGATTTTTTTCCTGCCCAACAATTGTTGAAGGGGCTATCCACCCAGCCTCTTGCCTTCAGAGGACCCCATTATATACACACCCACCCCAATACATACGTAGAAGAGGACACACTCTATTCTTAACTAAATTGGTATAACTATGAAATAACCCCACTGACATCAATGGAACTATTTCACCTTTGTACCAATGTCAGGGAGAGCAGAACTGGCCATGTTTTGGTTAGTGGTGGGTTTTCTGGAAATTGTGTGTAGGGACTCTCATCCCAAAGAGCTTTATACATTTAGGCCAAATTCCGGTTGGCCCAGTGGATTGGGTACTGACTGTCTCTGGGATTTTGGCTCCTAAGTGCCTAAATGCCTTTTGAAAATAAGACAGGGTCCTCTCAGTTAGGCATTGCAAGGCTGAGTGCAGCAACGCCTAAATACCTTTAAAATCTGGGCCTTAGTCTTTCTGTGTCTCAGTTCCCCATCCATAAAATGGGGATAATATTACTGCCCTACCTAATGGGGTATTGTGAGGATAAATGCATTAATGATTGTGAGGTGCAGAGATACTACAGGGATAGGAGCCATGTAGTACCTAAGATAGGGAGATTCTCTTCTCTTTCTGGTGTAGCCACAGTGCCATTGAAACATGGAAACATATTTGTTGACTACATTCAAATAAATAATAGTAATACCACCAGTTCTGGTATAGCACTTTCCATCTGTAGATCGCACAGGGCTTCACAAGTTTTAATGTATTTATCCTCACAACTGCCCCATGACTTAGCGCAGCTCTGCTACTCCCATTTTACAGATGGGGAACGAAGGCACAGAGAGACTAAGTGACTTGCCCAGGCTCACACAGGAAGTCCATGGCAGAGCAAGGAATTGAATCTGGGTCTCCGAAGTCCTAAAGCAGAAAAATAAATAGACTCTTTGCCCTTATTTCCTCAGCCCTGCTGTCCCACAATGGAGAGTTTAGACATAGCGAGCCCCATGTGAACATAGACTTTGCACTGCAGATGGGTCCCACCAACAAGTCATTTGATCCCTGTCTTTCGCTTCAAGGAAAGGGGAAGAGAGTTTCAGGTCTTGTCCTACGGCTGTAAGGACAGGCCAGACTCCACCACAAGACACAACTGAGTTACTAGTGGGAACTCCTCCACCTTTGCTCTGCTTCCACTTCCCTTCCTCGAATTTCTAAGTGGAGTCAAGAAAGCTACTGACAAACAGGCCTGATCCTAAGCCCGTTGAAATCAGTGGAGAGATTCCCATTGACAACAACGGACACTGGCTCAGACCCTCCATCTCAATTGGATATTCGACCCTCCGTTCCTCACACTGCCCCCTCCAACCAGGACCGAGTGAGAAACAACCACCAGGTCATTCCATCAAGAGCTGCAGAAATGCATCACCTCTAACCAAGGGAGCCGCACATGCACTCGGGGCTTGATGCGATTCTCACCGATGTCGATGGGAGCCTTTCCATTGACTCAACAAGAGCTGGCTCCGACACACACAAACACACATGCTGAAGTGTTGAGTTTCTTTGACAAACAATCCTTGATGAAAGACCGCACTTCATAGGGTGCTCCTCTGTATAGAAACTGTAATCATTTCTAGCACAATATTTACTTTCCTTAAACAACCAGTGGCTATCACCCCAACAGCACCTGGCCATGGCAGCAGCTTTACAAAGGCTAGGCAGAGTTGCTTCTTTTTTAAAAACAAAAAAAAAAGGAGAGGGGGATTCATTTTTACCCCTCCAGCTACATCGCAGGAGAAACCAAACAATTGTTGAAAAATTGGGGGAAAGGACTGTGTGTATTAACCCAACTCAATGATAAGCTCACCCCAGCCGCTATTCAGCCCTGGCTGTTCAGCCAGGGATGGCTGGAACTCAGGTTTTATTATTAACAGTTCACCTGCTGCTGTCTTTCAGCACTTTTTATTCAGTTATTTTATTTATCTTAAAGGCCTGTTGTCACCACCTCGGCGCGTCTCAGGCAGGCTTCAGGTGCAAAGCAGCCAATGGGACTCCGGAGCTTCAGCCGTGGCACCCTATTAAAAACCCTGGTGGTGAACGGGGCTTTATTTCCCCCACTGTTTGTTGAAATTGTTTCCACTTTTGATTGTGATAAAACCAGGCAAATAAACACCATTCATGCTATTGACCTTGCCTGTCTCTGTAGGACCTGAATTGCGCCGAGGATAAATAGACCGAATTTCCAATAATTAAGCCATAAGAGAAATCAGCCTGGCCCTGTGTATCATACGATGACAGCTCCTGTTGTGGGATTATTAGGCAAATATAGATTCTAAGCACAGACACAGTTTTCAAACATAGATTGCAAAGAAACTGTCCCCCAGCTCCCTGGTTTTGGATGGAAAAGTCCTATTGAATTGAATAGAAGATACATTTTCTATAGGCTGTTTGGACCATTATACAGAATTTAATAGAAAATTACACACACACCCCACTACAGAATTCTATAGGGTAGTACCAGCGCCGGCCCTAGACCAAATGGTGGCCCAGGCAAGGAGTGCTTTCAGGGCTCCCCCCCGGCCATTTGTTAAACTGTTGAATACCTTACAGCACCCCGAACCCAGCACCCCCCCTCAACGCCCAGCACCCCAGGTGGTCACCTGGGTCGCCTGCCCTTAAATCCATCCCTGGGTGGTTCAAATAACAGAGATGATACCAATAATAGATCATAATAATGGCTGTCATTCTCTCCGACACTCTTGAAGACTTTAGTGTGATTTCTATAAAGTCTGCTTTAGTTTGTCCAGCCCTCATTTGGGGTCTTTGTGCCGCATTTGAATGTTGCCGTGCAGCTGCTGAGGCTAGGAGTGACCTCTTTTGCTTGGGAGTTCTGCTGTTGATTTCAGTGGGACCAGGGTTAGCCCCTTCATACATTCACATGGTAGTGCCTGATGTACCGCTTTGCTTCACTGCTGATGGGACTCAGTCTTGCAGTCCTTCATTTAACTCCAGGGGGAGTTTTGCCTGTCCGAGCACTGCAGGTGTGGTGGGCCTGTTCTCACTGCAATCACTACCAGCTGGTATAATTTACTGTTTCTGAAAGTGACCAGAGCCAACACAAAAAGCTCAATCACAACTACTGAGACACCATACAGCCACATTAGTGTCATTACAACATGCTGCTTTTGTAAATCTGCCCTTTTAAGAATGTGGATTAAAATCAAAATATGTAGCTAGGAAAATTCTAATCTTCTATTATAAATACTAGCAAATCCTTAACAATGAGAACCAAGGAAATCCATCTGGGTACTATTGCATTGCAACACTCAGTCTCCACACTCATCACACTCCAGGGAATTCAGGCCTTGAATTACACGGTCCTATACAATAAGAATAATAGATAAACACACTTGTCTCACAAGCTATTGGGTAATATATTTCTTTCAATGGGAACCATCAGTTATTCTTCCATCTTCTGCTCAGCTCTGCATCACATTTAGAGGTTTTTACAAAGCGAGTCGGGGGAGGGGGGCAGGTTTATTTACTTACGGCTTCGCAGCAAGGCATTACACCTATTCATATCGGTTATAAATGACCTCAGGTCTGCCATTATGGACTAATGTCTGCAGCCCTTTGACCTCCGGAAGTGCTTAAGGAGGAGCTGTAGTAAATCAGGGTAGCACTTAGCTGCAGAGGAAGAAATTCCCTCCTTATCAATCTGCCAGCAGGATGGGAAGGATTCAGGCTCTGCTGCTGAAGACTGATGTTCTTTCAGCCCCTAGGAAAGCCCTGCAGATGGAAGTGCCCTCTGTAATTGCACTTCACCTACCAGACGGCCATTAAGATAAACAAGGAGAGTGTTAAGTCGGTCTGGCTTCTCCCTTGCATTTCCGTCAGAAGGAGTCACAGCCTGCCATCCCACATGGAGGCTCCTTTTAGAATCCAGGCCTTGTGGCCATGGGCATCTCAGACACCAAGGGAGCCTGCATTAGTGCAAACACGATTTACCCCAGGGCAGTGCAATCTGCGCCAGGGCACTTTGCCCTGCTTGAAACCCAGGCAAATTGTACCAGTACAAACTATTCTGTCTCTACACATGGGTTTTGCACTAGTGCAGGCTACTCTAGTAACTGAAATCCCAGCCTGCAGCAGGTCTCAGGCTATTTTCTCTAACCTTTTCCGGCACACCACCTGAGAGCTAACACTTCTCACAGTGGAGGTTCTCATGATCACAGCTGTCTTAGGCAGAGGGCCCTTGAGCATTTTCAGCATCTGACAGCTGGGACACCTGTCAGAGTCAAAAAAGGGGAAGTGACACCTTGCAAGTCACTTAACCTAAGGGCATGTCTTCACTACCCGCCGGATCGGCGGGTAGCGATCGATCTATCGGGGATCGATTTATCGCGTCTAGTGTAGATGCGATAAAATCAATCCCCGATCGCACTGCCGTCGACTCCGGAACTCCACCGCAGTGAGAGGCGGAAGCGGAGTCGACGGGGGAGCGGCAGCGGTCGACTCGCCGCCGTCCTCACAGCCAGGTAAGTCGACCTAAAATTCGCGTAGCTGAAGTTGCGTATCTTAGGTCGAACCCCCTCCCCGCCCCCCCGTAGTGTAGACCTAGCCTAAGTCAGAGTGGGCCAGCCATTGTCTGACTCCTGAGATGTTTATTCAGGCCATTGGGGCAGTGGACGACTTTC
The DNA here is from genome assembly GCF_002925995.2 of Terrapene triunguis. Taxonomy (NCBI): domain Eukaryota; kingdom Metazoa; phylum Chordata; order Testudines; family Emydidae; genus Terrapene; species Terrapene triunguis. Next base: position 16,770,041 of record NW_020664585.1, read on the forward strand.
CTGCTTTTATTTGAATGCCTGATGTCAAACAGTTTACGATGCAATGACATGTTTCTGAAGCTCACTTCCCAGCCTGCCAGTGATCCTGAGCAATTAGCTTTTCATTGGCACGTGCTGCAGTTTGCCAGGTTGCCATTATGAAGATGCACTTGCTGCTCGCATGGGTTTAACCTCTGGAAGATGTTGAGTACTTTATGGGCTGGTGTATCTGGGGCGTAGGAGGAGGAAATAATGTAACACACCTGCAGGCTCAGATGCAGAGGGGAGCATGGGGTCCTCGGAAACCATGGACCCAATCCCATTGTCCTTGCCAAGTCATGACTCCCACCAACTATATCCTAATGAACCTTTTCTCTTGAGTACCTATCCCTATCACTACCACACATGCAGCTATCATCCACTTAAAGCTTGCAGACAGAGATATCCAGAGCTACAGATAAACTAAGTATGGATCAACTAGGTTTGACTGAACCGGTACTCAACAACTATATTTAAAATAGTTTTGTGAAGGCAAAACCTGCATGTCTGTGGGTCACTTGCCATATTTTCAAGCTAATGAGTTTGACATACACAGTTTCTTCCTGGGAATCAAGGCAAAAAACCACGAACAGTGGACGTTGGAAGTTCACTTGAACTGAATATCCTTTCCACAGCTATTTGTGCACCGTGTAATCACATTTCTTCTTGATCATCTCTCGTTCAGAACAGGGAGACCCTGGTGCTCAGTGGAAGTTCCCTTTCCCAGAACCCGGAAGGTTTTGTGCACCTGCCCCTCACGTGGCACTAATGCATCTCTGGAATCCCTCTGATTTCACACATGTCCAAGAAGATACCATCTGCTGTCTTCAGAGTGCTGTGCAAACGGCTGTCAATTAGTCAGCTCTTTTCTGAGGAACGGATGAGAACCGAACAACCCAGTCCTAAATTTATCCTAATCCACTGAGCTAATAAAGCAGCCAAGGTCAACAATGAGGGTGGAAAAGGAAACAGGTCAGAAAGGATTTTGAATGTAGTCACATGTATCATGCCACTAAATGACTTTGTTTTACAGTACATATATCACGGATGTCTTTGTAAATGTTTCATACTTCAGCATATCTCCAGAACAAACAAAGCAATTTTATTCTCCCGTAACTGGTTCTGGGCTCTTTCCATACATTCCGATCTAGCAGTGTCACAGCTTCAGAGCAACAAGGACCTGTTAGATCATCTAGTCCAGCTCCCTGCCAATGAAGGATTATTGCCTATCATTCACTGATTAGTACTTCTATTCAAGGAAGAGTGCAACTTCCAGGAGGAGGAGGTCATCCGCCTATTAGGACACAGGACCTGACAGAGGTCTCTACAAAGAGGATTGGAGTCCAAACATAAAAACACTGATGTAGCCATAAGGTTGAGGGTTCCGCTCACTATGATGCTTTTGTAGGTCCATTTGTAGAACTTTTATTTTGTGTGAAAGTTGGAATGGAATTTTATAGGAGGGAGTTTTGTGGTTCTGATAAAGCCAGAGGCAGGTCCAAACCAAAACCACAGCTCCAAAGCACCCTGAGCACTGGGAGCGTTCACATCTGGATAAAGCCGCTGCAGTTCAGGCCCATCTCTCCGCAGTGTGTGGAGCAGGGGTTGTTCTTGTAACTTGAGGGTTTGAAAAGGACAGACCAGTAAGAGGCAACGTGAAAAGGATGAAAAATGCATTAACACCACATACGGGAAAGAATGGGCCACTGGATTCTTAATTTGGTCGAAGGAGAGCAGTTGTAACATTACATTTCTCAGACAATAGAAAATACAGGACAGACATCTGTATTCAAGAGACACTATTTAAGGACTTCTTATACTTTTGAAAAACTGCTTGTTTGTTTCTTATTTGGAATCTTGGACGTTCTAAACGATGAGATCCGTCCCTGCTAATTCTGTCACTTTTCATTTGGCAAACTTTGTCCCTTTCCTGCATGCTGATAAAGGACTTTGAAATTAACACGCCATTTCAATTTCCTTGCTGCTTCGCTCAACGGCTACACCACTGATGTCAACGCGGGTATGAGAACAGTGTGTCAGTCACAGATGAGCACAAAATGCTGAAGAACCTACATCCCCAGGCAACTGCTAAGAAGAAGAGGAAACAAAACCAAGAATACTCACATATTTACACTGGGAACAAGGGAGACAGTTAGAATATTGCCATTTTGGGCACGGTCAATGCTATTTTCAGTTGCTGTACAGCTCTTAGATACTTCTGTGATAGATGCCTTAGAAACAGCTCAGCTAGATCTTATAACAAAGAAAGCCCAAATACTGTAGGTTGACTGGGTCTCTCTGGAAAAATAAGTAAAAAACAAAACTCTGGGCCTACTCTGCTCCCACCGAAATAAATGGGAATTTTAGACTTCAGTGCGAAGCAGGAGCTCTGTGAACAGCAGAACCAGGATCAATGCCTGTTTCATGTCATTGATACAAACATACACAATGTGGTGTTTACATTCCATGCCTACGTTTCACACATGCGTATACTACACAAGCTGTGCATTATGATAGCTTATCTCTATGTTACAAGCATTTTCCAACTCATTAATCATGGGGTAGATCATAGCAAAATAACATGTTCCTAAAAGGGCTCGTCTTTTACTTCCTTCATCTTTATCTCTGTAGACACGGATAAAGAAACTCTTGGATCTAATCAAAATTATTTTTTTTTAATCTAAGTCCCGTTTTTGTTGTTGTTGGTACAATCGCCTGGAGAGAAATAATATGTTTCTTTTATGTTCTGGTTGATCGAGCACTTGAATCAAAGTCCCAGGAGTAAGATAACAGGCTGACTAGTTTAAATAAAAGAATACGGCTATGTCTACACAACAGCCTATGCCGACAAAACTTATGTCGCTCAGGAGTGTGACTTTTCCATTCCCTGAGTGACGTAAATTACACTGGCATAAGCCAGTCAGCTCTATGAGCTTCTCCCACCAACGTAGCTTCTGCCGCTTGCGGAGATGGGTTTTTTATGCCGACGGGAGAGCTCTCTCCCATCAACATAGAACATCTTCATCAGAGGCGCAACAATGTCACAGCTGTACCGATGCAGCTGCAGCGCTGTATGATAGACATGGCCTAACTCATGACAAGCCTGTGCACGTGGAAACATGGCACCGCCAACCCCATCCTAAAAATGACAGAGAGGGAGAGGAGGAGCAAGGCTGACGAAGAAGGAAGAAAATCCTTATTGGGCGTACAGAGTAAAAATCCCACCACGGGATTTCTTTCCTAAGGTCCCAGCCCTGTAAAACCTTACACACATGTTAAACTTTTCGATAGGCCCCTGGACTTCCGAGGGACTGCTCCCTTGCTTAAAGTTAAGAACATGCATAAGTGCTTTGCTGGATCTGGTACTAAACTGGTATAGGTTCCTTCTACCCCAAAGACTGCTCTAAGCCTTTGAACATTTGAAAACTAAATCTTTTTCTTAACTACAGGTTTTCCTTTAATGAGTACAGACATCGACTGGTCATTTTAGGGCTGTTCATTAATTCTCTGCACAGTGTTCCTTGGACCTGATTGTGTTTGGGACGACTGGGAAGTACTTCCAGTAGTGCAGCACTCCGTAATTTTTCTTTAAAAGGGAGGAGGGGGGATTTGTTTGAACTGTTTTTAAAATCACACCCAAAGAATTACAGGGGCTCTCCAAACCCTAAAGCCACTTTGCACCACTCTGGAAGATAAAGGGAGTCATAAAGTAGGGGTCTATGTAATACCTGAGTGGTTTAAAGGAGCCTTTATGTCAATGAAAATCAGGCCCAAAAAACAGGTCAAATTTGAGAGCTTCAAAAATTTGATAGTATCAGTTAAATCCTGTTACCACGATGATTTCTGAGCTTCATTACCTCCCATAATATATCATTGTAAAAACTGTTCACTGCCTGCTTTTACAGTTAGTGTAAAGAGAGCAAACTTCCAAACTCTTACTTCCCATAGTATTATTTTTCTCCTGCAATATTTATTATTATTATTATTACTTTTGCCATAGAGAATCTCATTGCAATTAGTCTGGTTTGCAATGGAGAACAGATGAAAGGAGAAATTCAATCAAATCCTTAGCACATATCGAAAGTGTTTTCACACCACACATCCCAAGAAGGTTTCCCAAAAATAATAAAGTAAAATCAAGAGCTCAAATACTTCACCCAGCCCAACAAATGCAGATTATGCCTGAATTTAAAGGGGAAGTGAAATGATTTTTCCTTCTACTCACCTGCCAAGTCCTGAGAGCTCAGGGCTCTCTGTGTTTCTTTCAGCACTTGAGATCAGAAACACCCAAGGCTGAGTGGAGAGATTTCGCCTTACACTGGTCTTATTCATTATTTGTGAAGTGCTGACAAATGTATTCAATGCTCTACACTGCACATAAACAGTCCTTGCCCCAAGGAGTTTACAGTCTACAGCCCTGATCCTGCAAGTTGTGCTATGTGGGAGGATCATCGCTGATTTCAACAAGCCCAGTCCAACTCTGAGTGGCAGTTACAATAGGCAATCTTTCCTTTGCTTTTAATAAGGGATGGATCAGGCCCAGTCATATTAGAGGTGTGATTAATGATTGTCGGAGAAAAGCAAAGTCTTGGCATGTATGGCAAGGCGCAGAGGAAGTGATTCTCTCAACTATTTTGTTTTTTAATACGTTTTTTAATGTTTCCATACAGTATGATTTGGGATCTCAAACAGCTCCCTTCCTTTTCACTTTACCTTTCAGCCTCGCAAGGCAGAGAGAAGTAGGCAACTTCTACTCCCGGGGGGATTGGCAGCTACTGTAAATGCGAAGGCTGGGGGAAGCTGGGGAAAGATTTTTTTTTCTGGAATTTTGTGCTACGTTTTTCACCTGCTCAGTCTTTCCATTTTCTGTGATCGTCCGAGGGCCCAAAACATTCCCACGCATCACTTGAGCAATTGACTTCTCATCCAAAATACTGCAATTTCCATTCCTTCCATGTTTGCACCAAGTTACCACGCCTGCCCCCTCTGCTGACTGCGGCTTGTGGAGGAGAGCTACAGCACAACACAAGACATCCAGAGACGCACAGGAGATCAGGGGAGGACAGAAGGAGCCAGAGATATAATCACTCTGGTACCATCCCCAGATGAACCATGGAGCTCTGTCCCGCATCCTGCACATGCCAACCAAAGCAGAGTGCTGGCTTTGAACCTTGGTAAGGGCTATGTGTTGTTATGACACCAGAATGTAGGGCCTCCAGAGCAAGTTTGGGTTAAGGATAGAATGGCTATTGTTATAGCTGGGGCAACAGATAAACCCGCGTGTTTCCCACCAGGATCCCATGGAGTGCCCAAAGCCTGCCTGATTTATACACTATGGCTCCAAGGGGAACAGAATAAAAACACTCACAGCCCATTGGCATGTCCAAGCAACAAACCAGTCTCACCATGCAGTAGACAGATTAAGTGGGAAAAGCACATTCTAAACCCGTCTCAGTACAGCCAAGGACTAGATCTAATGACTGGGAAGTCTCCAAAGGTTCAGGGTTCAGATGCTTATCAGAGCTGTGCAGGATCCCACCAGGCCATGCCGCCCTTTGCTCACCCCCCATGAATCTCCCCCCACCCCTACCTGGTGTTGTCTTCTTGCAGGGAAGTACCAGTGGCCTCTTATCCACTTCTGGCATCTTTGGAGGCTGGTTTTCTCTCTCCTCTGGTGTCCTCGTGGGGAGTTTCCAAGTAGAGCCAATGCTGGTGTTCAGGTGGAAAGGGTGCTAACCCCTCTCCCATTCCCCAGCATAGAGCCACTTCCTGAGGCTGCCGCTGATAGTTTATCCAGCTGGCTCAGGGACCACACCAAAAATGCAGCCACTCCCTCCAAGAGAAGAAGTCAAAATGGCTCTGTTAACCCTCCTGACCACATGAAGTAGCCTCAGCCAACCAGGAAAGAGGAATCAATACCATGTGATTGTGACCAGTCGCAGTCAACCAACCTCTTAGGAAATGTGAAAGCTGACCACCAAAATTTACTATAGCCAATTTTCACAGTGGCCCCAAACACAACATTTTACATGCATCCTTCCGCTGAGAAAAGGCTAAAAAAATGAATACAATTGTTTCTGTTTCACAAACATTTTTAGGGGTCGCAAAACAAGCAAACTTTGACAAAAACAGTTTTCACTGAAAATTACTCACCCTGCTCGCCTCAAAACACTGCTTGGGTATTTAGTAGGGCTGCAACTCTGGCCTACAAGACAGAACAACAATATTGACTCCCTTTGCAGGGCCACATCTATATTATTTCAGTAAAATGTAGGCCTGCTCTTAATCAAAGCTAACAAAAAAAACCCAACCTATTTGCAGTAACTGAAGGTCCATTTACAATTAAAGACCAGTTTAAAGGGTATTTTAAAATCCTTTTGTACCCCTCCACCAGCTACAATAACCCCTCAGAAGTTTGAAACTTAAATCTCTTTCTTCCCTAAGTTTTTAACCATTCGTCATGCATACACACCCACGCTGGTTTGATCAGTGCTGGGCTATTGGTTGTATATTTGTTGCCCGCACCCAGTAAAAAGAGGTGTTCTGAGGTATTTACTTTGGGAAAAAAATTTTTTACAAACACAAAATTTGTGGCTTGCCAACTACGCCAACATCCCTTTAATATGCAGCAAAGTAGTTTGGGGACCCTAGGTCTATCTAGAAGGACGTTACAACTTCTAATCTATAAGCACCTCCATCTGCTGTCATTGTCTCAGGACCGGGGGCTTGTCCACCTCAGGAATTTTTGAAATGGTATATCTCCACCAGACCAAAGGTCCAGTGTAGAGGTCGTGTGGAGACAACTGTGATGTTGCAGTCTATATAATTTTATAAAAATATGCTAATGAGTGAATATAATGTAACTGGAATATGCTTCATGCAAAAGGTCTCTTGTAAGGTATCATTACAAAGCTTATAATCTACTGAGTGTGATCATCCTATTTGTATAAATGTACCACTCTTGTATCTGAAACTAGAAATATGAAATATAACTCTGAGGGCCTATTGTAATTATGCAAAGTGTGGGCCATTAATAGTGTTTGGAATCTTGATGACTCCCATTAACCAGGACAATTGTCTGCAGATGGGTGTGTTTTACCTGTAAATCTTCCTGTATATATGTGTGCTGGCAAGTGGGCAATGAAGTCTTGCAGTGACATGTGATCATGTCACCTGAACTGGAATCCATCTTTAACCTGGTGTCTTTCCATTGAGAAGGAGGGGATGGAAACCCAGAGAGGGACAAAGGATTCCTGCCTTATGCAAAAGATATATAAAAGGGGTGGAACAGAACAAAGGGGGGAGAGGAGCCATCATGAAGAATCTCCTAGCTACCACCTGAGCTGGAACAAGAGCTGTACCAGGGGAAAGAATTGTGCTCAGGCCTGGAAGGTGTCCAGTCTGAGGAAAAAACTTACTGAAGCATCTCTGAGGGTGAGATTATCTGTATTCAGTTTGATTAGACATAGATTTGCGCATTTGCCTGTTACTACTTGGAACCACTTAAATCCTACTTTCTGTATTTAATAAAATCACTTTTTACTTATTAACTCAGAGTATGTATTAATACCTGGGGGAGCAAACAACTGTGCATATCTCTCTATCAGTGTTATAGAGGGCGAACAATTTATGAGTTTACCCTGTATAAGCTTTATACAGGGTAGAATGGATTTATTTGGGTTTATACCCCATTGGGAGTTGGGCATCGGAGTGTTAAAGACAGGAACACTTCTGTGAGCTGCTTTCAGGGAAACCTGAAGCTTTGGGGCAAGTAATTCAGACCCTGGGTCTTTGTTGGAGCAGATGGGTGTGTCTGGCTCAGCAAGACAGGGTGCTGGGGTCCTGAGCTGGCAGGGAAAGCAGGGGCAGAAGTAGTCTTGGCACATCGGGTGGCAGCACCCAAGAGGGTTTCTGTGACCCAACCCATCACAGCGTCACTGTGGGGCTTGTAGCAGGATGATTTACCCCACTTTCAAATTGGGGCGGGTCACCCTGGAAAAAGCCTGGCTTTGCATCAGTGCAGAGCATCTATGCTGAGGATTTGCATGAATGTAGTCAGACCAGTACAAACATCCCTAATGCAAACTAGCACGCAGCCAGGGCTCTGCACCCCAATTGTGTAAATGAGACAGAGGAATGCTTTTCCACAGTCAGATCTCACTAACCAGGATCACTTTGTTATGCTCTACTTCTAGCTATCTTAGGTCAGATTTGTGGTCAGGAAGGAATTTTCCCCAAGGCCAGAATGGCAGAGACCCTGAGGGGTTTTCACATTCCTCTGCAGCATGGGGCATGGATCTGAACTAAAGTAAATGGTGGAGTCTCTGTATGGTGAAGTCTTTCAGTCAAGATTTGAGGACTTCAGTAACTCAGTCAGAGGTAACAGGCTTATTGCAGGAGGGAGGTTCTGTGGCCTGCAGTGTGCAGGAAGTCCAGACTAGATGATCATGATGGTCCCTTCTGGCCTTAAAAGTCTATGGGTCTAATTCTACAGCCCCCGTATTATAGTTTCTGAGCATCTCACAATGGTTAATGTATTTACCCTCCCAAAACCCCTGTGCGGTAGTGCTGTTATCCCTATTTGACAGGCTGGGAACTGGAGCAGGGAGAGACAAAGTGTTTGCCCGAATTCACACAGGATATCTGTGTCAGAGCAGGAAATTGAACCAGGGTCTCCTGAGTCCTAGGCTCATGCTCTAACCACTGGGCCATACTTCCTCTCTACTTCAGCTCACGATTCTTAAAAAACAGAGCTGGCTGAAAGAGATCAAAAATCCCGACGACGTTTTTTGTTAACATTTCAACAACAAAAAGGAGTGGGGGAAATCCACAAAAATTGTTTCCCCAGTTTTTCATCCAGCTCTGTTTAACAGTATGTGTTGAAAGGAAAATCTATAAGCAAACAATCAAAATGCTTTACCTACTGTCCAGCTTCCTGGTCATGCTTACACCAGTGTAATTTCATTGACTTCAATAGATTTACTCCTGATTTTCCCCTATGTAAACGAGAACGGAGTCAGACCCAAATTCTCTAATGTGTTGGTCACACAGTTCATCAGGAAGGGCCTCTTTTCTCCCGGACACTTTTCACCCACTTATCTGCTGTACCCCTCTAAGATAGAAGCCTGGTATCAGACTGGTTATTAGCTAATTAGATAGACTCAAGCCATACATTTCCGATTCGATTTGAACACTGTAACATTCATTGATTTTGGTTCATTTGATTTTTGGGTTATAAATATAGAGACATTTTGCAAAATGCAGATCCAGATCTTGGACACTCCCAAGGGTTGTGGGTGCTCAGATCCAGGGTTTGATTCCAAGTCCATCCAAAATGTTAGCAATGTGGTAAAGGAGAAAACTGGAAGAACCATGAGCTTGCTACCTTTCTTCATAAACCCTGCAAATTCCACAAGGAAACTTGCAGAGTCTACATTTTCGCCATCAAGAAATAATCCCCTCCTTTTACATTTCTCTCCACTCCCTCCCACTCTCTCATGCGCCCAAAAAAAGCTGTTTCCAGGCACAACTGGTTTGAGAAACTGTGGATGATTCTGTTAAAATTGCTGACTTTGGGCTTGGGACCACAAGCCAGTTTGGGACAATCCCCTCTGGTCCTTTCTCCAGCTAATTTATAGCAACATTTGTTGAGACAAGGAGTTATGGTCTGTAAAAGGCCTGCTGTCAGCCTCTCATAAAACCCCAGCACCCTGTCAAAAAAGGGCCGGAGCCTGGGAAGAAAGTTTCAGCAATGATCAGCTGCTTTCCAGATGGGTGGCCTTCTACACAGCGTTCAGTCCCCGAGGTCCAATAAACCAGCCCTGATTTTGCACTTTAAAAAAACAAAGATACAAACCCTCCTCTACTTTCTGTTAGGGCTTTATAAACACACTCCCAGACTCTGTGTCAAATTTATTAAGGAGAAAATAATTCTGTTGTCTCCCTCTCGCTCTCTCTCTCTTTGCATTCATATGCCCAAGGCTTCTAGCTCCTAGAAGGGGAAGGGAGAACCATACCATGATTTATAGCCCTCTGGGTTGTTTTCCCATCAAAAACAAAAGGAGGGTGGCAAGCAAGTCACTGAGTTGAGGTATTGGCCCCCAGGCATAAAACCACCCAGAGGAGGCAATGTTTGTTCTCAGTCTGGTATAAATTCTGTGCCTGGTCCTACCTCTGCATCCCAACACACTGCAAGGCCATGGGATCAAATAAGAAAGAAGGTTACATTGACTGACTCAGGAACTAGAAAACACTACGTTTTGCACCCAATAGGGTGCAGTTGACTTTGAATCTCAGAAGGGGTGATACCTCCTTTGTAAAGCGTTTTGAGATCAACGGATGAAAAGCACTGCATAAGAGTTAAGTGGTATTATTAATGCATCTAGTCCAGCCCCCTGCCAGGCAGAATGCTTCTCTTCAGTACATTTATCAATGTTTCCTGCTGTGTAAGTTTAACTATGGCAAGCAATGGGTCTTCTCCCTCGGCCTCTGGATAATTATTCCACCAGCTAACAGAGCTATCTATGTAGGTACTTTTAAACTTTGCCCATCACTGCGGTAGGGGAGTGCAACCCAATGTTTTCCCTCATAGTCAGCCTACATTGTCCCATTTCATCCCATTATCCCTCTTTATTGTGCTGAATTCCTCTCTCCGCTCCCCCCCCCCTTCAAATTAAATCCTGGCCCCACTGAAGTCACTGGCAAAACTCCCATTGATTTCAGCTGGGTCAGGCTTTCATCCCTGGTGTTACCCCGTGGATAACTGGAGAGGACTGCTATGGCCCCTGCTATTTAGCCAAGCTGTACATATTTAGCTCTCAGTCTTTTCTTATCAGCCAATGCCTCCAACCTGTTTTGTTTCTCTTCTCTGAACTCCCTTCAGCCTGCAGTTAGGTTATTCTTTATCGAACACTATAAATGTGTCCAGAACTCAATATGCTATTCCAAGTGCCACCAAACCAGAGCTATGGCCTATCGCCTCCTTGTCCTGCTTTGCTTGATAAAAAGTGTCACATTGAGCACCCAGACATTCAATTGTGTCGGGTAGCAAGAAATTGCTTCTAGCTTGATCCTGCAAGGTGCTGGGCACTCTAGCCTCCATCCAGCAAATAAATTAAACATGTGCTTAACTTCACTCATTAGGCCTACTGGAGTCAATGGGGACTACTTAGGCCTTTAATGTTAAACATGTGCTTAGGTGCATTGCTGGATCAGGCCTAGAGGGCTCAGCACTCCAGCTTTGCACAATCAGTCTCTTACTCTGAAATGTTTTTGGGGACAAGAGCTCTCTTTTTATTACATATGTACAGCTCCTAGCACAATGGGGCCTCGATCCCTGATTGAGGCATTTAGGCAATATTGTAATACACATTAATAATAAATACATAAAGCTGGCTAAAAACTGCTGAATGTTTTTCATTGAACTCTTGCAATTTTGAAATAATTTGACCAGCTGGTCAAAAAGCAGCAACATTTTCATCAGCTTTTCAAAAATTGGAAAGGTTTTGACCAGCTGCAATAATAAATGGATCTCAGCTACCAGAACAGCACAGAAGGGGAAAAGTGGCCTCTCAGACTAATATCTCCAAAGCCTTTTATTTGTGTAGAGTATCAGGGTGTCTTACAGAACACTAAAGAGAAGCAAGGGTAGAAAAAAAGAATTAAAGCAAGGCGAATGACCTCTCTCTCAAGCAGACATTATTATATCAGGATTATGGCACCACATGAGCTGTCAGTGGAATATAAATATCCTAGACACTGAATCTGCAAACTCTGATATGCGTGCTTAACATTACGCATGTGAGTAATCCCACTGAAGTCAATCAGATTACTCATGTGCTGAAAGTTACACCTGTGCTTGAGTGATCAGGGTCAGAGAGCTCAGCACCTTGCAGGACTGAGCCTTTCCCCTTCCTCCCCTTTCACTCAGCTTGGACAAGGGAAACAAATGAGTGTTGTATATTCTGGTTCTCATGCACTAGCACAATGCTGCAAACCCTGTCTGAGAACGTTTCCATCCGTATAAACAGTTTTCATTTCAACCGAAGCCATGAAAACATTTATATGCTAATATTTTGTAAAACCATCTATTTTAAAACTCGGTTTTTGACCTAAACTACCTAACAATATCCCTTTAATATCCTGAATCTGTGTGTGCATACAAATAGAAAATAGGAGTAGAGGATTTTTTCTGTATGATTCATTACATGCCAAAGCAGTTTACAAAATATGGGCCCGATCCTGCAAACAAGACTGGGAGTAGCACTTTCCACTATGCGCAGACCCATTGATTTCAGTGCACTACGTCCAGTACTAATTGTTTGCAGGATTGGTCCCCAGAGAAACCAGTCCTGCAATTCTTATTCAGGCAAAACTCCCTTAGAGTCAATAATACGTTTCATAGATTCATAGTGTTTAAGGCCAGAAGGGACCATTAGATCATCTAGTCTGACCTCCTGTATAACACAGACCATTACATTTCACCATTATTCCTGTATTGAGCCCAATAACTTGTGTTTGGCTGAAGCTTATTTTCCAGAAAGGCATCCAATCTTGATCTGAAGACAATCCACCTCTTCCTTAGATCGTTTTTTCCAACGATTAATCACCCTCCCTGTTAAAAAATGTCTGCCCTATTTCCAGTTTGAATTTGCGTGTGTTCAGCTTCCAGCCACCAGTTCTTGTCAACCCTTTCTTCACTAGATTAAAGAGCCCTTTAGTATTTGATATTTTCTCCCCAGGAAGGTCCTTAGACAGTGTACTCAAGTCACCTCTGAGGTTTCCTTTTGACAAGCTAACCGGATTGAGCTCTTTAAGTCTCTCACTGGTAAACAGACATTTCCTCCAGCCCCTGAATCGTTTTCATCGCTCTTTTCTGCACCCTCTCCGATTTTTCACCATCCTTTATAAAACATGGACACCAGAACTATATGCAGTACCATAAGCGCTGACTCCGTGGGTGCTCCGGGGCTGGAGCACCCACGGGGAAAATTTAGCGGGTGCTCTGCATCCACCGGCAGCCAAGCTCACCGCCTCGCCCCCCCCACCTCACCTCCTCCTCCCCTGAGCGTGCCACGTCTCCGCTCCTCCTTCCCTCCCTCCCTCCCAGCGCTTTGCGCCGCCAAACAGCTGTAGCAAGCTCTCAGAGGGAGGGGGTAGGAGCAGGAACGTGGCGCGCTCAGGGGTGGAGGTGGGACTGGGGCGGGGATTTGGGGAAGGAGTCGAATGGGGCAGAGAGGGGGCGGAGACTTTGGGGAAGGGGTTGGAATGGGGGCGGGAGGGGGCAGGGCAGGGGGGGTTCGAGCACCCACCGGTGCCAGAAGAAGTCGGCGCCTATGTGCAGTATCCTATCAGTGTCACCAATGCCACATACAGAGGTAAAATCACCGCCCTACTGCTACTCGTTACTCCCCTATTAATACATCCAAGGATCACATTAGCTCTTTTTGCCACAGCATCGCTCTGGGAGCGAATTTCAATTCCTTGTTCACTATGACCCCTAACTCCTTTTCCAAGTCACTGCTTTCCAGGATACAGTCCCCTAGTCTGTAGCCACAGCCTGCGGTTCCATGTTCCTGGAGGTATACATTTTGCATTTGGCTTAATTAAAACACCTTTTGTTTGAATGAGCTCAGATTATCAAATTGTCCAGATTGCTCTGTCTGACTGCCTTGTAAGGACAGAATAAGGTCCTCAGGAATGGCTCTAAACAGATAGTCAAGTGCTGAATGCCTTCACCCCCTGGGAGAAGGGTGACAAACAACCAGCAAAATAAATGCAAACTCACAAGACTCTGTAAATCTAAAACCAAAAACATCCCCAAGTTTTCCCCATCTCTACTAATACCCTATTCATTCCTAGCCTAGCATTTAGTCCTCCTATGAGCACGTACACTTCTGCAGGAGAGAGACGAAACATCCCATGTAGTTTCTCTTTAATACCTAATTAAAAAATCCAGACACCTCAGAGTTACTCAGGGTGAAATTCTGGCCCCACTAAAGTCAATGGCAAAACTCCCCTGGACTTCACTGGGGCTAGTATTTCACCCTCAGACTCCAGGATTTGGATTGATTTTTCTTTGAGAGCTCCACAGCGATTATACCATTTTCCATCAACGCAATATCCATCAACATCAGCAACAGCAGCCGTGTTTGGTACAGCAGTGAATTCTCAGTGGAAGCCCATTGGAACTTAGCAGTGTTGGATCAGTGTTATTACTGCATTTTTTATAGGCATAACATTGCCTCATTAGATGTGTTGAGAACTAGAGCCCCTTTGCAAAGCATTAATGCCTCACAGCCATCATTAATAAGCTGTTACCGCTGAGGTGCAGGCTTGCCACAAAACATTATTATCAATGATTCCCTTGCAGCTTTGCCCGTCTACAGAATTTGGCACAGATAGTAAGTACAGTAAATGGGAGTTTTCCAATGAACCATCGTCAGGCCTGTGCTCTATCTAGAGTGACTACTGGAAGCCAGAAGTGTTTAAGCAAAGCTAGATAAAATCTGCAGGGCCCAGTATTGTTTCTTTCTGGCTTCCTGCAAGTAAACAGACGTGTTTACAAGGGGCTGTACATTAGCATCAATCATACGGCCATTTTGTTTACAGTAGAGGAATTTCCTGCAGGCTCTTGCTCTCCTGGTTTCTTTCTTTTTGTATTTACTCTTGTTCAAATGCAATTTAAAGAAAGCCACAGGTTGTCCAGATTGAATGCAAAATGCTACACACTGAAATCTGAAACCGGCTATAATTCATGCCCATGTTTATCTGGGCTTTTTTCTTTGTTAATTAACACATATTTTACCTTTAAAAAAAAATACAGAAACCACTGTCCCACCCTAGCTGATTCCTCTGCACTTCACAATGAGAAACTTCCATTTTTTTTTCTAAGCAATTGTTGTCATCAGCAGGTCTATAGAATATCACAAGAGAGAAAGGGAGAAAGAACATGAGGAAAGTCAGCGGACCTTCTGATAAGGACTTAGGGTCTGATCCAAACACCACTGAAAGCCACACGTTGATCTCAGTGGGGTTTAGATCTGATCCTACTGCAGGGCAGTAAACAGGAAGGCATTCTGCCTCAAGTCAGGACTGTCCTAGCCACTTAGATCCTAGCCTTAACAGACCAAAACTCCCTCTGACTTCAATGGGAATTTGGTTTGATCAGGATCACTGAACATGGCTGTAGCATATAGGAATTGGGTGTTGTCCCTTTAAGTAGCTTTGGAGCCCTCTCATGGGCTGCCCTGTCTTCTATCACAGGGTACTCTACATTTCGAGCTGCAGGGTGTAATTCCCAGCTTGAGGAGGAGACATCACCGCACTAGCTAAACATAGAGCACAGACACAGCAACATGAGCGGAGGACGTGCTTAGCATCTCAGCTGGCACTTGGGCAGCTAGCCCCTCTTGCCACGAGTACCACTGCAGCTACCCTTCTATGGCTGGCGCCCGAGCTCGAGCCGAGCTCGCCCGGGTATATCTCCGCGAGCAAGGCATGACGCCGCTGGTGCCACCATGAACTTGATGAACTATTCCCGGCTGAGACGGCAATAGATAAATCTTGAACGAAAATCAAAGAGGCAACCAGCAAAAAGATCATGCCCTCGGGGGCACTTCTCACCCAGCAGAATGCAAAAGGTTTGAACCTTCACCCATAGCAACCAATCCGTTCTCCACCTGCCAAAGAGGCAAGCAATGTGCAAGGGTTTTTATTGACTAAGCTGTTTGCCGTCAGTACTGACGGGTCGTGTGACTGATCATGTTGGCTTGAGGCTTCCTGCTGTTTTATTACCCCTGGTTTGAGTGTAAATGCGTACAAGAGCTCAGCCAGGGGCAGCTACAGGAGACAGGCAGTTATTTGCCAGCACAGCGGAGAAGGGAGTGATGGTAGATCCTCTCAAAAGGCTGGTTAGTAGGTGTAATGGGGCATGCTGAGTCGGGGCTGACTCAGCACCCAGTCACTCCAATCCCCACATGTATACTTCAACTGGGAGCTGATTGAAAGGCAGACAGTTGGCTGAGGGTGCCAGTTAACTGAGGAGGATACAGGTGAGGGGCCAGTTAGGTGAAAGTTACCCCACACGCGCATACACACAGCCACTGGCACTACAGAAGCAGACAGGAAGGACATGGTAGGGAGAAGAGTAGGGAGCTTGAAAGAAGGTAGAAGTAGCTGTTTCTAATTCTGTGCCTTGGCCCAGACGCAAGTAAGGGAAACTGGCTACTGACTGTAAATCGCACGTAACTAACTCTCCAGGCTGTGGCCTGCTGAAGGGATAAAATAAAGCATGAGGTTGGCTAAGAACACCTGGAGTTGTGGTGGTCCGTTACCGAGGCTGGAAAAGACCTGAGGAGGGTCATGAGGATAGAGTTGTGATGGGGTATGCAGGCCCCATGCAATGTGTGGAGAGGAGAAGGCTCGGGTCTAGGTACTCAACGGTATTTAGGTGCCAAACTGCCCTTGACGATCTGGGCCCAGAAAGCTCTGCATGAACAGGGGAGGCACCATCTGTTTCGGCCCTCACTGCAGGGGGCTCAGCCAGGAGGAAGTGGAGCAGGGGCCAGCTGGACATGGGTGCTTAGAAGGAAGGAGGAAACAAGAGTGAGGTTGGGGAGTTCTCATGGGGCCACTCTCCATGCTGATGACAATGCAGAAGCTCCAGTTCACCACAGAATCTGGCCCAGCATGCCTCGCTTGTCAACATCCACTGTACAAATGCCAGCTAGTCAATACACGTCTATGGCCCAGTCAGGGCTGGGCTGGAAGAGATGGGGATTCGCACGTGGGACATCTTTACTCATCTCCACTGATGTATAGCTCCATAAATGTACGAACCCCCAAACCCATTCAGAACGTTACATCTACCCAGAGGCAGCGCATCCTCATCTCCCTTCCGCTGCCTCTATACTCTTCCAGTTCAGCACCATCTGCTGGGTCTGGATTCAGCAACGCAAGCAGGCCAACCAGCTTCCAGTTCCATCTTGCTGCATCTCCACTGAGCAGTTTCCCCCTCTAGGCAAGGGAGGAAAAGGTTGGGCCTTGGCAACGGAGAAGGAACAAAACTTCCTGATTCTGTGAACCAGTTTACAAAGAGACATCCTGCTGCACATCCGTGTGTTACAGGTGCATACAGCCATGAGCCATGTCTGTTAGCACCACCTTCAACTGGCACATCCTGCTACATGGATACTTGGCGCTCTGGGGAAAATGTAAGATGTTAGCGAGTCCTGAGCTGTCTCCTGGCAGGTTCCCAGCCCCTGTTCCTGCATTCAGCACTAGCTGGCCTGCTCCCCTAGGATAGAGTCTTTACATCCCCAGATCGCTGTGGGTTTTCCTCTCCCATGCTGTGTCCTTTTCCCCATAAGGACCAAATGTCCCCCATTGCTTCAGGCTGTCAGAGGACTGCCAGGTTCACACACACATTGCCAAATATTAACCCAGGATAACAGGCTGGCACTGGCAGGCTAGTGAGGGCCAGCCGGGCTGAAACATATTAACACCCTGGCTGCTTCACCGTGCGAACCAATATTGTTTATTGAGCGGCTATATGCTCAATGGGTAGGGCACTAGACAGACTCAGGAGACGTGCATTGGATTCTAGGCTCTGCCACTGACCTGCCATGTGACTTTAGGCAAGTCATTTCACCTCTCCTGCCCCTTGTCTACTTAAGCTGTTTGAGGCAGCATGGTCCAGTGGTTAAGGTGCCTCCCAGGTTCAATTCTCAGCACCGTCACCGACTTCCAGTGTGATGTTGGACAAGTCACCTAATCTCTCTGAGCCTCAGTCCCATCTCTGGTAATGGGAACAACACTCCTTCCTGTTTGCCTTGTCTAGGGGGCCAGAAACTGGAGCCACTGCTCAGAGCCAGAGCCAGGAACCGGAGCCAAGGGTCAGAGCTGGAAGCAGGAACAGGGCTGGCGCAGGACAGGAGCAAGAGCAATCAGGGCTGTGGGCTGAAGCACTGATCAGGCAGTGACGTGCTGCTGAGCTTAAAAGCAGGCCTGGTGGCTCCCCTCAGCCAATCAGACAGGCTGGTCAATCCAGTGGTCCTACCGCAACTCCGAGCTCATTAATTTGACTGGAGGCTGGGCTGGCTAGGCCAGAGGCTCAGTGCTTGCTCCTGACAGCAGGAGGAAGGGAGGTGACCATTTACCCATCACTCAGCAACCCCGAATCCAAGCTTGTAAAATACACTCAACAGAATAAACATCAGGGTTGGCTGGTGTATTCAGTGTAATACCACCACTGAAGGGAATGCAGCTAAGGAAAAGCTAACCACATTCTCGATCAGCTGAATAATGCAATGCCCGTTATGACAGGAGACACGCAGCCAATGCCTATCGCTACACTCACTCAATGTCAGTATCACCAACGCCTTCTTGGAATACCATAATGAAGAGCACTAATTTGATTCTTAATATTGCCTTGCCTCAGGACCCATTGCTTTTGGTCCCGGGACATACTGAAACGATCAATGACCTTTATCACCCAATCCCTGCAAAAAATTCTCTCTGAAGGGCTTTAAAGACTAGCTGTGTAAAGAGCGCTTTGGGGTGTGGCTCTGACGCCTAGGCAGGGAGGTGGGTTCAGCACCCGAGCTCCAGCCTGCGTCACACCTTCAAAGAGCGGTCTACACAGCTATTTTTGAGAGCGCTGGCCTGAGTCTGTCACCCCAGGCTGGGAGTCTCACTGCCACAGGCTGTGTAGACATATCCTTAAAGAACCTTCCTCAGGGCTTGATCTTCCTCTCAGTAAAGGCAAATGGCAAATCTCCCATTAGGGACAGGCTCAAGCCCTTAGAAAAGATGACTTCTCAGAGGCATAAGAAATCAGAGGGATCCCTAAGTAGCTAGCTAGTGCCTTGCAAGGTGACAGGTGCTTTAGAAATGCCATCGATGAGACAGCTGGATTACATCAGCTGGAGGAAGAATGGGGCTCTTTGACGCAGGGGCTGTCGTTTTGTTCTGTGTTTGTACAGCACCTCACACAATGCCTCCTAGCCCAGGTCTAGGGCTCCTAGGCAAAACAATACGAATAACAACCCACCATTCTGAAGGGCTGTCATTAACAAGGACACACCAATACCCCAATGTTCAGTCATTGTCTCACGTGGCTCGTATTGGCCATGCATTGACTGGCACTCCCATCCTCAGTGGGGTTTCAAGAGGTTAATTTGTTGTGTTTTTTCATTGGAAGAGTGTTTTCCTGGTCATTTGCAAATTATAGCCTTGAGAAAAAGGCGGCGACATTTCACAGTTTCTGGGATGCTTTTCACCACTAACACTCAGCCACTTCTGGGGTGGAATGTGGCAGCTCTTTAACAATGCACAGGAACGTTTACGCAACAGTTTAGGACAGGAAGTGAAGGATACCTTGTAATTTTGAATGGACCTGGAGACGGCTTGTAAAATCTCTACCAGAACTAGCTCAGAACTAACAATTGAGGCAGAAGTAACGTGTTTTAAAACAGAACTTTGCTGTGGCCACAGTGAGGACTTTTACATTATCGCCATCTAGACCTTGTGTTACAGAAGCACCTAGAAGCCACAAAGGGTTGGCATGGAAGCAGAGGCACAGAAATTTGAAGGGACTTGCCCAGGGTCACACACCAGGTCAGCAGCAGAGTTGGGTACATACCACCGGAAGTACAGTGATATGGCCAGACTGTGTCTTTAAGGAAGGACACAGCCTCCTGGAGCTGCTCAGCTTGCACAGCGAATGCAGCCACTACACCACCCCGTGGGTACGTACAGCCCGCATTGCCCTGTGCGGCTGGCCAGTGCCACGGGGAACAAGGGCATGCACCCAGGAGCGAGGCAGATGGCTGGAAGGCGTGCCTGTACTCAGGCGAGAGGAGAGACTGCAATTGTGCCTGATCCTATAGGAAGTCACAAAGACACACAGATATGGAAGAATGGCTCCTTGTGCCTTCCCACCTTAGCACACTCCTGGGAGGGCAGGCACAATCTTTCCCCCCCCTTGGAGAGCTTGGGTTACTTGCTTTGTGAGAAAAGACCCTGTCCTTGGCCAGGAAGATAAATGAGTTACAACTGGGGGAGTTATTCACGTTTAATGCACAGTAGGAAGCAATTGGATAGCAAGAAGATACCGGACATCTTCATTCTGGTCTTCTCTTCATAAGAAAGTCCCCATAGCAATGTAAAAAGGCTTGAATCCCAGGTGCTTTGGTCTCCCCTGCACATCAGCGTCGTTTGCCGGGAATATTTATTTAGTAAACGCTCAGTACCAAGGTTCCTTTATTCCGTGTATATTAACACCCAAACCTGACATCCCCTTTGCGACGGCAGTGCTGCCGCAGGGGCAGCTTAGGCAGATGTTAGAGACCCAGCAGAGAGCCCAGCTATGATGATATTACAAGGGATTCGGTCCATTCGGATTGCTAGCCAGTATTGCAAATAAGTAAGAACAACATTTTAAATCCTCTTTCCCCCTTTATGATTCTAAGCATGTTATAACATGCTTCCTAGTCCTGCACAGCTGGGTGGGTTTATATCATGTGCTTTAGAACCACATGGAACGTCATAAGAGCTTCCACATTAGGACCTGGTTCAGCAAAGCATTTAAATACACGGCTACACCCCACACTGAATACAATGTACAAACTAAGCACACACTCACATGCAGTGCTGAATAGGAGTGGACAGCTGCAAAGACAAGGCTTTGGGTCAGGCCCTGATTGCCACTTATCAAACTCCGATTCCCTCTGCCAAGGCCCAGGGCTGATCCAGGGCACTTGGGACCCAGATCCATTAGCTCGGTCCTGACTGCCAGGACTCCGCGGGCGGGGAGGGAAGAGGGATGCGCTACTAATGCCCTGTCCACCAGCCCACAGGAGCAGGATGTTGTAGATTGGAAGATGAGGCACAAATTTTTCAAAAGAGGCCTCTGATTTTGCGTCTCTCTCTTTTTGGGTGCCGAGTTCGGGACAGCTCAGGCCTGACTTTCAGAGGAGCTGAGCCACCTGCATCTCCCATTGACTTCACTGTCATAGAAGGTGAGTGGAAAAAGCAAGATGAGAACCAGGATCTCCTACTGCCTAGTTCTCTGCTCTAGCCACTAGGCAATACCTCCCTTCTTTCTCTGATACACTAATGCAGCAAAAATGTCAATGCCAGGTTCATACAGGATATTCTGTTCATTTATAAAAGGAACTTTCATTTAAGAACTCAGCCAATCTCCTTTTATCCTCCCAAAGGAACTCATTTTACATGTCCCTCCATACTGACCCCCAATAGCCATTGTAGGGCTTTTTAAAAATACACTGAGAAGCATCTTGCAGCTGCCAGGCTCCATTAGGGAATCAGTTTGTGTCACCCCAGGTGCTCCTTGGGAGACAATGAGATCCAAACAGGCTATCCCTGAAATTTACACCAAACCTACTTGCTTTATCTAAATTACTGAGTTTATCTTAGACGCTCCTGAGAGCCTAATTAACTACATGTCAGCACCAGGCACTGGCAGGAAAGCCTTAACTCCTTGGAACACAGACACCAGTTCCTTCTATAGCTCACGGCACCCTTCCTGTTTCATTGACTTGTCAATTGTCGTTACATCAACTCAGGGCAACCCCTGATGTTATTGACTCTCGACATGCTGGCAGTGGTGAAAGAGCCTGTGTGGCTCCCGTTTCGGTTGGTGGCTCTTAGAGGTTACAGCTGCTTTTAGATAATTTTCAATTGCTAAAGAAGATATGACAGCAGCGGGCCTTTGAGTCTCCTAGGGAGGATGTCCAATTAGCTTGCTTTAAGGAGTCCCACAAGTATTGCAGAGAGAACTGCTCCTTGGCCGCGCAGTGGGCCAGCGACAGCACAAGCATGCAGGCAATCGGTGTTCATGCCCCATTCCCTTCTCCTCAGGCAGGCAGAGGCTGTGGAAGTGCAAGGCCAGCCCCACGCCAGGGGTTTGCGCACCCGTGAAGCTACATCCAGCAGGACACGGATGCAAAGAGCAAGCATCTAAGAACCTGCTGAGTTTCCCCCTGGAGCAAGGAGAAGAAATGCCTCATACAAGGGACTGCAGAGGTAAATGAGAAGAATTAGTCTATATCCCATAGACTCCAAACTCTTGCATCACACCACCTTCCTCTCTCTCTCTCACACACACACACACACACACACACACACACACACACACACACACAC
>NW_020664585.1:16792235-16803189 GCF_002925995.2 Terrapene triunguis
ACACACACACACACACACACACACACACACACACACACACACACACAGAGAGAACACCTCAAAGCTGTTCCTGGTTTTTGGTCACCCTCCCAGTGTGCTCCAGACTCTGGAGTCTTTGCTATTCTTTCTACACCAATTGTCCTGGTAACATGTACTTTGCTTGATCGCTGTGCGGCTGGTCCCATACGAAGGACATCTGGATTGTGATCACCATCAGGAAGTGCCTGGCTCGCTGAAGGAGGAGTTATACCTTCACACAAGAAGGTCACTCACATTCTGTGCTGTCAGGCACCTACTGCTTTTGAGAGCCACTCACAAAACTCCCCTGGAGTGGTCAGAGCCATCTTCTCCCTGGAATTTCTGATCTGCATCTGCCTTGGGAAGATAAGAGACTAAGTCTGGGATTCCAACCAAAGTCTTTCTCACATGGTGGCACACTTCAGTTCCCGCTGTGCCCAGGTGGAATATCATGCACAGAGCATCTGCCATAATTAATTCTCAAGAGTGCAAACAACACGTGAAAGGCCCCCTCCCCCCAATGCAAAGCAAAGGCCTTCTGGAGTTTAAGCTTACAACTGTTCCCAGGGGAGATTTTTAGTGCAAAGCAATGTGCCAGCCAAAACCAACCCAATTGTAGTTGGTTTTGATCTTTACCAGGAATTACTAGCTCCCCTCTGGGAGAAAATCCACCAAGTGAATTTTGTTTCCAGTCAGCTCTGACTCACTCCACCCCACTAGGACATCCAGAACATTTCATACAGCGGCCGTTTAAAGCGCAGCGATCTGTGACACCCACTATTGACGCGAGAATACATTGGGGGGAAATAGCTGGGGGCTGGCCTGCCAAATGTTGAAAAGCAGCTTCTAAATTATGCCTGTGATTTTATGAGTGAGAGTCTTCAAATCTGCAAAGACTTGGCTGTGCACACGTAAACCGGGTCATTGCTTACAGCGTTAGGCCTCTAACTTCCCCCAATCTGTTCAAAGTAACTTCAGCTGCAGAGGGCAGTGTGCAAAATCTGCACATGCAAAGTCACTGGTGCATATTTACACATTGCTTCATGTGGACCAAAAAAAATGATGGGCTGCTCCAGTTTTTCTATATTCTATTGTTAAGCAGAGAAGAAGTGGCATAACCAATCAGCTAAAAACCTGGAATAATCTCCTTTTGCCAAGGAATGTGGTGGGTTCTCTGTCACCCGGAGTCTGTAGATCAAGACTGGATGTCTCTAGATATGCTCTAGGTCAGCCAGATGTTATGGGCTCAATGGAGGAATCACTGGGTGAAATTCTATGGCCTGTGTTATACAGGAGGTCAGACTACATGATCATCTGGCCTCAAAAGCCATGAATCCTCTCCCCAGGCTCTTTGAAAAGAAAGAATTCCAGTTGAATGATACCCAGAGATGGGCCAAACCAGAACACAGATTCTAGCACCCCCAAACTTCGGAGAGATATAAAATCAGAACCAGGACCCATATTTTGCAAATGGCCCCCATAGGATTATGATAAAAAATTAGTAAATTAACCTACCAATACCTAAATCGCTATACATCATCTTACAATAGAGTGCTCTAATAACCAGCCATAGAAGCCAGGTACAGAGGCTTTTCCAGCACATATTGGATTTTGATGCCTTTAGGCACCATCATTTTGGCTTGACACATAACTCACCTCTCAGTCCGTCTTGTCCCAACAAACGCCACAATTTAAAAGAGAATGTCATGGGACTTTGCAATGGGAGTAACGGTTCTGGAAAGCAGCTGGTATTACACATAGCTCATTCAGTACCTGCTAAGACAGGGACATGCTGGCCGCCACTTCCCGCAGCTCCCATTGGCCTGGAGCAGCGAACCACAGCCAGTGGGAGCCGCGATCGGCCGGATCTGCGGACACGGCAGGTAAACAAACCGGCCCGGCCCGCCAGGGGCTTTCCCTACACAAGCGGCGTCCCAAGTTTGGAAAACACTGTGCTAAGGGATCCTTTGTGATCTACTGGTGCAAGCACACCCCAACCCTGTGTGTTTTAACTCAGCAAACAGCACAGATATTCTGCTGTCGTTTAGGGGGAGGTGTGAAGATGCCTCTGGGATCAGATCTCAGATATCCTGGGGACACACAGATGTATTCAGGTTTGCAGTCCAGGTCACAGCGACCCTGGATCAAAACCCTGTTTAGAATCCTATCTGATGGCATAGAATGGGAAAGGGATGTTACCAAAAACCTCTGGCAAGCGATTAAGTGGGAGCTCTGTCTTTAGAAGTCTCAGGGCTTGGCACAAGGATGCCTATGAGGCCTTGCGTCAGAGATGCCCCGTGATTATCAGACACAAGCTGTGGATAATTAGAAGAACTGCCTGATTCAGGATTCAAGTAGGATGAACCTGACAATGTCTCTCCACATTCTTGATGGGGGTAACAAGATGCAGTGACCTCAGAAGACACATTTTCATGAATGTCCTAGGGTCAGTTGCACCTTCATACTTTGTTGCACATCTATTGTGTGTGCAGAGAACATGTGCAACTGTAATCATTTTGGCAGGGCAAACATCTGCGCTTGCTAAATTTGTGGGCATGGTTTAGCAGCTCAATCGAAAATTACTCCCTAGAAACTGCAGCTGTTTACAATCCAGCAAGCACCATTTACTAGAACATACCACCTCCCAATCACTCACCTTGATGGAAGGGTCCCCGAGGGTTTTCACTAGAAAGTCCTTTTTTCCTGGGATTAATATCTCCACCACTTCGGTTCCCATTAGGCGGAAGCTTGGCCCACAGGCTGCCACTAATCAAAGACACAACAATCATTTACAATCATCTCAGGATGTTTCACGTTTAGAAATCTGCCTCAAACAGCACCAACTTCTGGGATGAACAGTCCTCTCCTACCTCCAGTCTATACCCCACCAATGTCTTCAATCATTCATTATTTTTATTAATAAATATACACATAAGTTAATGCCCAACAGCTCCAGTGAGGTCTGGTTCTCCATCCTGCTACGTGCTGTACAAACACAGCTAACAAGACAGCCCTTGCCCCAGAGAGCTTTGGCAAATACAAATTAACCTGTGAAATGGACTTAAGTGCATTCAGGGCCCAATCCAAGTTCCATTTCGATCAGTGGAAAGACTCCCCGTTGATTTCAGTGGGAGCTTGATCAGGCCCCTTGCATTTTGCAAACAACAATTGGTTTGCAACAGTCCAATCATAATGTAGATTAGCAATGATTTTCCTACCTTTATTTTCCTAAATACCGTTGCTCGGCGACTGGCTTGAAAAGTACCCTGCACATTGTCTGGCCTGAGCCAGCAAAGATGTCCCTGCGGATTTTGATTCACGAGTTAAACCTACAGAGATTCAACCACACTGCTGTCTCCTGCTGCATCTGTTCGCGATGTACGAACAACTGCGGCAAGGCAGTATTTATATTCTGACATATTTATGCATTTCATACTTCTGCAGTAAGCGATTAGGCAAAGCAGTCCTAATGCTGGAAAGAGCTCACCAGATGAACCGTGCTTGTGTGGGATGATCAGCTGCTGGCATGAATCTGCATGGATTTTGTTACCTGCTGCAATATAGACATCAATATGAAGGGATTACACTGTAAGAACATGAGCGGGGTTCAGCTTTCTCTAAGTGACCCAAGCACATGCCCAGCGTGTTTGGATGAGCAGATCAAATAAAAGATCCATTAGACGGCAAAGCAGTCCAGGCCCACGTTCCTGGAGGCTGAAATCAAGGACACATTTTCAAGCTCGGAGTAAGTTAAAGAAACCTGATGCCATCTGCAATGGCCCTCAGCCTGAGCGTGCCAACTGGACTAAACATTTTCATTAGATGTCAGCCTTAAGTACAGTTTTGTGGGATGCTGGGTTTTCTGCAGTAACTCATCAGCAAAATGCTTACCTGGGGCTCATAAACAGCAATTGAAGCTTCATGGAATATATGCTGCTTCTGCAGTAGATCATGTAGTTGCCTCTCCTCTCAAAAGCACTAATGGTTTTAGCTTCTTAAAGAGTTGATCTGCTCCTGCTGCTTGTTCCTTGCCTGAGGCCATTGTAACCCTGTGTTTCATTTTGGCTTTTTACATCCTGATAAGTATTCGAGGCCTGACTCAAAGCTCGCTGAAATCAGTGGGAGTCCTTTGGCCACAGTCATCCTCGGAACAGCCCTTTGACAACAACAAACTCCAGTGACAAAAGCAAAGCATTAGGTGGCTTCAAACAGGGATAAAAGCAGCAAAACCAGATGAACTCTTGAGAAACTAAGATCCCGTCTGAGGGCAAGTGGGCAGAACATGAACACCTTGTGCTTTGACAGTCCTTTCTATCCAAGGAGTTCCAAAGTACTTTCAAAACCTGCATGAACTAAGCCTCACAATGTCCCAGGCATAGGCATTGACTCTGTGGGTGCTCTGGGGGGTGCTCAGCACCCGCAGGGCCAGATTAAATTTATGTGAGCCCTGGCACCCAAACCGTGGCCCCGCCCACCACTGCACCCCGCTCAGCCTCTTCCCTCCCTCCTGCCCGTGCTCCACCCTGAGGCTCCACCCCTGCTCCCTCTCTTCCCCCTGAGGTCCCGCCCACCACTTGCACAGGGGTGGAGGGGGTGGAAAGGAGCACCCACCGGCAAAAACAAAAGTCAGCGCCCGTGGTCCCAGGGAAACAGGAAAGTATCTTTCATCTCATTTTACAGCTGCCGTGTAGCAGTTCAGGGCCTGTTCCTGCTCCCTCGGAGTTCAATGGGAGTTTTGCTATAGACTCTGATCACAGCAGGGTAGCAAGAAGGTCTTTCAGGAAGTCTTTGGCAGAGCAAGAATAGAAGCCAATTCCCAGCTCACGCCTTAACCTCCAGACTGTTCTCCCTCCAAAAGAAAGGCAGAAAATAGACACCAACAGCAGATTTCAAAAACAACCCAGACAAAACAGCTTGCAAAGATTCCCATCAGGCACTACTAAAAATAATATTTCCTGCGTATATGCATTATTGCCAACTCCAAGCATCCAACATCACACGTCAGGCCCCAAAAGCATGAGATTGGCTTAAAAATAATAGTTGGGGTGTTTTTTAATTTGCCTTTGGGTTCTGAGGCCCCTAGAGGGTCTTGGTTTTCCAGCTTTTCTCTGCAACCATGAGGGCCAGAAATTCCTTTTTTAAATGACAGCTGGCATTCTCACCTCTTTACATACATGATTATAGGAGTTGGGGCATTAAGAAAAACACCAACTGTTGCGAAACGTGGCATCACCACCATGTTTCGTATCCTAAGCACTTTGCAAACCTTAGCCAATCATAGAAATGTCGTGCTGGAAGGGACCTTGAGAGCTCATGTAGTCCATGCCCCTATGCTGATGCAGGATTAAGAACCATCCCTGACAGGTGTTTGTCTAGCCTGCTCTTAAAAACCTCCAATGACAGGGATTCCACCACCTCCCTAGGTAACTTGTTCTGGTGCTTAACCACTCCAGAGTCAGAAAGTTTTTCTAATACATAACCTAAATCTCTGTTACTGCAACCTAAGCCAGTTACTTATTGTCCTACCCTCAGTGGACATGGAGAACAGTTGATCACCGTCCTCTTTATAACAACCTTTTACATATTTGAAGACTGTTATATCCCCCCTCAGCCTTCTCTTCTCCACTCTAAACAGGCCCAACCTTTCCTCCAAACACTTCAATAAGGCAAGCAAAAATACACTTTCCTTTATAGACAAGGAAAGAGATTAAGGCCCCTGCAATGAGCTCTGTCCAGGGGGAACTCTGTGCATGCAGAGTCATTGCAGGATCAGGGCCTCAGTGAGATGGTTCAAGGTCACAAAGGGAGTCATGGCTGGAATTAGGAGGAGTTCCTGGTCCTGTACTCAGATCACCCGTCTCTCGTTAAAGCGACTGGCCCAAACAATGGACCTGTCCACCAGAACTATCTGTTTGCAAAGTCCATACAATTTTGTTCACATGTGTTTATTTTTTTGCTGCCCGACTCTTGTGAGCAACCCTACAGTAACAAAGCAGGGCGTGATAGAGATCAAACCAAAACAACATAGAAAGAAACGAGATTTCAGTTACAAACGTCCCGTTTTTAACCCCTCCCCACCCAAAAAAAAAGGTTTTTCAAAAGATGAAGATTCCGTTGGCCACATCCTTTAAAGTGAAATAAACGTCTTTGTAAGTCCCAGGGGGTACGGGAGCAGAAGATGGCAGCTCCGATTTCCACACCTGCTGCCCCCTACAGAAAAGTTTAACAAGAATGTTTATCTGGAGAAAGAAAAATGAAAAGCTAATGGATAAGCAGACACGCACTGGGGATTGAGAGAGATCCTGGCATGTCTCATTAAACCTGGAGATCCTTTTTTCCTTTCAGTGCTAAATCCCACTGCTGGAGCTCTCCCCGGTGTCTTTCTGGGGCTTGGCAGTGTTTGGATTGCTTTCAAATGTAAGGTTCCCCCTTTTGTTTGTTTTCCAAATGGTTAGAGAGCTTTCTCAAAACACAAGCTCCTGCTGTTTGTTTCCTTCTGCTTCGTTAGCTGTGTCTCTAATTAGCAACAGGCTCCCTTGGGCTTCCCTGAAAGCAAAGCCACTCCATGTCAGCAGAAAGCCATCCAGGGACTTGTCAGAGCTCAGAAAGGATGCCAGCTGGTCACTGCGCTCCAAGCACTCGTGGTGCTAACACTGCCAGGAAGATAGGGGGATCTATTTATCCACCTGATTCCCAAACAGGCTCCATCCTTATTTTAGAGAGAGGCTCAAGCTGGACTAGAACCCAGGAGTCCTGCTCCAATCACTAGAAGACATCTCTGCCCAGTATTCTGCTGTAATGGCCCAAAACACAACAGGCCAAATTCCCCTCCGTTAGTTACATCAGCGTGACCCTGTGACGTTGTGCAGTCTATATGGTTTTATAAAAACATGATAATAAGTGAATATAATGTAACTGGGATAGTTTTATAAAAAATTGATAAGTGACTATAATGCAACTGGGATATGCTTCGTGCAAAAGGTCTCTTGTAAGGTATCATTACAAAGTGCATAATCTACTGAGTATGTTCATCTGATTTGTATAAATGTACCACTCTTGTATCTAAAACTAGAAATATAAAATGTAACTCTGAGGGCCTATTGTAATTATGTAAAGTGTGGGCCATTAATGATGGTTTGGAATCTTAATGACTCCCATTGTCTGCAGATGGCTGTTTACCTGTGAGTCTCCCTGTATATGTGTGTGCTGGCAAGTGAGTAATGAAGTCTTGCAGTGACATGTGATCATGTCACCTGAACTGGAATCCATCTTTAACCTGGTGCTTTTCCAGTGAGGGGGGGTGGAAACCCAGAGAGACAAAGGGTTCCCGCCTTATGCAAAAGATATATAAAGGGGTGGAAGAGAAGAGAGAGGGGAGAGGAGCCATCATGGAGAAGCCCCTAGCTAACACCTAAGCTGGAACAAAAGCTGTACCAGGGGAAAGAATTGTGCCCAGGCCTGGAAGGTGTCCAGTCTGAGAAAAACTTACTGAAGCATCTCTGAGGGTGAGATTATCTGTATTTAGTTTGATTAGGCATAGATTTGCGCATTTTATTTTATTTTGCTTGTGACTTACTTTGTTCTGTCTGTTACTACTTGGAACCACTTAAATCCTACTGTCTGTATTTAATAAAATCACTTTTTATTTAGTAATTTACTCAGAGTATGTATTAATACCTGGGGGAGCAAACAGCTGTGCATATCTCTCTATCAGTGTTATAGAGGGCGAACAATTTATGAGTTTGCCCTGCATAAGCTTTATGCAGGGTAAAACGGATTTATCTGGGTTTAGACCCCATTGGGAGTTGGGCATCTGAGTGCTAAAGACAAGCACACTCCTGTGAGCTGTTTTTGGGTAAACTTGCAGCTTGGGGACAAGTGATTCAGACCCTGAGTCTGTGTCTGGAGCCAGACTGGAGTGTCTCGCTCAGCAAGACGGGGTGCTGGAGTCCTGAGCTGGCAGGGAAAACAGAAGCAGGGGTAGTCTTGGCACATCGGGTGGCAGCTCCCAAGGGGGTTTCTGTGATCCAACCCGTCACAGACCCTACTCATGCCGAGGGGTAACCGAGAGGGACACGTGGCCCTTCGGCTCGCCGGAGCGTTACTGGAGCACTAGGGGCTGCTGCTGGAGGAGGTTGTTCTTGCGGCTTCTTTCAGTCAGTCTTGCAGCAGCTTTTCCTAGGAGCGAGCTGCGAGCTCAGCAGCTGGGGGCTCTCATGGAGGCAGAAAGCCCTTGAACATGCCATGCTGGTGTCAGGCACCACTGTGTGAGAAAGGGGAAGGGCACAGACTGAGCCCAGGGGGGCACTAAGGTTGTTTTCCTCCTTCGCGCCCTCCCACCAGCTTCCATCAGCAGGTCCCTAAAGAGAGGGAGTTTATTTAATTCCCTGCGGAGGCCAGATCCTGTTGCTGCCACAATGACTGATGGGCAAGCCCAGGACAGACAGGAGGATGCTCTCTGTCTCCCTGTCTCTTTATCCTGGCCCCCAGGGTCCCTCCGTCTCCAGTTTCTCCCACTGAGCCCGCAGCCAGGGCACATGCTAGCACAGAGCTCTCGTCCAGGCAACGCAGGGCCCCTCACTGTTATTATATTAGCGGCGCCGTTAACAGCAAACGTGACTTACGCTCAGCGGTGCGAGGCTGGGCGCACAGCTCCCTGAGCAGGGATGTAACGCCAAGAAAACCCTTACAGACAAACAGACAAACTTAAGGGCCCACAGCACTACCCAAAACTGGAGACACTAGCAGTAGCATGGGGGGTGGGATTTGTAAGAACCCAGTTATTTATCAGTCTTCTCATGAAAGCCGCCATCCTTCCTACATGGGAGATGGGCCTGGCCATCCCCAAGCTTTATGGCACAGGCCCATCTCAGACATGCTCCTCCTCTCTCATCTCTAAGGCCCAGATTGAAACCAATGGGAATTAGGCCCCTAAATATGTTTATGGCTCTGGGCCTGGGACCGATGTTGCTTAGCTCCCAGCTATTGGCCCATTTAAAGCCCCCATTCTAATTATAATCCTTCCCCCCATTTCCCAGCCCCACTGTTCATCCTTTTCCTCTGCTGGAATTCCTGATTCCAGCCAAAAACAGGAGTGTCCAATAGCACAGGTAAGGCCTCTGCTTGTGGTGTTTCCACCTTGACCAGATGCAGGAAGCAATGGCAATGCCAGGAGAAAGCCTGAGATGTCTGCCCAAGCGAGCCGCTTCCAGCGGCTCTGCTAACATGCAGGTAAGCACCCAAATTGAACCATAACTTCAAACCCTTCCACCCACCTCGACTAAGACAGGAAGCATGATTGCTGCCCAGGGGCCAGGGCCAACTCCCTGCACCACACTCTCTCAGCTCAGCCTAAGCCTCCATCACCTTTCAGCCACAGCGTTCTCCCCACCCTCACTGGCTCCTGTGTGCTATTCTCATGCTTTTGCCACTGCTATCCTCTCCAGCAGCCGGGCTCCCTCTGCCTCCAGCTACTGGCCCTGCTGCAGCTAGGAACCAGATGCACAAAAGCTGATGGCATCAGCCTACATGCCCCCACCCCCACTACCCTGGCATTGGTAACAGGACTCCATTGGGGGCACCGCACCTCTGACTCACGCATGAATCCCAAGTGGGACTGGATGCAGGGGACAGTGGCTATCAGACCCAGAGTGCCCCACGTCCAAAAGCTTTCCCTGCTCTGGGGAGCAGTGTAGACCATAGGGCAGGCATATTGCCCCTGCCTCCCCTAAAAACTAGAGATGGGCCTGACCCACAAGTTCCAAAGTGTTCAAACCATTAGAGAGGGAGGGGCCTCGTATCAAATTTGGATCTAGAATCTGGACTCTGAATCCCTCAGAATTGAAGGGTGTTTGGATGCCAGGTATAGTTTCAGGCTCATTTCTCCGAAAGGATTTTAAAGAAAAATGAACAATACAGTTTAGTGAGCACATCTGGCCAACGAGCCAAACACCTAGAGATCACATGACTGAAGCCAAACCAGCCACCTCTGTAAATTTACACCTTCCAATAAAGAATCTTATTAAACTGTCCTAACATGTGTGCATATGTGTAAGAGAAGGTGAGTGCGTGTAACAGACATGAATGTACATAGCTCTCTGCCTCAATGTAAGGAATGCAAAACCATGTGAATAGGGAAACCACTGAAAACGTTCCTCATTGAAAACGTTGTTATCTGAAGCTGACAATGTTCACACTGTTCTATTTAGAACCTCCTTGGTACCTATGGTCTGAAAAACCTGGAGGAAGATGGTACCAGGCAGGGAATCCACTCGGACAAGAAGATAAGGCGAGTCCTGATAAAGATCTTCATCTCCATTTTGGGGGCATAAAGATTCCAACATCCACTGTAAGATGGGGCTGTGCATGGAATTCTGGAGCTCTCCTCAGAAAAACCATCGGGCGCATAGTGGCTTGGAATTTGCCCTTCTTGAATCCTAGTTTCTGCAAACCACTCATCAGCCAAATTCTTGCCTTCATTCCCTTGCAGTGAATTGGCCTAGTAGCGTGTTCAGTTGTGAAAACCGTACAGAATTGGGGCACCTACAAGAGCATTCTAACTTCATTCCCTTGGGACATCTCAGCTCCCCAAGTTAAAGTGATAGCCACACTCCAAGGTTTTGCAACTGTAATGAAATCAAGATAACCTTTTGGCATTTAAAATGACGGAGGTCAAATCAGAGCGCCCTTTGGCCTTTCCCTATGACCTTGAGTCAAAGTGTGTTTCCACAGAAGGTAAAGATCATTTGGCTTGATCCTGATGTAGGGGAAGGCTCAGAGCTTTAAGGTACGTCTGCTAACACATTAGGGCTGTTCCAGGGCCGGTGCTACCATTAAGGTGAACTAGGCGGTTGCCTAGGGCGCCAAGATTTGGGGGCGCCAAAAAGCGGTGCCCCCCAATTTTTTTTTTTTTTTTTACAGCTTTCCTCCCCGAGCG
>NW_020664585.1:16803589-16848151 GCF_002925995.2 Terrapene triunguis
GCACGAAACTTCCTTGCACCAGCCCTGGGCTGTTCTATGATAGGTGTTCAAAAGACAATCATCTTTGACAGCTCCACATCTTTAGGGAGATATTTCTGTCCCAGGAGATATCCCCTAGTATGGCAGAGACCCACTTTAATATGATTTAAATAATATAGGAACCCCAGTGAGATGGCTCGTTGATGTTCATGTCATTGGCTTCTCTGGGGAATGGGATCCACTGGAGAAAATACAGTTTCTTAGGACTCTTTTCTTACACGAAGATTTTCTTTGAAGGAGAAATAGCAAGATCTGAGCATTGATTCCTGCACAGGAGATGGAAACAGTTTCTCTCTGTAACAGTTCTAGCAACAGACCAGATGCTGATGAACAGCAGGCGCTGAGAGAAGAAATCAACTCTGCGCTCACCTGCTCTTCTCATAAATCCAAAGCACAGAACTTGATGCCATGTCATTTGTTACTTTCCCACCACACACAGGATGCTTTTAAGTACACTTTTGTGGAGTAACAGAGTAATTAACAAAGTAACAATCGAGGATTAAGGTTTATCTGGAACAATGGATCCCAGAGATGAAGAAAAAGGACAACCTGCTAAATAAAGAAAGTAAAGAAAGGTGCACCCAGCGTTGGGTCAGGTGCCCTGTTGAAGATCTGAGTATCTCTGCCAGCTTCTCCTGACCCAAAGAAAAGTATTTTGAGTAACAAGCTCTGAATTTACCCATGGCTGGGTACATCTTAGCGGAACCTAAATCGCCCAGGGTTTGTTCCCAACCTCACTCCTGGTTTGATCGGCTTCCAGGAAGACAGTACTATCAATAATGGCATTACAAAACTACAAATCCCAACTCACTGGCTCTTTATTATTTCCAGAAACACAGCTGCTTTTGGAGATAGAAAAACCACTTGCTGGAGATGATCTTTCCAGAAATGACTTAAAATATCCAGCATATACATTTAAAGTACATTTGGAAAACTACAAATTCAAACCAGTGCTACCATACTGGCTTGTGCAAAGCATATGCAGATACTGAGATACCATACATTGATAATCGATTGTATCACACATCTCATTTACATTTGAAAACTGAACAATATTGTAACATCTTAAATACAGGTTCAAATTGGTCTTCTCTTTCCCATATCAAGCTACATCCTGCTCATCTGACTCAGCCAAGTGGTCTCATTAAAGTCAATTATATTGCATGAGTACCACTTTGGAGGTCCCAAATATCTGGATAGTGTGGAGGACTGAAGAGAGATGGCAAAATTTAGCACCTAAATAGACCTCACTTCTCTACATTTCCAGGTTGGATCACAGAGACACACGACATGCCTCTTTTCCCACTACCTCTGTTTTTGCTCACGGTTGCAATTAGGAAATGCCATTGGGGACAGAACTGAGAAAAACAAAACTAGAAATGAACACAGCAGCGTTGGTTCAGGTTGTGGGTGAAGGGTCCATGTGTGCATGCGCTAGCAAGGAAGAGATTCTTATATCTGACTTGCTTGGCTCATCCCTGACCAACTGGAGTTAGAAAAACAATAGGTGGAGTTAAAAGTGAGAGATAAAACACAAAGGAATAAAAGATGAGACACCCATTAGGCCTGATCCTGAGCTCAGTTATCCAGTGTGCACCTGGAATAACTGGTGAAATCAGTGGAGTTACTCCAGATTCACACTGATGAAACGGAGATAGGAATCTGGCCCTGACAGTACATCACTAGGTGCTTGAGATAGTCACTAATTGTATTCAAGCTGGTATATCCAAACACACTCATCAGAAATGGGCCCAAGGGATAAAAGGGTCCAGAACCACAAATTTAGAGCTGTTTTGGACTCATCTCTAATACTGCTAATAGTACAGAACCACGTTATTTATAGCACATCATTGGTGTGCTTGGTGCTTCACAGACAAAAAAGAAGGCAAGTTCCTTTCTCCAGGAGGTTATCATCCCAACGAAACCAAACCGCTTACCCAATAAGTAGGGACAACAGGTCATGAGGCAGGGGAAAGTAGGGGTGGAGATACAACAGAAAGAGTCCCCTTAGACAACACAAGCTTTCAGAGAAAGCGTAGCACGCTATTTGTTTTGCCACCTGTTTGGATGTAAAGCAGCAGGAGACAGCGCTGAGGCAGAGAAGAGTGGTGGGAAACCAGCTGCAGTAGGTGAGTTTCATGGTTGGAAATCGGAGGAGGTGAGCGAAGATGCCTGCAGTGTTAGGTAGGAAACATTAATATGAAGATCAGATACTTAGAGTTAGACAACATAACGCTAACCGATTCTTCATTTGTAGACATAAATTCTCTCTTTATCTAAAAGCACAAGCACAACACAGCCAGCGGCTATGTAAGCTTCCCCAGTAAGGCTCCTCCTATGCAACTCAACCAGGACTCAGTGGGACCACCTGCTAAAGTGGATCATTCAGTCTCTATGCACGTACTTTCTGTGGCCTGCACAGAGATGGTCAACAACTATCTGTAGTGGAGGAGTTTGTACAGACCTCTGTCCACTGGGCAACAGACTGATCCCCAACTTATTTCACACAAGAGTTACTGAACAGCCACTGAATTTGGTCACCAAAACCTTGACTGGACTCAAGTGGGTGACCTTGAAGGGAAAGCTTCAGCAGCATGGAGAGGATCTGGTTTCAGGTGGTGAGGAAGGAGGTAGTCAGAGTAGACTACCCTCCCATGAAAATAGCAAAGAGAAATGTTTTTCAAACTAATTCTTTTTAAGCTAATGGTGCCCTCTGCTGGCCAGTGGGGGGAGGCTTAACAAAGTGAAATTCCCAGCCTTGAGAATTACTGAGCTCTCTGACCGAGACGGGAGGGCACAAGCTACTCTTCCCAAAGTTCTAGCGTATTTGAGTCCCAACTGTTCATTCAATACAGTCAGAGTCTGGGTCCAAACTGCCTGCGAGTTCCCAGGGTTTCAGATCCAGGCTTATGGCTCAGTCCTATCTCTAGGGGGTAGGTAGGGTAGATCCAGGCAGGGCCTTGCCAGTACAAGACATTAATTCCTCACATGTTAGACATGGCCATTATTTTAGTAAGCCCTGGGGAACTGTACTGATCTCATTAAGCCCCACTTTCATCCAGTCTCTCTTGGGCATTTCCAAGGCACTTACCTCACTGGGACCTGTGGGCATTTGACACTGCTGTCTGGGAGTCATTGTTTATCAGGACACGACACTGAATTCCCAAGTTGTGTGGCTCTGGGACCCCATGCTTCATAGAGGACTCTGCGAGCTGGTGGCAGGCTGCAGGGGGAAAGGCCCACAGAGTGCTGGAAAAAGATGCAATGTCTGTCTAATGCAGTGATTTTCAACCAGGGGTATGTACCCCTGGGGGTACGCAGAGGTGTTCCATGGGGTACATCAACTGATCTAGATATTTGCCTAGTTTTACAACAGGCTACATAAAAAGCACTAGCGAAGTCAGTGCAAACTAAAATTTCATACGAAGACTTGTTTACACTGCACTATACACTGAAATGCAAGTACAAATATTTATATTTCAGTTGATTTATGTTATAATTATATGGTAAAAATGAGAAAGTCAGCCATTTTTCAGTAATATGCTGAGACACTTTCGTATTTTCATGTCTAATTTTGTAAGCAAGTTGTTTTTAAGTCAGGTGAAACTTGGGGGTGTGCAAGACAAATCAGACTCCTGAAAGGGGCACAGTCGTCTGGAAAGGTTGAGAGCCACTGCCCTAGTGCCTTGTGCTCCAGAGGACCATACTCAGCACCACCACATGCTGCACCTGTACCAAATGTGTGTCCCCAGCGCTGTCCCTCCCTGGCTCTAGCTGTTGTGCAGTGAGGAAGGGGCAAGGGAGGACATCACAGGGCCCCACAGCCTCTCATCCTTCTCATTCTGATTTAGCCCAGTCAGATTGAAAATGCTTGGAAGCCCTTTATACTTCCCATTCTGTATCTCAAGGCAGAACGCCCCTGCCACCACACCCCCCTCTAGTGACAGCGAAGGCACACTGTGGGCAAGCACAGCCCGAGGCTCCTAGCCAGCAATCAGCATCTGTGGGTCAGTGAACAGGCCCGGTCAGCGCATGCTGAAGTGTATCCGCCTCCCTTTATTCGTGCTCTACAATGGGCTAGGGGCCTGAGGGGGAAGCAGCACAACCTTTGATTTGTTCAGACAGGGAAGAGAAGGGATTATTTGATTAGGGACCAAAGTAAATGTCCCAAAAGTTCAAGCAATGTTCAGGCCCAGGTGAAAACAAGCAGCGCAGTGGCCACGGTGATGGGGCGAGATAAGGGACCCGGGCTGATTAAAGAAAAAGGCTCATTGCACAAGAGAAATGAAGGGCAAATTATTTCCTGCTGGTGTCAGCTGGTGATAAATTAGGGCAGTCCCAGCAAGGAATACATCTCCCAGCCCAAGAGCAACAGCCAGAAAAAGCATCTCTGGGGGGACGGTAATACAAATAATAAATAAATAATCATGTCTCTCCAATGAGTCCGTCAGTGGGGCAAGAATTTGGGAGGGCTCAGCTCTGTCGGGAGCCCTCATGCAGCCGCCATCGCTGACCTCGCTCTATTTTTAGCTCTAGGGTGGAAGAGGAAGCCAGGGGGGCGCTGGTGCCATCAGCCGCCAGACAGGGTGGGAAATGTCACCCGAACTGGCAGGGCTGTTTCCCTGCCCGCTGACAAAGTGAATGGGGAGGAAGTGGAAGAAAGCTCTTTGCAAAAGATAATTCTGCTGGCCACTCCATGGAGGCGGGGAGAGGGCGGGGCGGGGGGGCAACTGCCGAGCTCAGCGCTTGGCGCTTGCTGCGCTCTGACTGATTGGAATTTGCAATGTCACCAATAAGGCATGTTCTGTCTCTAGAGCCCGATTCTCGTTTGTATTAAGGCCCCTTTCCATGACTCTGGCAGTGGCCTGGGGCCTGAGAGTGGGTGGGAAGGTAAGTTACAGCCCCTTTAAGCTGCCAGAACCAGTCAGTGAATGCTGCCGGTTACTCTAAATGAGAAGGAGGCCCTAGGAATACGAAGTCAGTCTGGCTGCCTAAAATCAAGACAGATTAAATTTATGGAGATATACCTATCTCATAGAACTGGAAGGGACCCCGAAAGGCCATCGAGTCCAGCCCCCTGCCTTCACTAGCAGGACCAAGGACTGATTTTGCCCCAGATCCCTAAGTGGCCCCCTTAAGGACTGAACTCACAACGCTGGGTTTAGCAGGCCAATGCTCAAACCACCGAGCTATCCCTCCCTGCCATTCTTCTGGCGCCGAAAGGGACTCAGTCTGAACAGCTCAATACAGAGCCCAGACAGGACAAGGAAAGTAACACAGCAGTTGCTCCTTATGAAGATCCTACAGGCTTAATAACCTCCCGGCTACTTATCTCTGGATAACAGTACACAGAAGGACAGAGATGGGGTTACCTAACCCACTGGGAGGGCAAATTGAATAGAAAAAGGCAGGACTGCACAGGTGTCTCCGCTTTCCTCATTGCAAAAGGGCCACCATTCAGACAGCTCACCTCCTCTGGCCTTCCCTTACTAGGTGTTGGGGTCATTGCCAGACTCAGCCGGACCCTGCAAGGTTCGTAGCATCCTCAGTCCACATCGTCTTCAGTGGGAGTGAAGGACGCTCAGCGTTGCATCCTTCCATGCCTGCTGGAGCACATTCTCACTAGGAAACAATCTGGCCCTGGTCTCGTGTTTTCTGTATTTTTCTTGGCCTGCGGTACAGGATCTATCTTTCTTCAGACTACGCAGAGTTAAGAGAGGGAAGACCATTGTTAGAGCCTCCATTCTTTCCCCTGCAGGGGCTAGATTGCTGCCTACAGAACAGGTCCAGTGCTTCATCCTGCCAAGGCTGAACTACCCCGGCAATAGTCTCGACTCCCCTTGGTAGATGCTTCCCCAGTCTAAGTGACCTTCGTGCTAGGAAAGTTACTCTGCTGTCTAGCCTTCTCTTCCTCACTTTCATCTTATTGCAAGCGAGTCTGTTCTGACTCTCCCCCCACCCCCCCCCCAAATTCCTCTCCCTCCTCAGGCTGCCATGTCTGGGACTTTACGAGACTGGTGCATAAGTGAAAGCCATGCCAGCCACAGATCACCAACCAACTCCCTCTTCCCACTGCCGCCCCCCTTCTGCAGAGCACACTGCTGCTGCTGCCCCATTTTTTGGAAGCCACCCAGAATGCCACTCCATCCCAGCCATGGCTACCGCTAGGGTGACCAGATGTCCCAATTTTATAGGGACAGTCCCGATTTTGGGGTCTTTTTCTTATATAAGCTCCTATTACCCCCCACACCTGTCCCAATTTTTCACACTTGCTGTCTGGTCACCCTAGCTACCGTGCCGCTCATTAGCCCAAGCTAAACATACTAGAGCAAATTCTCTCCTAGTGTGAGCTGGTGCAGCTCCCCTAATGCTCTGCCAGTCGACACCAGCAGGGAATTTAGCTCTTCCCACGCCCCACTTCATTCAGCCCCTTCAAGCACCTGATCATTCTTCTGCTTTTATCTACTCCCTCCAATTTATTTTCAGTTGTATTGGCCGGGGGCAGCCCAGGAGTAACCCCATGCGGTGAACAAATGAAATCTGCCAGTCACACTTTGCAAGATTGGGAAGTTGGCGGGGGGAGGGAGCGGGGGGGGAGAGAGTCTTTGGGTTTATTTATCAAAGGTTTATATGCTCCCTTCCCCCACTCTGCCACCAAGCTCAAGGCCGGAGGGTCTCCAGAAGCCTGGTGGAGGAGGGGAGCAGTGACCACGTGGTGAAGATCTGGGGGGGACCAGGAGGAAGCAGGGCCTGCCAGAGCATGGGGAGGAGCCACAGAACAGCCACTCTACATGACATTTCCCTGCCGAAGCCACAGTAACCTACGGGTGGGTGTGCGTGAGAGTTACTGATCCCCCAGCAGCCGGGGGCTGAGGAGCTCACGTACAAGGGGCACTGCTAACCCTCGCGACTGGGAGCAGCGTGTGCTCCCCACAGGCCTGGCACTGCAGGAGGAGGAGCGGCCATGGCCCTGCGCCCCCTCCTTGGGACCCCTAGAGCTGCTAGAAGCACGCACACTTCCCCCACACCACGGCTGTGCTCTGGGGACACAAGGTGTAGGCCTTTGGCTGCCAACGAGGCAGGAGTGGCGCTGGGGAGAAGGGGAAGGCCTACTCTGCCTGGCCACCTTGAGCACCTGGGCAAGAGCAGCCCCTGCAGCAGCGAGC
Source organism: Terrapene triunguis (assembly GCF_002925995.2). Lineage (NCBI taxonomy): Eukaryota > Metazoa > Chordata > Testudines > Emydidae > Terrapene > Terrapene triunguis. The sequence continues at coordinate 16,810,795 of NW_020664585.1, forward strand.
TAAAGTAGCTCCGCCCACTCCATCAACTGGATCAGGCAGCGGGATCTCGCCCCCCTGCCCTGTAACACAGGGAGGCACTTTGAGGGAATGAGCGTCACACCTAGACACCCAGGACCAAGTCATTTCCTCCCCCTGCCCAGAGAGGCCCCTGCTGCTGCAGGGCAGGGCTGGGGAAAGAGACCTGGCTACCCTGCCTGTCTCCAAACAAAGCCCCTCTGGGTGCAGATGAGCACTGTCCGATGTTTCCCAGGACTCCCAGGCACTGGAGATGAGATGAGCTGCGGTTTTTGCTTTGGAGAGCGGGCCCATACCCGTGCTGACAGGCGAGTTGTTTTTAGGCTCTGGGAGTGACTTTAGCAGGCCTACATTAGAGAGGGTGATGACAGTAGCAGTTATACAGGTGACTAGGTTTCACCTGTAAGGGGGGCGAAGGGGATGCTTTAATGTAGGGTATGCCAAGGAAAAGCACCTTCCCTTTATTAACCTCTGACCTCTGCTCATTCCCCCGCACCTAGTGAGCTGCGGCCAGTCCTGTAGGTAGAACGGCTACCGCAAGGCGTCCATGCCCAGAGTCACCCGGCGCTCTCGCTTTGCTGTTGCTGACGCTGCTAAGCAGGGGCTGGTGTTTGTAACTAATGGCCCTTCCTGAAAGCACACTGCAGAGATGTGTTTTCTCTCTGGTGGCATTAGCAGCAGCGCCTCTCCGCAGGTGCCCTCTTCTTGACTAGACCACAATTAACTCTTGGCCTCAGGCTATAAATCAAGTCAATAAAAGGGTCTGTAAAATAAACACAAACGGGCCTTCCCCTTTCCATTCAGATGTAGTGAAGTGGCAAAGTCCCTTCTTCTCTGCACAGCGTAGAGACCTCGTGCTTCACTGGCCTCCGGAGAGGAGATCCAAGGGGCTCGGATATTAATACCGGTGACCAGGTCACCGGGATGCTGGTGCCATTCAGGGGAGCATGCGGTGGCTCAGAGGTCATTGCAAGGTCACTTCTGGAGTTTGCATGGAGGAGGCAGGTCGCGTTTCCAGCTCATGAGACGGCTCAGGAAACTCCAAGACTGAGCCACAAAGAGGCTTGAAGAGCCAGGGGTTATATAAGCAATGTTATTTTTTATTACGTGGCCTGGCCTACCAAAATGTAAGGCATAAATTTCATCCGAACGACCCAAGCGTCACCACATCGCTTCTCATATTAACAGAGTGAGGACAGCAGCTCTGTAGCTTCCAAGACAAATTCTGCTCTTCAGAGCCACGGGGGTTACTGGGGTGGTCCTGGCAGCTCAGTCTGGTCCTTTGCACTTAATATTAAATGAAACCAGGAGAGTTGTGATTCTTTTTCAGACCTGGGGAGGAGGATGGCAGGTCTACACCCAGCATTATTATTTGTATTACAGTAGTGGCTAGAGACTCCAACAGAGATCAGTGCTCCATTGTGCCAGGTGGTGTACAAACACCTAGTGAGCAAGTCACAGTCTAAACCAGGGGTTTTCAACCAGGGGCCGCGGACTCCTGGGGGTCTACAGACTATGTCGAAGGGGTCCACGAAAGGGTATCATTACCATAGAACAGTGGTTTTCAACCAGTGGTCCCTGGACTCCTTGGTGTCCGCAGAGTATGTCTAAGATTTCCAAAGGGGTCCACGCCTCCAGCTGAAATTTGTAGAGGTCTGCAAATGAAGAAAGGTTGAAAACCCTTGATCTACATAGGTGAGACAAAGGGTGGAAGGGAAAACAGAGGCATGGAGCAGTGAAGTGACCTGTCCAAGGCTTGTGACAAAGGCAGCTTTCAAATCCAGGTCTCCCAGCCCAGAGCCTTATCCACTGGTCCATGCAGTAGGCTACAGGGTTGCCAGCTGGACCCACCTACATGGCAGGCAATATCCATCCCGCTTCATCTTCACATACAGCGAAACGTGCACAGCACTCCAATGCCTTCCGCCTGCACCCCTGTGTTAACCACCACTTGAATTAACAGTCAACACAAACTGCACAGGTAAAATCTTCCTTACCAGGTGGCCAATTTTTGCTCCTCTGCTGCCTGGTGCTTAGACATATGGCACAGCAAGTTGTCAGACAAGTGATCAAACGTGAGCTAGGTGTGGGGAAGGGACGTTAGAACTACCCAGTGCCTCTGGCATGGTGACCTGGAAGGAAGTTGCTGTCATTTAACGGAGGACGTGTTGAACACAGTCCTCTCTATCTTATACTGGCTTTGCATTTATGTCTTTCCACTGACTTACTCCCACCTGACACCAGGGTAAGCGAGAGGATAATCAGACTCTGTGAAACTCCCTGGATACAATGGAAGGTCACCAATAGTGAAACACCCGCGCTGGATCTGAGCTGCAGCACTGGCAAGTGGACACTTGGCTTCTCGCTGCCTCATCACGTGTGGTGGCTCTGTGCTGCATTGGTGTTGGCCACCAAAGTAAGCCAACGTGACTGACTGCATAGTCACTGGTGTCCTGAGTCACATCTTAACCCAGCCCTGGCAAATGGTGCTTCTCAGCCTGTCTCCGTGTGTTCAAAACGCCGAAGATTTTCTTACTCTGCTATTACATGCAGGTTCCCTACCTCCACGTGCTAGGAATTCACTGGTTTCTTTCATAATATAGTGAATGCTGTCTGCAACAATATCGCCAACGTATTTTACTTCATGCCAATCTACCACCTCCTGTCATTATGACTGGGTTATTCTTATTCCTTTCCTTCAGTCACTTCTGGTGTCCTCACTGATTTCATCCTTTCCACAAAGGACAACATTTTATGCCTTGGTCCTATTCACCTCTTGCCTTGCCTCATTCTTTACCCCCAACATCACAGTCTCACCATCCACTGCCTCATCTCCAATTTTCTTTCACCTAGAAAAAACTTGGGAAAGGAGGTCTCTTATATCTCTCTCAAAATCACCTCTTTGATCATTTCTAGTGTAGCTTCGGTCCCCTTTCACAACACTGAAACTTCCCATCTACGTGTGGCCATAGACGCCTTTCATCTGATCAGGACTCATTTTGGGTCTCATCTTTGACCTCAGTACTGATTATTTGCGACTATCCACCCTGACATCCTCCTGGGTTGCCCAGCACAGCTGTGAGGAGTCTCAGGTTGGATGTAGTGAAACTGGAACAGCAAAATGCCTCAATTTTTTTGACTAGAAATAGTGACTCTTCTGTCACTAGACCCCCCATCATCACTATGGTGACTCCCAAGGTGCCATCTGTGGACCCCTTTTCTTTACATCTCAGTCACATTTGTGAACTCAAAAGAGTTTCACTCCTGTGCAGATGATATTCAAATCTGTAGGCCCTTCATTGGTTCACTTCTATCTCCACTCATTAAGGAACCTGTTCCTTTCCGTCTACGTTCTCCTTAAATCCCATCTCTCCACACTTCAGACTATGGTAGCGAATCTTCTCTCAGCACACCCAGAGGCAGGGAGACACCATCTTCATTCTCAGAAATCATTGAAGGCTCCCTGAAAACAGTACAAATCCTCCATCTTTAAGGGCTCTATTAGCCTTGGACACCTCCCCTTACATTTCTGACATTGACTCTTCCTACTGTTCAGCCCACCCCCTCCACTCCTGGAATGGCAGATGGACTTTTCTCTCTTCCTGTCTCTCCACACTGGGGAATAGATCTTTCCTCCAGGTTCTGCCAACTAGGTGATACGGCATCCCTGCCTTTTTGGTCCTAACGCCTATCATAACTCCAGACACTGTACGTATGATGCCAAATACTGTCACCGCCAGACCACTCAGAGGACTGGAAGTTATTTTATGATAACAAAAGACAATGTTAAAAAAATACATAGTGTTGTCTTAGATCTGCTGGTTACTAAATACCCTTTAGGCTCTGCTGATTACTAAATACCCCTTAGGTTCTGAGGATATAAAGTATTTTCACGTGGAGTCTGAACAGACTCTGGAAGTATAATACTGTGTTCCTGGCTAGGCTGTCAGCAGCAGGCACCACACGTATAATCTCTTTAGGTCTCACGTTGTGAACTTCTATTCCAAGCTAAAGGGTGCAGATCTGCTAACCATGGCTGGAGCAAGCTCACCAACCTCTCGTCACTAGTTAAGGGAGACAGAGTGCAACCCTGAGACAATGTGGGTTACAGAAAGGTCCTGGGCCAAGGGGATCAAATCCAACTCCCCCCAAAATCTCAGCTCTCCCCGAGACCCTCAGCTGGTGTAAATCAGCATCACTCCGCTGCAGCCACTGGAGTTACATCCATTTACATCAACCGAGGATCTGACACTTACGAAAATCCCCATGGGAAAACGTTCCAGCAAGTGGGGGTGAGAGGGGTTAAAACCCTTTTCAGCATCTCTCCCCTGGTGACTCTTCTGCTGTGTTGATTGCGGGTTTGCAAATGAAGGCTCATTTCAGAGGCTCAGGCTCACTGGAGGCATTGAAAAATATAGAAAAAGGTTGGGGGGAAGGGGGGAGATGATCTTCCTCTGAGCCTTTGTCTGCCCTGTATAGAAGGGGCACTGTAACAATGCTCTTGTGTTTGTCCAGTTAATTACGGAACAATGTAAGGCCCGGCTGACTGTGATGGATTGTTGATTTACAAGATAGGCGTGTGATAGCCAAAGAATAGTAATTACATGAGTGCTTCCACACTGCCTATACAGCCAACTGTTTGGCGAAGGAAAAGAAGGCTTCGTATCTGCCTTCCCCTACTAGATAAGAGCAGAATGCCACACAGTCCTGGGTAAACAAGGCAGCTCAGTCTCACTCGTCTTGAGTGGATGCCAGCCCTCCTTCCCCCGCCTGTGTGCTGGGGGTTCTTCTCTGGAGCGGGTACAATAGGCTGGAGGTAATGGACTCTCAGCCAGTGGTCACCTTTGCTAAAGGGAGGGCATCTCCAGTGGGGAGATAAGGATCGCCAGAAGTGAGGGCCACAGGCCAAGTGGACAATGGCAGGGCTTAGGCCACAAAGCCATTCATCATATGGGAACAAAGCAGTTGTCAGCTGGGACGGCTGCATCCTCCAGGCATGTCAGCCGGGGAGCGAGTTTGATGACAAGCCAGTCAAGGGCTGAGGAAGCCTCAAGGAAGATGCACTTTCAAGAGAAGAAGAAAGGAAAAGCAACAGCGGAGGGAGCGCTGCAACCCCCCCCCCCCCCCCGAAGGGCCAACCTGCCTCTCAAATGTCTTTCAGGTGAAGGAAACTTAAATGCCTCTTAATATGGGGGCGGGGGGATTTAATGACTTTCTGCCTTGGCCTAGGAGGTAGGCAGGAGTTTGGTTTAGCCCAAGACTCTGCCAATGCTCGTGAATTGCCATTCAAATACTTGGCAGAGTTGGACTAAAAATTCAGGATCAGAAAATTTGAGGAAGAGCAAAGCTGGATTTGTTTCTCTTCGTTTTAAAAGGAGAGATCCTTCCTCATAGCTGTAGCTTCATGGCTCTGCATGTTCGGACAACAAGCATCTGTAGCAACCCGCCTTTCCATTCCCTGCTTCTCCACAGCTTCGGTTCCCACACTCTGATCATGGCACCTGGAAGAAGTGGACTAGCCTCCAATTCGCACTCTGTTCCATTAATAAATGAGAGCAAGGGGGTACTTCATTCCACAGAACTACTTCAAAGCAGGGGGAGCAACTGGAAATTTGGTCAGACACATGGGCCAATCTTTACCCCTCCCCGGCCTGCCAGAATCTCCCCCTTTATCCGCAGTGCAATCACCCTGCAAACCCTTACTCACATGAGTAGTCTTTGACTTCAATGGGGCTACACCTGTGAATAATCTTGCAGGAGCAGGGGCCTTTCCGGTGGCTTCTGGATAAAAATGCTGCAGGAAGCATCTTTCTGATTCGAATACTGGCCAAAAAGCAGACGTGAAAACCCACCTAGCTGAGCATTTCGAAATCTCCAAGAGCTGTCGGTTGTGAGGAAGGGCAACAGTTTTGGGGGGGGGTGGTCAGTGCATGTCCTGTTGGAAGGACAAGTCAAACAAGAGCTGACACTCCATCTCCCCCATCCCTGAGCGCAAAAAGGCTTCGTGCGTTATGTTACATGGAGACAAGGGCTCAAGGTGCAGAATTTTGGATCAGGATTTTCAACACCCCATCATTTTGGGACTGTCTGGATCTGGGGTTTCTTGCTTAGGCGCATTATGAAGGAAGCGGCCGTTCACAGAATGAGAATGCAGATTCAAATCCAAATTTGTGAATCCCCCAGATCTCCAGGACATTTGGATCCAGGGCTCTCCTTGGGGCCCATCTCAAGTTATAAACAGCTCTCTCTTCATTCTTCTCTTTACAGCGCCTGGGACTTTCCTTCTCTGCGTCCTGTTTGGTGACCTTTTTGCTTATTTTTCTGCAGTCGGGAGAGATGCCACGAAGCTGGAGCTGGGCCCTTCCACCTATTAATCAAAAGCTACAAGCACTCTGCAGGGAGACAAAACCTTGGTGTGTTTTCTCCAATATTCCTGGAGCAAGGCAAGGAGGGTAGGGGCAGCTGGGCCAAGGAGCCCCGTTTAGATTAACATTTTATTCAGAGGCCTATTAATCAAAGTCAGAAGTAGCGTGAAGCGGCACCAGGGGAGAAAAACGGCTGGACAACCAAGGCTTTTTTTTTAAAGGAAAAAAAAGCTCAACTTGTCCTGATTTATTGCAACTCTGTCACACCGCGGGATAGATCCAGGCTGCTGAATTCGCACCCTCCCCCCAGCTTTGGCCATCCAGGTAAACTCTGGCTTTTCTCATGTCAAGCAAACACTGGGGCAGGGAGGTGGAGGGCTGCAATCAAAAAGGTCCCTGTCTATTTCTCCGAAGCGTTTTGCATTTTCATGCAGGCCCATATTTTTTAATTATTAATGTGAGTAACCAGAGCTACTGGATTCTTTCTTTGCATGAAAAGCGATACTCAGCTAACGGTACTGCCCCTGTCGCACAAGAGTCTTTTGGAGAGGAGTGACCTGCCCCGTGGAGGAGAGAAATGGCCCTGTACAGATGAAGAGATCTGCATGGCACAGAACGGAATCGGGGATGTACAGGCCTGGGCTGGAACAATCCAGCACTTGTTCGCTCCCAGACTTCAGTGCTCCAGTCCCGAACAGCGAGCAAAAGTCTGTGGCCATGATCCAAGCATGGGGGCTCCGGTTTTACTAACCTGAGAATATGGGAATGCACCGGGCTGGGAGCAATTTAAGAGATCGTTTTTTAAAGACTTTAGACTAGACACGGTGAGGGGAGGAATCAGTCCCCCTCTCTCCATCTGGGCCAGGCCGAGAGCTCAGCCATAGCCACACTGTACGAGATACGGAGTGTGAGTCTAGAACACAACATCCCTCAGCCGTTCCCCAGACAGGGAGTCCAGATGTGGCTCGTGAGGAGACCTCTGAAACCTGCAGGGACAGGAAGGGATTTGGGCCTCTGCTCTCAAAGAAGGATAACGCCATGGAGAATATGGTCTCTGTGCTTCTGGCCAGCAGTGCTGTGAAAACCTAACTGAGCCAAGAGGAAAACCTCCTGCTCCTCAGTCTCCCGCTGAAGGCCATTGTCTCAGCTGGAAGGCCAATGCTCTGACTGGTCACGCATGCCTGTTCCCTAAATGGCTATGGGAGGGAGGGGACAGCTGCCTTTCACAAAGACACGTGGCAAAGCCTTCCACTGCCAGGGTTCACATTGGGGCCGTGTCTCTGTTTGTCCCAGAAGAGCCCGACTGCCAGGAGCGCCTACCCTTACAACACAAAGCAGGCTCAGCGAGTCAGGGTGGCAGGCCAGGAGCCAGAGAGGGAATCAAGAAGGATCAAGCAAGTCAGCTGGCAGCACGAACCTTGCAGGTGGTAAATGCCCTCGCTAGAGGACATCGGAGCCTCTCCCCTGTTGGAACGGGACCCTCAAAATGGGCAATATGCCGAGATAATTACGGCGAGTCCGTCTCCATGGGACCATCAGGTCTGAGGGTGGGAAGCCATACTCCTGCGGAACAGATTGTGCAGGTTCTCGCAAGGGGGCTCCCCCTTTCTCGGCAGCGTCGGGGTGGCCAGTCTTCCAAGTCTCAGCCTCCGTGGCTGTGCAGGGGCAAGGGCATTGGTGGAACTCAATCCTCCCCGTCCTCTCCGACCCCATCATACAAAGACATGGGGGAAGAGCTGGGTTTGTCCTGTATGGATACATGAGGCGCCAGAAAAACAAAGTGGCCTGTGGAATGGATCTAGTTTCCCATAAAGAATGGCCAGGCCCTAGCAGGAGGTTAATTAAGTCTGGCAGCTGAGGGCAGGAGAAATCTCAGCTTCAGCCATCGGACCCCCTGGCCGTGGTTGGGGAGGGGGAGGGGCAAACCGCAGGAGCAAAGGTCCTTCTGCAAACACATGTGAAAAGCTTGGCTGGGCTTGTGTCATGGTCCCGCAGGAGGAACGTGAGACCGAGTCAGCGCCACGGCGTCCCTCGGGGAGAGAACGACACAGACACAGAGGAGCTAGCAAAATGCAGCCGCAGCACGTCCCACAGCACAATGGTGTCACTAGGCAAAGGGGAGTCCCGATAAAGCCTGCTCTCCTGCCAGTGCCAGCACTGGGAGTGCCCTTCCTGTCCAGCCTCCAGGGTGGGGAGAGGAGAGGGCCAGGGAGAGGCAAGAGGCACAAAGAAAGGGAGGGCCAAGGAACGAGCAGAGAAGGGCAGAGGGGCACGAGAACAGAAGGGAGGTAGGGAGAGCAGAAAGGAAGATGGTTGAGGGGCCACGCATGGAGTCCTGAAGCCAGCAATCCTAGCAGGTGGCGGAGGTGGAACGGAGAGCGTTGGGTTATGCCACACTGTGGCCCCAGAGGCAGAACGCAGAGCAGGAGGATGGGCTCTTTGCTCTTCGATGGCATGAATGCAGCACACCTCAGCCTGAAGAACTTGGGACAGATTTTCCCCACTCTAGTTCTGCCGCCCACTGGGAGTGCCAATCTCCCGGTCCTTGCTCCAGTGCTGCTTTGGGATAGGGGCAATGTCGGGGCCGTAGCCCCAATGTCCGGTGCACCTGTACCTACTGCAATTAACTCTGCATAGTGACCGTTCTGGGGGCAGCATTTCAACTGGGACGAGGCCCAGATGCCCTTTGCAGGTTCGTTGTGGGCGTCGGAGACCAGGCGGAGAGTTATAGACATCCACACCCCTGAACAATTCACAAGCCATTTCATGCTCAGTGACGCTACAGCTAGAAAGACCCTCCCCACGTCCAATGGCCAGCTCGGCAGTGTGCCACACAGTGTGCAGAGAGAAAGCCCAGCCCCCCAACCTTAGACAACACTTTAATGTTTGTCGGGGGGATGACTGATGGAAAGTGACCTACAGCAGAATCCTGAGTCCCCAAAACATCAGTGAGATGAACTCCACCGGCAACGCCGGTGCTGCAAAGTTGCTACACGTCTCGGTGATCCACCATGCTGCAGCCTTATCACACGGCCGCCGAGGTCATGGTGTCGCCCCACGACGACAGCTCGGCGACGTGTCAGGTGACGTTGACACCTCCAGCCAGCTCACCAATGCCACACAAACCGGGGGTGATCGCAGGCACTGGACCCCGCTGCTCCTGGGGAAAGCCAAAGGCTGAGCCTCTAATGCCCAGTCACCAAAGAGACCTGGTGAAGTGCAGAGCCTGGCATCCCCTTCGTAAGCCAGCTTTGTAAAGGCAGCGGCGAGAAGGAAAGTGCTATAGGAATAACCAAGTGCGGTGGTCTTCCACTATTCCCTCGTGTTGCAGGGAGGGTGGACTAATGGGTAGAACACTGCACTGAGACTCAGGAGACCTGGGTGCTATTCCTGGCTAAGCTGCTGGCTGACCTGAGGCAAGTCACGTCCCCACTCTGTGCCTCAGTTTCCCCACTTGTAAAATGAGGATAACGATCCTGACTTCCTTTGTAAAGCACTGTAAGATCTATGTCCTAGGTGTTGTATTATCCTTTGCCCTGCCTGGTTCCCTTAAACAGCAGAGTTATCACAGGGTAGGTAGACAACACATGCTCACAGTATCAGCTCAGCCAACGGCACCTTCCTCATAACCGATGCCCCAGGTGCCTGTAGTAAGCTGTAAAGTATGGGACCACTCAAGAGGTAAATTGGACAAAAATACATTGAGCTCATGTTAGGAAATGAAAAAAAAAAAAAAGCAGGCAGATGAGTGTGTGTGACTCTGATACGGGAAACTTTTGTGCAATGAAAGGAAGGGGAGACGGTAATGAATGGAACTTGTCAATGATTCCTTGCCTCATAGATTAAGTCTGTTAAATATGTGAGGAAGATACTAGAGTAAAACAATAAAGGAATAAAGGCAGCTGGGCCCCCGGAACACATTTTGAGAACACTCTGCCATTCAAAGCAACCAGATACCTTTCAAAAGCCAAGAACTCGCTCTTCAGACGTATCGTCAAGAGCCGAGATGTACGCAGGTGGCATTTCCGCCCGGCTTTGAACAGTCTAAACACAATTGTCACCACACTGAGTTCTTCCACAGGGCATTTCAGCCAGAGATCTCAAAGCACTGAGTCCAAACGTGGCCCATTCCCAAGGCTGGCTTTGTTGGCAACTCAGATCATTACAACAAAACAAACTTCAGACTCAGCTTTCTCCTAGGCCTTCCCTGCAGGATCTGCTCTGTCCCCGCCCATAATTCCCTCTGCCTCTGGATACCCTGATGTCTCTTATAACCAAGGCTGTTGGTATCCTACTACCATGGAATTTGACCCTTTCTCTCCCCCTCTTTCCTTGCTGCAAATTTTGTTCCAGGAACTAAGTTTTCATTTTAAAAGATTATGCATCTAGCCCTAATGGGTGTGAAGATAACCTGGAAAATGTGACAAGTGTAAACCAAAGGTGTTGCCTTCTGGAGTCTGCAAACAGCCTGAAACAACAGCTCTGAGAAATCGGAATTGCCTCCATTCGTCCCAACAATGGGGTTGTTAATTCTGAAACCTAATGATGACAGTATACATGTCCACATTGTTAGAGGTGACACTTCTGATCATGTAAGCAGGAACGTCTTAGCTCGTGTGCTTATCTCACAATCCTTAGCAGCCATCCATACTTCAACAGGTGCCCCCTCCTAGTTTCCTAAACCCCCAGCTGAGCCACTGACAACTTCATGTGTGTTGTCAGCACAAAACTCTCTGGCATACCAAAACCCCATAATCTGGGGACAACATAAAAGAAATGGAATTTACTATCAGCTGCAACAACATGGGGCTAATGATCTGATTTCATTACCTGTTTTCTTATTTAATTGAAAACCATCATTTTAAAATTGAAATGAAGTTGCCTCTGAATTTCCAGCCTGCTGCATCAGAATCCAGGGCCTTGCCTCAGAACGTTGGTCCCGTTTGTCGTCAAGCCCAGGGTGCCCTGGTGAGATTCTGATTGGAGCTAACAAGATCCACCTGCCAACAGTAATTATCCCACATCTTGACATGGGCTTCCAGCATCTAAGGGCAGTGTGACTATACAGAGGAGCCCTGCGTTGCTGTGCAGGGTTCTGAACCTGCCCCACAAGGCCAAGAATCAGCCCTGGTTTAGCTTTATCCAGAGAGGTGAATGAGCTCCAGCGGAGACAGGAACATCCGGACATTCCCCCTTCAAGTCAAGCGAAGTCCTTTTACCCTTATCAGTCTGGCCACTCCCCTTCCCTCTATAGGAATTGCTCAGTGAATAGCAAACCCTTCCTCATGTGAACAACGTTCAGTATGGAGCTGGTCAAACTACTCATTGCCAATACGTCACCCATCGCATTTAGCCCTCTCTTGGGCTCACCACTGATGCCAATGCCTGCAAATCCATAAAGGTTTGCCCAAAAGCCCACGTGAACACACGTCAGCCTAAGGGGTGTTGCACACTGTGTGCTTTGACTATTGGAGGTGGGGAATTGGACACCCCAGTCTAGGGTGACCAGACAGCAAATGTGAAAAATCAGGACAGGGGGTGGGGGGTAATAGGAGCCTATATAAGAAAAAGACCCAAAAATCGGGACTGTCCCTATAAAATCGAGACATCTGGTCACCCTACCCCAGTCACATGATATTGTTTCTGCTCCTTAATTGGGTGATGGAACCTTTTCCAAACAGCAGAACGACTAGTAACAATGGCTGGACAGCAAACAGCGAATGCTCTTGTTCCGGAACCACGTGACTCTAGGTCTTTGTGCATTGTCGCCCTGCAAACATTCCTGCCAACTCAAAACTCCTGCCCGAGAATAACAAACAACAGGCTCGGACATGATCGAACCCAGCCATAGTGCAGAATTCGAACCAGCATCTGTGACCGTTGTGTTTGCAGCATTCTGCTGGCTCTGGCTGCATACAAACCCTTCCCACCCACCAGGAGAGGAGGCGGGAAAGGGCACGGAATGACTGAACGGCTCCCCGCTTTAGAACAGCTGGTGGGTTTAACTAACTTGGGTTTCCCAACCATTGCACCCACCTTTGTTGGCCACTGTTCTGCTACAGCAGGAGCCCAAACCCTGAAATAGCCCAACGCAGGGTGAATGGAGCCCTTAACTTGCGTACTGATCAACAAGGGGGACTTTGGTGATCGAAGACTGGCGCCCAGCGATTCAGCACCAGGGCAGCAGCAAGGAGAAACAGCTGGCGAGAGTGGACAGCGAGGATCATGGGATTCCCCGGTCCCCCAGTATTTGCTAAGAAGATGAAATAACGCAAATGCCCTGGGAAATGGACTCACTCCGGGTGGGCAGTGCCCAGCTTTTAACGGCACCCGCTGCACAGCTGTTCGCTCAGGCAAGTCTCCTGGCATCTCTTCTCAAAAGCAGGCCCCCAATACAGCAGCAAGGGGGAGGCTGATCCGCGGCGACCATTCCGCTTGACGTACGTGTTAGTCTGAGCAGTGACGTCCCCACTCGGAGCCGATTCCCATTCGGTGTCGATAACAAACGCCCCCAGGCACTTGCACACCACGCGAGAGAGCACGTTATCCCCAGTGGGGCTCAGCTCAGTCCCGCTAACACCCCCCCCCAACACAGGGGTTCAATGAGAATTCACCTTCCCACCCTCAGACTCACCCTGCAAGGCTCTCCCTGGGGTTGGGGGAATTGGGATAGGGCTCTCCTCTTTATACACTGGATTGGGCTCCTTCTGTCCCAGACTGTCCGCCCCAGCGTGGTGGGGGAACGAGGGGATTCTTGCCACTGTCTGATGTGCCTTCCCCCGCCCATCCCAGAGGGACGCTCCTGTTTGATGTGCACTCAAGCTGTTTCCTGGCTGGGGAGATGCCCCCTCCCCAGCTGACATTTCCTTTGAAAGGAGAGAGACGCAGCTGGGCCGTGGACACCCAATGTGTCGACATGTGGAACTCAACACCTCCCAGAGCACTGGGAGTGCTTCCAGGAGAGCTCCTGGTTACCCCTACGGTAAACAAGTCCCCAGTGGCTGAGTGACACGAGGCCTCTGCTTTCCAGGGGAGCAGCCCAGGTTGTCGCTGGTCCTGCTGTGGCCCAGATGCACTTAATGCCACCCTTCCAAAGGCGAAGGGGACTACAAAAAATAGCCCTGACTTAGGCCAGACAGAGCCCATCTGGGGGATCTATATGCAGCAGGGACATAGCTCCCATGTGGGCCTGTAAGTCCCCTCTGCCATAAGGCCTACACATGGCCAGGCAGTGGGGTGCTGGTACTTCTGCTGATTCAGCTAATCAGGGTTATTTCACTGTTTGCCTTCTCCTTCCCCCTATTTGTTCCAGCCACCCCCTGGCGTCTCATCCTATGCACAGGCTGTTCCCTGCTCTTTGCAGCAAGGACTGACTTTTTATTATACAGCATGTACAGCTGGTTGGAAGTTATTGATCAGAAAATGCCAGCTCATCAAAACCAAGCCTGTCTCTAGGAAGAGGTCGGTGTTGACAAATTTCCCATTTGGGGGGGGAGAAATGTCCTGCTTTGACATTTGCCAAACTAAAAACCTTCATTTTTCCAGCTGAAGCAACTTTTCGTTTAAAATTTTAAGTTAATCGATGGTTCTAAAATGTGTTTAAAAGGTCAAAATCAAAACGAAAAGTTTAAAAATGATCAAAACCAAAACATTGCAATTGATCTGATCCCCAAAAAAATTTGAATTTTTGGTTTGTGAAAATAGTCAAGATTTCTACTTGTCATCCTGATTCAGCCTGGGAAACATGTTCAGGGTCTTGAAAACTCTCATGAGACAGGAAAACTATTCCCCACCCAGCTCTATCTGTAGGAGTGTACAGTGCCTAGGACACAGAGCCCCTGAAGATTTCTGATCATAGACAGCTCTTTAACATAGCAGACAAAGGCATAACAAGATCTAATTGCTGGCCACTGAAGCGACACAAATTTGGACTAGAAATTAGGCACAGTTTTTTTCCCACAGGGAAGGTAATTAACACTGGAACAACTTACCTATGGATGTGGTGGACTCTCCGTCACTTGAAGCCTTTTCATCAAGACAGGATGCCCTTCTAGAAGAAATGCTCTAGCTCAACCAGACGTTATGGGTTTGATGAAGGAATCACGGGTGAAATTCTAAAAAGCCTGCATTACTCTGGAAACCAGGCAAGATGATCACAATGGTCCCTGTAGGTGCTTCTGACACACAAATAATAAATGCTAAGAACAATAAGTAGTAACATACACAAGCTCGATATCTGATAAAACAATAGAGACTGGCAGAGTCTGGATCTGCATCCATGTCTCCTCAAAGCTTGGGACCTTGGGCTTTGATTCAGGCCCATTGCTACTGAATGGGTTTTGATGCTGTTTGAATCGAAGGGATTGGATGGCTCAAGGGCTTGGATTGCTCTAGACTAATTATTTGAATCCAGCCCAAGTTGGTAGCATCCAGAAAGTCTTACTAGGAGATTAGGGCTGTCGAGTGGAATGAATTCAGTGGTCTCAGTTCAGTATGTAATGGACAAAGACAGATATAAAAAAAAACCCAAGCCATCCTTACAAACCAGGACACAGCTGCTGGTCTCAGCAAACCGGCCCAAGGGCTAGCCAGGCCGTGCACATTGAAATGGTCTCTCAGGTTGTCTCCAGGTTTCTTTGGAGGCAGTAAGAAGAGTCAGCAGTGAGTGTAGGAGAGGAGAGGGACACTTCTTGTCCCACTCCCCAGAATAGATACCAGCCCCCAGACTGGCACCGAGATGGGTGCAGGCATTGAGTCAGAACATCCCCCCGGCGCGTGACACTCACTCACCCCATCTCTGCTCCTCTTCCCGGCGCGGGCCCCAGGCAGAGCGCAGGCCTCGGTGCAGCTTGGTCTGTCGCCTTCAGTCAGGGCATGTTCCACATCCCTACCTAGAACGAAGATCCCCGTGGAGTTATTAAAAACCCCGCCCTGCCTTTTGGGACTGGAGCAAAGTGCAGGCCCCTGCTGTTGGGGTGTCGGGGGGGGGGGGCCAGTTCCAGATAATAAAATCTGCACCTGCCTAGGCTGGGTTCCCTTCCTGAGGCCCTGTCCTGCAATCCCTATGTAGGCAAAGTGAAGGGGCATTAAGCAGGACAGCAGGGTTGGGCTCCTCGTGCCATCTGCCCATGGTCCCATATCCACATTTCCTCCCCTCACCCCCTGCCAGGCAGCAGGCAGTGGGGAGCAAACTTCCAACGTCAAACCTCAGTCCCTCCTGTGGAAAAACCAGTCTGTGCTCCTGGAATTGAAGCCTGCGTCATAACACGCTGCACAAGGGGGCCACGTTAAGGACATTTAGGAAACCTTAACTCTGGCATTTCCAAAAACTTTGGAAGACTGGATTTTGCATTATTCGTTTCACCCAGGTTTTCGGGTGGAGTATATCAGAAGCACCCCCCCCACACACACACACACACCCCAATTTGCTCAGAGCACGATGACAAGGAGAAGCATCTCTCCCCCAGGCCTGGGCCATGATGTTTGAACCCCTATCTGAATCTGACCCTCCTCTCAGACTCAGGGTTCCAGCCTAGGCCACTCGCTAGTCACTAGCATTGAGAGCTCCCAGCTCTTCAGCCGGAGTGAGAAATAGCCCCCAAAGCATGACCATTGCCACCAAGGTTCAGATCAACAAATGCCAACAGCCCAGATATGAAGCCTCCACCGGAGAGAGCAAGAGAGTGCAGTGACTCCCTTGGCACCTGAGCTGAAATACAAAATGGCAGCTACCCCGCCAGCAAGTAGAGAGAGTCCCCTGCATTTAAAGGTGCAGTGCACAGCCAACAGAATGACGCCTTTTGCATGCTCTGTGCAAAGGGGGAACTGAAGATTAATGAAGGGTGTGTTTGACAAATGGGGACAGAAGGAGCAAACGGGTGCATCAGCGTTTCACCTGCCTTCAAAGCTGGATTTTTGGTCTCAAGGGTAATGAATTTGAAGGTCTCACTCTAGCTTGCTAGCGGTCTCGGTTCAGGAGACGCCCAGGGCTGCAATAACAGGGTATGTTTTAGATAAGAATTGAGGATCACTGGCAGAACTTATGGGGGCAGGGACAGAAGGCTGCAGCTGCGGTGGTGCCGGGAAGGAGGGCGGTCCATTCGCAGGGCTGGGGGTGGGAGGAGAGATTGGAATAGTGCGGTTGAAGTGCACCGGTAGACCTGTTTGGAGGGTCTAGGACTGGAACAGCAGGAGGGCTGTTGCAGGTCAGGAGAAGCATGCAAAGCTGTGTGGACAAGTTGTCCACATTAGGCCAGATTTTAATCAGGGCTGTCAACATCTCACTGAAATGTTTGGGTTTTAAAAAAACCATATAACTGTACCTAATGCCCCGATCCCTCTGACTGTCAAATTATCTCATGCATCAGTGGAATGTAAAGATTTTGTAATTTATCTCCTCTCTTGCGCGCGCTGCAGGAATCCAGACAGCTGATAAAATATAAAGATTATCATGAGAAAGGTACAAACCGGCCTAGGGAAGTGCCCTCATTTCACTGGCGGGTTCGTACAAAGGGATCATGACATGGCACATAAGGGAGCCATTGTCTTTGGAATAAAATCTCCATTTCAGCTTTCTTCTCTGGCCACGATCAATAGGAGGAAATTAAAGTCCCATCCTGGGAAAAAAATTAGTTTGCTAACACAGTGTTGAAAGATCAGGTAATGGAGAAGCAGAGCTTCTACTGGGTTGCTGGCGCCATCTCTTGAACAGTGCAAGGAGCTGCACTAACACAGCTCACCCTGCCGAAGTTCAAATGGACAGCACAGCACGGCAGACAAGCCCAGCGCGCCGCACAGAAGGGAGCTAAGGACAGGCACCATCCCAGGAGGCTGGAGTAATTTCTTTCAGGCAAACAGCAGGGGGGCCAAATTCACCCTCAATGTAAATCCTTTGTCTTCAGTGCAATCCCACCAGAGATGAATGGAACCCCTGGCCTTTAGCTTTTGCCGCCGATACTGCAGCCGGATGGAGCTAAGGCCCAGTAACCAAAGCGAGAGCAAGGCCGACATGCGTGGGACAGGGGGACATGATGCCTAGTGCAAGCTCTGGTGGGTGCTGTGGGCCAAGTGAGCAGCCTGGCTCAGTCCCCCACCTCTCCGGATGGAAATGAGAACAGAAGAGCCACTCTGAAGTGAGCAAGACCAGCCTGTCCGGCTCCTTAATTAAACTGGCAGCACCTGTTGTTGGTACAGTGCCAAACGAGGAGCCTATTGCCTCCAATAGGTGTGAACACAGCATCTCCCTGCTTGGCTGCTAGTCACTTCAGTGCTTGGTTCCCCCCATAACAGCCAGGAAGATGCAGGGTTGTACCCAGAAAGCCAGTCTTGATTTTTGCCATTGACTCCGTTGACTGGGTCCTATTGCACCCATCCCTGATTGGCTTGATAATTGAACAGGGCCAATTTTAATAACATCAGTTTCCTCTTCACAGGCTTGGTCCTTTGGCTTGGCCATGAAGGTGGCAGAATATCTCAGGTGATCTCTACTGTTGTGGCATCAGGTGGGCAGAGAGACAGCCTTTAACAGAGAGCAGGGGTTCTTGGGGCTAGGGAAAGGGGTCACAGGGCTCTCAGCTGTGAAATGAGATGGTCTGAGGCCTTAGCGCTAGGTTAGTTTCAAGGGGGTCCGCGCTTCCCCGGCAGGCCTCCACAGTGCCAGGGGAAAAGGCCTCGCAATTTGTTCAGCAGCTGCCATGGGGCAGATTTTAGCCCTTTGAAATCCAGCCAGAATCAACACATACATAGAGAACTAGCAGCCTGGCTGAATGAGACTCCACGTCTATATAGAACGAATGGAGAGGAGGCCTGGTCCTGGCTCAGTTTGTTCAGTGCTCTGAGATACTTAGAGACAAGGTGCTATATATTTTTGTAGTCAGAAAAAAAAAATCTTCCATGTAGCAAGTAAGTTTCAAGAGTTGGCGTCAGCGCGTCTGCCCAGATCAGCCTGGCCAGCTGTCAGGCCCCTTCTTCTGTGTCCACACCAAGCTCTAGCGGGTTAGATGAGCCGTTCACCAGTGCGCTAGATGAGCGGAGTATCCAGGAGCTTTGGCTCTCTGCTGCCCTCTGCTGCGCACAGATTATATTTCAAGTAGGGACAACAACTACTTTTTGAAATACGATTATTGTTTATTCAAGGATCAGGGCCCCACTACAACGGCAAGTCGGTGCTTATAGAGCCCCTTACAGCTGTTAAAGAGTGTGACAGAAACAATAACCAGATACGATGGATGGAATCACTGCTATACAATACAAAGTATTAGTTGTCTGCCAATGACATTCTAGGAACTTCGGCTTCATAACCCTGCATTTGACTTTTCTTCCATTTACAAATAAATATTTAAGCACATTCCATTCTCAGTGTTCCAACTAAACCCACGTATATATCTGAGCAGCCTCAGGTCATAAAAAAGGTAAAGGGAAGAAAAATTGGCTCTCAGTGTGTTTAGGTAATTTGGCTAATACCAGTTTAAATCTGTGATGGCCTTTAACAGAAGCCGTACCTTTGCAGGGATTGTAGGCCTAGATCCTCAAAGATATTTAGGAGCCTAACTTTCATTGAAGTCAATGTGAGTTAGGCTCTCTCTCTCTCTATATACACACACACACACCACCTACGATACATGCAAACCTTAACACTGCAACAAGATGCATTCCAGAAGAGAGATGGCAGATAATATAACAGGTTTCTGGAAATGATTAGAATAAAAGTAGTTCTGAGCCATGTACAATTGGGCTCACAGCCCCCAAGGATCCTGGCGTTGCAGGTGCAGACAGAAAATGGGACCAGGCAATGATTTTAAGCCATGCTAAAACATTTCTCAAATAGTTCTGCTGTGACAAAGAGAATACCTTATGGCGTGGGCTAAAGGCTTTGTTTTTCCTGGCACTCATGTAGGATACCCTGCATAGCTCAGTCATGACTTTGCTGTTCACAAGCAATGCGGCAAGTCCAATCTTAGGCCAACAAAGCCATTACACTACAACAGTGGTTTTCAACCTGTTTTCATTTGTGGACCCCGAAAATTTTTTGAATGGAGGTGTGGACCCCTTTGGAAATCTTAGATATAGTCTGCAAACCCCCAGAGGGCCACAGACCACAGATTGAAAACCACTGCACTACATTAATAATATCTGGCCCGTACATAGTGCTTTTCATCAGTTGATCTCCAAGCACTTTACAGAGGAGCTCAGTATTGGTATCCCCATTTTACAGATGGGGAAACTGAGGCACAGGGACGGCCCTGACTTTCCCAAGCCCAGCAGGGGCAGAGATGAGAGAATAAATAGGATGCAGGTGGCTCATCTGCAGATCAGAATAGTTTGAAATCATTTCCACAGGCCTCTCAGAGCCAGTCCTATGGTCGGTGGGGCTGTAATGGTGTGTCTACATTGCAGCTGGACGGGTGCTTCCCAGAGTGGGCAGACACACTCGTTAGCTCTGCTGGAGCTAGTGCACTAAAAATAGCAGTGTGGCTACAGCAGCCCAGGTGGTGGCTCAGGCTAGCCCCCCAGAACAAACCCGCCTCGGGTACGGACTTGGCCAAGCCGCCCGAGCTGCCGCCTGTGCTGCCACAGCCAGATTGCTATTTTTAGCGTAAAAGCTCAAGCAGAGCTAGCGTGTGTCTGTCTCCGCCTCGTGCTGGGAAGGACACTCCAGCTGCAGTGTGGACATCCCCTTAGCTGCTAGACGGGGAGGAGTATGTGGTGTGGGGAAGCATCAAGCCAGGAATTCCACCCCCCTGCTCCACATACACTGTGGCCTGCTTCCAGCAAGGGAAAGAGGTCTGCTTCATGGCCATGTGGCCGACTGGTTTGCTTGTGTGTCTGGCCAATCGTTTCACGCTTAGATTTTGCGAGCTGGGTTTGGGAAGCTGCAGTCACGTTGGGGTTAGGGTGATCAGCTAGCCAGTGTGAAAAATCAGGACCGGGGTGGGGGGTAATAGGCGCCTATATAAGACAAAGCCCCAAATACTGAGACTGTCCCTATAAAAATCAAGACATCTGGTCACACTAACTGGGGTTTGGTTTCATGGGGTTTCTAAACCCAGCCAGCCAGCCCCCACGTTCAGTGACAGAGTCTGGCGAGAAAGAGCGACTCAGGAGCTCTGTGAACCGCTGGCTGGGGGGTGTTTATCAAGCAGACCCAGCTGTCTGGCCATTACAGGTTCAGGTGTTTATCCTCTTATGGCCTTGACACTGGGAACTGATTTGCAAAGGAGCTCTGACCACTTGCCTATGCCTCTTTTCACAGCCTCCCTGCTTCCCAAGCCCTAACCACCAGCCTTCCCTCGCCCAGGTCACCAAACATCCCAGGCAAAATCCCTCCCACCAGACTGAAGGCCCATTCTCATCACGGCAGCCCCCGACACAGACCAAAAGCCTCTGTGATGGGAAGCCAGGCTCTAGATTTATAGACTAGACGTGCTGTCACGGCCTACACATTATTCTGGGCTCAGCACAATTCATCATCATGTCACTAGGGCTGGTTACGCTCATCACAGAAGCAAAAGATGCCAAGGTTTTTTACCGTGAATGTGCCAAGTCTTAACGACACGGAGGGGACCCCTCCTGCCTCCCCAGAGAACTGAAACCTAAGGCAGCAGTTGTCCTCTGTCTACCTGGACATGCTAAGTCGACAAACTTTCTTGGCACACCAGGGCAGTGCTGACAGCCAGGCAGCCGGGCAGGCGATCATGGGCCTGGGATCATGCCTTCGAAGTCACATGGCTGCTTCCTGGCCAGCCTCTGCCAGTGAGTGACCCTGGGCCTGCTGCCCTGTTTGTGTATGTTCGGATGGATCAGTGACATCCTGAGGTTCCAACGAGCCCCTTCAAGTTGGCTCGTTGGTGCCTTGCAAAGTGAGGAAAAGTAAAAGTCTCCAGCTGACAAGGTTTTGTTCATTTTGCTGCATTATAACGCACTCTGCGATGGTGTTAGGGGAAGAGGGGGACTCTGCATACTTACCAGGGGGCTGCAGCGCACAGAGAGACATCAGCAAGGCACAGACCAGGCTCCTGCCAGCAGGGTACAATAGGAGGGAGACAACTAACAGCCTTAAGAAAAAAGCAGGGAAGGTTAAAGAGAAGGAAAGAAAGCAGAAGAGAACGGGCTGCCTGCTCCTGTTCCCTGGGTCTTAGGCAGCCTGGTTCCGACAGGTTAGACTGAAGTGGGGGAGGGGGGAATAAGGACTTTCTTCCATGGCAAATTTCAACTTTTCAGCAACAAAATCAAAATCCAAATATTTTGATTTGGAAATGCTGCCCTGGTGCCTCTTGCTCCAAATAAGGTTGGGCTCCCTGGTCAGACTACATCTCCCATGATGCCCTATGTCTCCTCATGGTGGAGCAAGGCAGTTGTATCATGGAAGTCCCGATTCATGGGATGTAGCCTGAGAGACGTATGGAGCCCGACCCATAGAGGAGAAGGGGGTCGTGAGGAATATGAGGCGCCATGGTGGAATATCCAAATCAAAAAGGGTTTCGGGTATCCAATTTTGCATTGAAAGCAGGCACTTTTCATGCAAAATGCCGTTTAGTTGAAAATCCAATTCCTATTAAAACTCAGTACTACCCTTTTTGAGCCAAGTGGCTAACCAAAGATGTGAGGGCTAGTAGGTTGTTCCAGTTAGGCGGAGGAATTGGTCGAGTATTTCTTGGATGCAGTTTTGTTTATTTCCAGAGAATGTACAAAGTCCTGTGCCTCTGAACACAGAAGAAATCAAATGGCAGGAAGCAGCTTCTTTTGCTCACAGCCCCAGGGGCTTTTCAGCCTGCACCTTCGCCCCAAACATCTCTCCCCAGGTTTCGCCCAGGGTCAGAGTCCATGCGTTCAGCTATTCCTTCAGGCTGTCTTCCTCTGAGTTCAGCCTTTTTCTCCCTCTCATCCAAAACAATATTCAGCAAAGCTCTTCCGCCCACAGAGTCCAAACCCCCTGGGCGGGTTCACGTTACCCTTTGGCTTTAGGTGAGGGCTTGTGATTCATTTAGCCCTACATTATGTTAACTGAAGGGCGCATTCACACAAGCTTTTTAACACGACCAATGACAAGGTTTCACCCAGCTCAAAAAAAAAAACAGTTTTGAGGGAAATTTTTCGACCAGCCCTTTTCCTGGGTTCATTTCGCTCTTCTCTCTCCGGGCGTTGAATAAAGCAGTCTAGCTCCATGTCTTAGTGCCACCATCTGTGAAACAACTACAAACGTACACACTTGTGAGCATGCTCCTTACTCCTTGGGGGTGGGAGACCAGGGGGTGGGAGAATTACTTAGAGCTAATCCAACTATTATTTCAAGTACAATTCATCATGAATTTAGCCCCTTCCTTGGCTGGAGACCCATTCGCAATCTGACCTCAGTTGCTGAGAATGTCTTTGTAACAATATTCTTCAAATAATGTCCCTTACTAATAGCTCTGTAATTTAATGTCTCGCTGTCCCTAGTTGTGTTGCTGCTCTCTGATTGGCTGCCTGAAGCCAGTTAAAACAGGAGAACAGATAATGAAATTCCAGTTTGAATTTTCAGGCAAACATTTGCAATAAAATGAGGGGAAACGTTGGGATTCGCAAACTTTTGGCTGAATCTCACTGAGGCCGTCCAGATACAACAGAAACCCCCCTGCGGGCCAGCAAACAGAATTCAGGCCAATTCTTCACTAACCTAGTTGTGACTCTCACTCTTTGACTATCTGGCCTCACCCTAGAATTCATGTGTGTAAAGATCCAGGCTGACCACAGGCCTCCCCCGCTCCCTCCCTGCCCCTGGCACTCTGGGTTGGGTGAAGTCTGGGTGGGTGAGACCCGCTTTCACCAGCTCTCCCTACCTCCCTACCAGCTGCTTGCAGTCTCTGGAGCGTTTGCTGCCATCTAGCAGCATCACACCAGGCTCCCTGGAGACTGTCCGCCCTTGTTCCGCGCAGGCTTCATACAGGTCATGTGCAGCCACAGCTGCTGGGGGGGATAGAAAAGGGGGGAAACTGCCAGACAGAATGAAGTGGAAAACAGGACTTCTCCACCTCCTTCCCCGCATCCTGAGTCACTGGCACAGCTAGGAACAGCACCTCGAATTCCTGACTCCCAGCCCTGTGCTCTCCCCACTTCTCCTGTGACCGTTGTTATTTCCTGTTCCACCCTTCTCCACAGCCCCTCTGCTGCCTGCTTTGGGCCAGGGCCCATCTGAGACACCACGACAGGGTGTTCTGGTGGCAGCACTGCTCTGCAGTGACATGCAGCTGCCTCAAGTCTATCCCAGAGCCCGTAACCTTCTCTCCTTTACTCACGAGCTCCTATTTTTATTGGCTTCCCGGGCCGTCTGCATTGGGGAAGCATGAAATACAAATGATGGGGGTGGAGGGGCAAGCGGCACCGAGGAGAGAACCCCTCTCTGGCTAATGTTGATTCTGCAGTGAGTTCATCTCACTCCCCAGCCCGTGCCGCGTGGCTCTCTGCTTTCCCGGGGTGTGGCCGGCGGCCCCAGGCAGCCCTGCCTTTCACAAGAGCTGCATTGTGCCGGGTTGAGTTTTACACTGGCAGGCTGAATGCAGGAGCCAACAGGCCCATCACTGTTCGGGACCTAGCAGCACTTGGTAATGTCTGTCAAGAAGGGCGGAGGAGTGGGGTGGCATTTCCACGGTTAACTCCTTTTTGAATGGATCCAAGGGCTTGAGAGAGACAGTGTGACCTCCGATCGCTGCGGACATCGGGCATGACAGTGGCTTGGCCCGAGATGACAATGTTACACCCCTTCTCCAGCACCCCAGTTTGGCCAGGCTTTTAAAAACCTCAGCTGAGTAAGGGAGAGGGACATTCTCTGTTCACCCATCGAACGGGGCACAGGCTGCAGCAAAGCCAGCTACCCCCACCCTGTGCCCAACGCCAAGGTGCCTCCGGTGTGCTGGATGGACCGCTTCTAGGCTGGAGAGCTGCCAAGGCCCAGTCAGTCCCTGGCAGCTCTGCTGACGCAGCCAGCAAGGGGGGTTGCAATTTATTTATACATGCATATTGTCACCCTGCAACCCAGCCACCTTCCTGCCCCGCCCCCACACACAACCAATCAGCCTACACTTACAAATAAAACTATCCTCCTGCCCCCCCCCCCCCCAAGAAACCCTCCCTAGTAGTGAGAACTGGGGCCTAGCAGACCCACGCCACTTGGGAGCCGAACTCTGGGAAAGTGGGTAAAAATGTATAAAATGTCACAATAATCCATAGCAATAAACGTTGATGGGGAAAGATGCAAAAGGGAGACAGACAGACAGACTTAGTCCAAACCAAAAGGCCTCCTGACCTAATCCCAGGACTGGGTTAAGATCATGCCTGGTGGTAAACGAGAGAAGTGTGGGCCCGGAAAGCAACAAACCAAACCTGGTGTGTTGAGAATTAGGACTATTGGTGAACAAAATAATGAGGGGATGGGATCCGACACTCAGCCCGTCCTTTTGGGGTCCTAAAACAAAGCGACTTTGGGAAGAAACTTGGCAAAGGTGGACGCTGGCTGACTGAGAGACAGGAGAATGGGAAGGAGCGAGCTTCACCATCACGGCTGTCTCCTGAGACCCTCCCTGTCTCCTGGGACCCCCACTGTAACCCTACTGGGCCTGCATCGTCCTAATCCCGTGAGCTGTCCTGAGAAACTGGGCCAGAAACAGGGCCGGCTCCAGGGGTTTGGCCGCCCCAAACAGCCCCCCCCCCCCCCCCCAAAAAAGCAAAAAGCCGCGATCGCGATCTGCGGCGGCAATTCGGCGGGAGGTCCTTCGCTCCGAGCCGGAGTGAGGGACCGTCCGCCAAATTGCCACCGAATAGCTGGACGTGCCGCCCCTCTCCGGAGTGGCCGCCCCAAGCACCTGCTTGACAAGCTGGTGCCTGGAGCCGGCCCTGGCCAGAAAGATGGGCCACCAGATGACACCACCACCTCCACCAGAATCCCAACCACCACCAGGGCTGTGAGACTTTGTCGCTTCACCTCCACTCCGTGTGTCGTTTTCCAGCCCTACCTTATTTCTTCTCTTTCCCAGCCCTCTCCTTTTGCCTTCTGTCCAGTAAAAGTGTCTGGCTTTGCCAGCCCAAGACTATAGTTTGTAACACCGCTGTAAGCCTGTAAACGCAAAAGGGCAGCTAAAAGCCATGCCCCAAATTAGACCAACCCTGTTACAAGTTTACCTGGCCTCAGAGTGGTTAAGAAGACCGGGTGCTGGGCCTGTTTTTTTTTCCAGCAGGGAGGTTGCAAGAGAGAGTCTGCACCAGAGACAGAAGTTGCATTGTCTGTCTTTGCTGTTGTCTTCTTTCCCTCTTGTGTGTGTTTGTCTTGTTCTGTCTTTTAGGAAACGGCCCTGGACTTTAACTACAACAGTAACAACTGCAGCCTCTCCCACCGACCTTTTCTCTTCTCCCTCCCCACAAGGGCAGTTACTACTTTATATCTTTAACACCATCTACAACTCCCTGAAACAGGAGGGGTTCCTTCTAAAGGCTCTCCAGCTACAGGGAAAGAGAACAAGGGACATTGTTCAAATAGGTTTCAGAGTAGCAGCCGTGTGTTGTAGCCCACGAAAGCTTATGCTCTAATAAATTTGTTAGTCTCTAAGGTGCCACAAGTACTATTGTTCAAATAAAAGCCTCATGTGATACTTTACATTTCAAATGCTTTAGCTGGCTTTCTTTCTGTTCTGTGTCTTAAAAAGATTGAAGGGGGTTTTAAAAAAAGTTGTTGTTTTTTTTTGTTTTGTTTTGGCCATTGGCCTAAACAGGTTGAGGTCTCTGTAAACCAAACCCCGAAGCTTGTTTAATGTTGGACAGTGACATGCTCATGTTCACATCTTTGACTCTTTGGGCCCATTTCTTCCATCCAAATGAATACAACACCCCTCCTATGCACTCAGCCCTCTCCCAGGGCCTAATTTAGGGCACTGGAATCCACAGGTTCTTCCCACTGACTGCAAAGTGGGTTTTGGATCAGCCCCCGGCCCCCACAAGGCCCAAGACTTTGGCGTGTGCCCTGAAGGCCCAGCTGGTGGATTGAGTCAGCAGGAAAAACCACGGACGGACGGCCCAAGGGATGAAGTTTGTAACTAGAAAGCAAATGATGCTGATCTAAGCAGGGCTGGTGCAAGGAAGTTTTGCGCCCTAGGCGAAACTTCCACCTTGCACCCCTCCTCCCCCCAGCCCTGCGGCAGCTCCCTGCCCTGAGGCCCCCCCCCCGCGGAGCCTTGCGGCAGCTCCCCACCCCAGCTCACCTCTGCTCCGCCTCCTCCCCGAGCACACCACCCCCGCTCTAATTCTCCTCCCCTCCCAGGCTTGCGGCACCAAACAGCTGATTGGTGGTGCAAGCCTGGGAGGCGGGAGAAGTGGAGCGGCGACCGTGCGCTCGGGGAGGAACGCTGTAAATAAAAAATTGGGGGCACCGCTTTTTGGTGCCCCCAAATCTTGGCGCCCTAGGCAACCACCTAGTTCGCCTTAATGGTAGCACCGGCCCTGGATCTAAGCAGAAAAGGAAACGACTGAACTCCCCAGCTTGGGATCCAGCCCAGGTCTAGGATGCCCCTGAAAGTGGAGCCCAACCATCCCCAGAACCACTCTTCACCATCCAGCCTCCAAAACAATGTACAGGCCTTGCCCTCAGTGCCTCTGTAAGGAGCAGGATCGGTGAGCTGAGGTTAACCCTTTGTGTGCTGAGGAACAGCCAATGCCCTCAGCCCCTGCCAGAGGGGTCCCTTGTGATGGGAACCAGTGACCTAACCCTCCACTGTCCCAGTACCAATCCCCTGAGTTATTACGGGCCCATTGCTTCATCTTAAACGCTCATTCCATCTTGCCAGTTCACCTACCGCCCTCTTCGCCCCTCTCCTGGCAAATTACCAGGCACAGGCCTCAGCATCAATAAAAACCAGAAACAACCCAACTCATCCGTGTAAAACCTGAATTCAAAGAAACTCCACATTAAGAACCAGCAGTGCAGAGTCCAGGGTGAATCTTTCCCCCCCAATTCCATTTCCAAGGAACATCCTTTTTAAAATACGGTCCCACCCCAGGCCCTTTCCTGGGCGTTTCCCCTGCTTGCATGGTTTGCAAGGAGTTTAAACCAGACACACGTTTCAGCCTGGGAAGAACCATTTGCATCATCATTATTTTAATACGGTTTTGTTACAGAAGTGAAAGGACTGTTATAAATAGCTAAAGCTGCATGATGTATTTCTTGCCATCTCGGTAGCCCTAGAGGCCCCCATTCCGCTGGGCAGCGTACAGACACACAGGAAGCTACAATCGCTGCCCTAAAGGGGCGAGGCTTTCAGAAGCACTCGGCATTGGCCTAACTGGGCTCCCGCCTTCATTTAGTGGGAACAGAATTGAGTCAACACTGTGGGCTTTTGAACTGCCCCACCCGAAACAGACAAGGCAAAGCATGGCCAGCAGCAGCCCGATTTTACTGTGTCCCAGTGAGACTGATTGACTTGCCGACTGTGACACAGGAAATCAGAGGCAGAGCTGGGAAATCGAACCCATCTCTCCTGTGTCCTACTCCAGTTACTTAACCACAGGGCCAGCCTGCCGCATTCTGCCCACATTGTAACAAACCAGCAGAATCAGGGACTTTCTAAGCTCAGCCCCCAATGTTTTAGTGTGTGGGCTCAGCCATTGGAGTCCTGGGACCAAATGAGCATGAAGCACATAGCAGCAGCATTAGCTCAGACTGCCCTGGCCCTTGCCAGCTTTAAGTTAGTTCCTTCTGGTTCTTGGTGTACGTGATGCTGCCCAGAGAATCACAATCTCTGAAGAGACCAGACCAGTAACAGTTTTCACTTCAGCAAAGCAACCAAGTCTGCACAGGTTTGATAAAAGAACAGTTTGTCCCAATCCTGTTTCTATCCCTTTGGAAGAGTGCAGAATTTGAACATCCCAAGATTAGCTGCACTGCAACAGAAGAATAGGCCAAGCCTATGTCTTGCTTTAGACAGTGGCCTGTTCCTGATGCTTCAGAGAAAGGCTGGCTCTCAGCATAATGCACCAAATGGCCCATGCAACACTACAATCCCAGGAGGAAGGATGTCCTTCCTGGCCCCACTGATCAGCTTATGCCCTGAAGCATGAGGACTGAAAGCCCTTGTGACGTTAATCGATGTCATTGGCATTCTCTGAAAGGGGAGCCCAGGTATCTACGTGCTGGTGTATCTCCTTGGTGGTCTGCCTGGCTACATTGGCGATCCTCTGGAATCTATGCAGGAACAAGATAATGAAGAGGAGCAGGACAGCCTGGAGGAGGATGAAGAGGAAGAGGCAGATCTGGGAGATGAGCGCGATGCTGCAGTACCAGTACTGGCAGGTGGAGATGAGCTCATCCTCCGACAGGTACGCGATGATCCTGCCCCGCAGGTGTTCCGGGGAGGCACACACCACATTCCTATACAGGGTCCGATTCTGCTGCCACTGGAGCCACGAGCGCAGGTAGAGGATGTTGCAGTCGCATTCCCAGGGGTTCCCCCACAGATAGGCCACTTGGAGGCTCTGCAGGTTGTCCAGGAGCCCGCTGGGGATGCTGGTGAGCTGGTTGTCGTTGAGGTAGATCGTCTGAGTTGAGGGGCTGAAGGACGCGGGGAGGCTGCTTTCAGTCAGCTGCCTCGACGCGCAGTAGACGATGTTGGTGCTGCACTGGCAGGGCGAGGGGCAGGTGGGGGTCGCAAGGGGCAGAAAGCCCAGCAGGGAAAGGAAGAAGATCCAGCAGCTCATCTTCAGCTCTGAAACACACACACACAGCCACCTCTGACCCTGAACCCCTTGGGACATTGTGCACAAGCCTTAGGCACTCAGCATACAGAGAGCAGCCAGACACCTGACACTGTCAAACTGAACAGAACAAACCCAGGGCTTTCCTTTCCTTTGAGGATTTAAGTTTTGGGTTGAATTTGGTACCCAGGAAGATGAGAGACCCCCCAGCTCTGACAAGGGCATAATTTCAGCTCCTGCTATGTTAGCCCTGGGTTTGTGGAGGACAGATGGTTTATGATGTGACCAGACGTCCAGTAGAAACTGGCCCGAGGCCAGCAAAGCTCATTTCCACTGGTGCCCAGGATGGGGAAGAGAAGCTGGTATTTGCATGATTGCATTCCTGATGCACTAGAACAGCTAAGGAAATTTAGCAGAAGCAGTCACACGTTAGCGCGCAAAGCTACTCATGCAGTCACGGGCTCTGAATTACCTTTATAAGCAAGGTTTCATTAACAGCAGCTTCAGGTTATTACAGAGGCAAAAAGCTACAGAAGATTC
Source organism: Terrapene triunguis (assembly GCF_002925995.2). Classification (NCBI taxonomy): domain Eukaryota; kingdom Metazoa; phylum Chordata; order Testudines; family Emydidae; genus Terrapene; species Terrapene triunguis. The sequence continues at coordinate 16,840,425 of NW_020664585.1, forward strand.
AAAAAAGGATTAGACAGTTGCACGACTAAAAACAGCCAATGCAGTTTCCACAGCTAGAATAAAAGTGACAGAGACGAGCAGTTCTCATGCATCAGGACATATAAAGATCAGGTGGGCTCAGGTAGCAATTCCCCACTCTGGGATTGTATTGAGCAGTAGGGGGATAATAGGAGGGGGCTACCCTTTGTTCTGAAGGATCTAAGCGTTGGTTCCTGCTGCAGACAGGCTGTTGACAGAGACAAGCCATTGGACTGTCCTAGTATTGCAATTCTTGCAAAAAATCCCAAGGGTCATCATTGACTGTGACTTGTACAGGGTGTAAGAAGCTAGCGGCTTGGTGCCTAGCCATAACGCAATGCTGTGCAGTGAAGTGACCGAGGAAGAAGGCAACATTAGCAGGAAGCGCAGGGTCTAGACTCACCTTGGCAGATTGCTGCCCTGCTGGCCTCTGGCACAAGGGAAGAGTGTTGTAAGAGGGCAAGCAGTGCGGGAGCATCTGCAAGCACACAGCTGAGCTCTCTGCTAGTTCCCCACTTGGCTCTGCAAGATAAGGGGAAAGCTAGTCCCAGGACTCCTCCCTGCCACGGGTCTCGCCGGAACAGCTGAGGTTTCACCAAGCAACTGTTCCGAGGGATGCAAGATGTGGTGACGCTTCAAATGTGGCAGGCCTGATGACGACGGGTGAATGGCAGAGGGTCTTGGCCCAGAGGAAGGGGAGGGCAAAAGCATTTTGCTGTTATCTGTGAGCGGTCCAGCCCTGCCCTCTTCAAAACAGTGCCCTGTTTTCTCCTGGCACCCTTTGGAAAGGTAGCCATCCTCTTAGATTATAATAAGCCCAGAGTATTTGCTTTGTGTTCTGTATTGCTCTGCTCAGCAGCAACAAGAAAATATGCAAGGAACCTCATGTGAAATCCACGGGAGAGTCCTCAAAACCCCATCAGTCCCTGGGGAAGGGCCCATCATTTCCCATACTCAGCTCCACTTTGTCTGCCTGGCTCTGTCTTAGCAATGGCAAATACCTCTCAGATTGTTCCCCTGCTCCCCAAACTTCTGTTTAGCATGCAGCTCCGGCCCTCTCGAGGCTGGAAAAGACTTAGCAATGGCAACCAGGCAGGATCAGGCGGAGATCTTACTGTCAGCTGAGAGGTTTGTAAGGAAGCTTGGGGAACCTAACATTGATCAGTGTCAGCTTCAGTATGACAACGCTCCAGGTAATTCCCATAATACCCTATGTTACGCCTTTCATCCTCAGGCCCTTTACAAACTACATATGCACAAACCTAGGAGTCACTTCACAGCTGCCTGCAGCTGTTTTAAGAGTGTGCAGCACTGGGACAGGAAGTGAAGGAGACGGGACAAGGAGTCTCAGTCTGGGACAGGAAGTGCTTGGCTTCTGTAATCAGTTGATCCTGGGGGATGGGATCTTCACTGGTTGTGGACAGGTCTCCCTTTAGTGAATCTGTCTAGTACATGGGGACCAAATATGTCGAGGCGGGAAGCGAAGGGGAATACTGTATCCAACTGAAGCTGCAGGTGGATTTAGGCAATTACTCAAGATTCAATTGGACCTGAAACATTCAGGTTCACAAAATTACCATTGTGAAAAGCACCAGGGGATCTTTCATGACTGTTAAATTGGTTTCACATCTCGTCAGGAGCATTCCTGGCAGCACGGTGTCCCCTAACGTCCCGTTAGCGCTATGTACAGCGTCAGCGCGCCTCGGAGGACCTGACTCAATCCCAGCCCTTCTGAGCAGCTGGTGACTTTGGATGAGGTGCTCCGGCTTTCAGCTGCGACTTGGGTCACTAGCGGAGTAGGGAGGGCGCAGAAGAGCCGCTCTTCTGAAAACTTGCATTCTCTCACATGGTTGAAGCCTGGGAGAGTGCGATACTTGCACACACAAAAAGGCAAGATCCAGGGGAAAGGAGAAAGCTGCAGGCTGACTCGGCTGGCCAGTGCTGGGAGAGATAATGCTCATGGGAACATCGGGCTCTGGGCATGTCTTGATAGAGTCAGATGACTCAGCAGCTCTAAGCATGTGCAGCTCACAGTTAGCAAGGCGGGTTTACCACATCCTGCCATCGGAATTCGCAGCACTGGGAGATGCTCGAGCCTGAGCAGCAGAGCCAAAGGGATAAAAATAGACAGGCCAGTTGGATACTCTTGGGATGCTGAGATCACATCCCCATTGCATGCATTAAGGGCCAAACCCTGCCCCCGGTACCCCCGTACAATCCCTCTCGTGTAAGCCCATTGGGCCAGATTCTCTCTGCACCCATGTACACAGGGGTGTGAAATGCTACCAGATCAGAACAGGACGGATTGACACCCAGCTGCACTGGTGTCCAGGATGAGCCAAGGAACAGGGCTGGGGAAAACTGGGCCCATTGATTCAGTGGGGCTGTAACTGAAGGCAGGACTGGGGATAAAAACTCATCTCATATGCTTTAAAACCTTTAAGCTTCTAATAAATCAGAGTGGCTCATTCCGGTTATTACAGCAGAGCAGAAGGCAGGCAGGGAATCTGGGCTCACATCTGCTCAGCTTTTGCGGTCGTGTTTTTCTTTCATTTGGGGGGTGCTTCAAGACTCAGGTAGATTTTTCCATGGGCCAGAAAGCACCATTATGATCATCTGACCTCCTGCATAACCCAGGCCAGAGAATTTCCTCCAGTGATTCCTGCATCCAGGGGCTGTGGAGTGCCATTTACAGTAGGAGGGGGCACAGATTTGCCCCCCCATGCCTGACCCTCTCCTCTCCCCTTCTCAGTCCCTCCCCCCCCCCCCCCCAGCATTCTGACCCCTCCGGCCCATGTTCCCCTCCGAATCTGAGTGAGTGGCATTGTGCATAGGGTCGCGGGACACTCAGGTTTGACCCAGCCTATACCTACATCCAGCCTAACCTGACTGAACTAGAGAACTGGACAGATCACGCCCAGGGGGATTTTCCAGGCATCTTGCATTTCTGTCCCCACTCCTAACAAGTCCCCCTTCCGCAGACAAAAAACAAACCAGGAAAAGGTCGTCTTGTCGTTTTTTTCATGTATTTATTTCACTGACCAGTTCAGATAGTAAACATTATTATTAATAATAATAGCCATCATCATCATCATCATTTTAATAAAATGGATACGTTTCCAAAGAGTTGGTTTCTCTCGTTCACAATGACAAAGTACTCAACAGTAATGTACAAAAAAAACCCAACCAAACTGACAACGGGGAAAGGAAGTGCCTAGGAACAGAGCGAGGGGATGCGCAAATCACGTGGTCACGAGCAAGCCAGGGTTACCAGGGTGGCTGTGTGCAATGAGGGAGCGGGGAAAGCCGTCGCACAGCGTGAAGAATGGAATTCCCCCCCAAAGGAACAAGATGCAGGACAAGGCATGCAGGTGGTCAGCGAGTGCTGGCAGAGCCAATGGCACACAAACGGGTTCATCCCACAACCACCTCCCCAATCAGGCACACGGTTTGAGACGTGGTACCCACAACCCCCAGCGCAGTGACAGCGCCTGAGAACTCAGTGGAGCCGGACTCAGCTCCTGGAGTCGCTAAGAAGTGCAAAAAATTGGCAAAGGCTTACGATGCAGGGGTGTGTGTGTGTGTGTGTGTAGGGGTGTGTTAGGGGGAAGGAGCATCCTAGCCATACTCTCTACTTCCTTCACTGCCAGAGGGGGCTCCAGCCTCGCTAGCCACAGGAGGAACCACCAGCCATGCTTACCCAGGAACGCCTCTACCAGTCAGAGTGCGGCTCAATTCAACAGGGGGAGACTCCATGCTGAGAACACGCAGGCAGAGGGCAGATCTCTAGAGCATTCCAGGGGTCACCTCCATTTCCAATGTCTTTCCAGGCAGCCAACCCTCCTCCCAGCCTCCCAAGAGGAAGGAAACCTGCTGTGTCTTCTTTGCTGGTGGGTCTCCGTGGTCCTACTTCACCTCTGGAGAAGTTGCAGCTCTAGCTGCCTTGGCAGAAGGTGCTTCTCTCTCTCTCTGACTCCACGCTACCCCTGCCCATGGCTGAGAAGTTCGGCTCTGTGTGGAATGGGTCTGATTTAGCAGAAGTTTGCACTGAGTTGATGGAGATGTCCTCACCGGGAAAGGGGGCAGATTTCTTAGTCAGCAATTCTGGCTGCAGGTGCCCTGTCCTGCCAAATGCCTCAGACCCACAGCCCTGCCCTGTTTCAATGCCTTGCTTGTGAACTCAGCCACCAGTACAGCTGCAGGCTGCACTCAACCAAGCTGCCATCTAATGCTAAAGGGAAGATGATCTCCTCTACCTCTTCTTGGGCCAAAACATGCTGGACACAGAGGCTCCCTTAGCGGGTCTGGAAATGTTACCACCAACAGATTGTTAACTTGTGGAATTCACTGCCTCAGGATAATGCAGAAGCAAGGAACTTATCAAGCTTTACAAAAAGGGAACAGACGCTCCAATGAACAGGAACAGCATTTGCAGTTACACTAGCATGAATAAAACTGACACAAGTTAGCAATCCTCATGCGTCAGGATAGTAGCTGATCACCAGCCTAGGCCTGGAAGAAGCTGTCCCCTCAGGCTACAATACCACACAAGCAGTGCATTATGGCGAGGCGGCTCACACTTTCCCTTTAAGCATCTGGCATTGGACAGAGCTGGAGACAGGAGTAAATGGCCCCTCAGTCTATCCTGGCATGGCATCTCTTACGTGCTTCACACAGGGGGGACGGGACAGGACAAAGGAGCTGGGGAGATAATGACATTGCTCTTCTGGCCTGAGTTTGTCCCCCAGACACACTGCACGGCTCTGCACTTCATTGGGGCAGCAAGAGAGGCCTCTTAAACGAGCCAAAGCTCAGAGGTTCAGTTTGCGCTGGCCTAGTGTAGACATCTGTCCAAGAGGCACCGCTGCCCTTCGTTAGCTTAGCCTCTCCTCGTTATATCCGAGATCTGTCCCGTCTCTCCTGCACCTACCCGAGACAAAAGAGGCTTGCCTGTGAATAACAGGCACCGCCCCAGCTACTCACCAACAGGCCAAGAGCTCAGGGCCCTGCTGAGAGAAGCCAGCATGACACACTGCTAGCAGAAGCAGCCCTGGCACTTAACCAGACCCAGCCAACACCGCGCGTCACACCAAGAGCCGGCCATCGAGGAGTCAGAGCTGGACAACACAAAGCCACAGGTAAATGAGCACCCACAGGACTCAGAGCGGGAACCAGGGGCTGGGCAGGAAGGACCCACCCCCATGTGCATCAGGCAATCAGCTCCTTGCCAGCACTCCAAGGAGTCTAAGGGAAGACCCAGTTAGACTCAGGGCCCATTTTCCCTGGCTGGCCGCTGGCATTACTATCAGACAGGCCACACTTCTGGCTGCTCCTTACTGTGCTTGGTTAAAAATAACCTGGCAAATGACAGCGGCTGCTGCAGACACAGCCCTCGTATCTCTGCCACCAGATCCCGCCAGCTTGCCCTGCGCTGGAACTCAACCACGCAGGTCCCCATGGCTGAGACCAAGGGCGGGAAACGGGGGAAGACTAAAGCTACTGCCCAGCAAGGCTGTTGGGTGGAGTCCTGTGTGAAAGGGAAGGGAGGGGGCAGTGCATAGCCAGCGGAGCTGGGCTGTCCTAAGCCTCCTCCCAGGGACTCAAATGCTCCCTTGCTGCCCACAACCCGTTCAGCCCCAACCTGCTCCCTACACAGCCAGGACCGGCCTTACGAGTGGGAGACATGGGCGACTGCCCAGGGAGGCGCCATCCAAGTGCCACAAGATGGCAGGTCTGGGCTGCTGGAGCAGGAGTGAATGCAGGCCAGCTCAGGGCAGGAACCCCTGGCCAGCCGAGCGGGGGGCAGATGATGCCACCTGGAGCTGCCAGCCTGGCAGGGAGGTGCAGGCATCAGGGCTCGCCCCTGGGTCCCCCCTTCCCGGTGGTCAGGGAATGTATGGCCAGGGGAGCCCCCAGGCTCAGAAACTCCTCCCTGTGCAGCCGTGAGTGGGGCGGGGAAGGGCAGCCCAGGGTGCCATTTTCCATAAGGCCGGCCCTGTACATAGCCTATCTTGCCTCCTCTGCCCTGATCGAAGCCCTTTCAGCCGCCCCCGTGTGCACAGCGAGAACGGTGCAAAGGAAAATGTCCCGTCTCCCCTCAGGGACCAGCAAGGCTGCGAACGCTCAGGGATGAGGAAACTCCATCTTTAGGGTTCGTCTCCTGCCCCGAGGCTTCCCCTGTTCAGGTACAAACTGGGACACTGCCCTCGGCTCTTTGGTCCCTCTGCCCGGCATGTCACCTTTCCAAGTGAGCCCAAGGGCTATGCACAGGCTGGATGGCGGGGGCTACCCCTCCCCTCACCCCAAAGAGAGCAGGAAGTGAAGGAAAAGCCACCAAGCTTCCTGCTAACTGCTCCCTAGTTCTGCCGGAGACTCAGATCCACAGTGTGGTTTGGCCACAGCAGGGGCATGGCTGGCTGGGAAGATGCTGGCACCTCATGGGCTGCTCCAATATTCCTCGTCTCTGCAAGCCGGGATCTCCCAGCGCCGAGCGCCACATCCTCACCACTATGCTCTAAACCAGAGTTTCTCAACCTGTTTGATTCCAGGAGCCAGCTCGCTGCCTTCCTAAGCTGTGTCGGGGAGATCTCAGGGACCGGTCGTTGAGAAACACTGCTCTAAACGAGGGCAGTGGAAGCTAGTATCTTCTAACCTAGTGGGTGGGGCTGATCTCTCCCCTCTCAGTGCAAAAGATCCTGGAGTTTCTCAATAGGAAAATCAGGCAGGAATGTTCAGGCACCTTAAAAATACCCCCACAGGCCAGCGTCCCATGATCAACTCCACCCCCCCACCCCACTGCTCTCCCATGCAGAGCAGCGGGGTGGCCTGGAGTCCCCAGGGGGAGAGGGGTGGCTGGCTGGGTCCAACTCACGAGCTCTTGGTTCAAAGGGACGTTTGTCCTTCTAAGTGCCTGCCCTGGCCCAGGGGGGTTGGGGGGGGAGGGTCCCAGCACCTTGGTTGGGAGTAAACATTTACGTGCATTTACACAGTCTTCAAGTTCGTACGCCATAGAAACCGTGACTTGGAACAGCGGCGCATTCCCTAGCCAGGGCTGAGTACATCTGGAAGTTGGAACGGTTCTAAAAATGCCTTAGACACTTCCCAGGCTTAAAAGAAACAAAAGAAAAACACACCAGTAAATTGCTAAGTGAAGAGCCTCTTCCGCACTCCAGCTGACAGAAAAGCCAGTGTCACTGCTAATAAATTAGGGGGTGGGGGGGCGCAGCTTTCGCCCACAAGTCTCTACGCAACGGGGAACTTCTTCCTACAACGGCCACTTCTCAAGCTGGGCCCCGCAAGGTCGCCAGGGATTCCCTTTGCCCTCCATCCTCCTGGCTCTCACTGGTCCTGCATCTGCTGCTGCATCTTCTGCAGCATCTCCTGCATCCTCCGCAACTGCAGGAGAGAGAGAGAGAAGGTCAGAGAGATCGCGGCTCCGCCCCGGCCAGTGAGATGCTCTAAGGGGGTGGCGGGCATGCTCTGTTACCAGGACGGCACGTTTGTGAGTGGGGTTCTAGCCCCCCCTCGGTGCTGGGGCTGCGCGTGTTGCTTCTCACTCCACTGTCTGCATGGGCTAGCCAGTGACGGCTCACGGGGCGCTCAGGATCGCGCAGCCGGGGTTTGGAGGAGCCCCCTCCATCGAGGGCAGGATGGGAGATGGAGCTCACCCCCACGAGGGCAAGATGGAGGGCAGGATGGGAGATGGAGGG